>NW_008352267.1:2390773-2404882 GCF_000622305.1 Nannospalax galili | reverse complement strand
AAAATAAAATAATGCAGCATCTGGTAAGTGCATTAAATCAAATATCTGTACAGGGTTAGTGCTGTGTTACACTGAGGGCTATCATGATTGGACGTGTGGAGAACATCTAGCATTCCGTATACGATGTAGATCAATAGACCTACTCTTATATGAACAAGTATCCTTTAAAAGAATGGAACACTAAGTCCAAATGTAGGTCAGGATCTGTTTTTTCTTTATTTATCCCAGGAAGGAATATTTTCTTTGTTACAGAAGTCCATGCTACTACCTAGTACTTCAGAACAAGCAGAAACAACTATATTTAAACTATATTTAAAAAATGATGACACATGTCTATTTTCTGATACCTTTTTAAGGAGTGATATATGAAAAGACTCAGAACACTTTCTAACAGTATGCTAAATGCTAAACAATATTTTCTGCTTTATCATGTAGATATTTGCCATATCAACAGAAAAATATGGTTTTAACTTAAAACTATAGTAGGAGATAACTAGTTAATATAATACTAACCTCAACAGGTCTTAAATTTATATCATTGTAAAATAATGAGTAATGAATGCATCAGCAGATCAAATGTGCAGCTGGTTGACTGGAAATGGATTTCAAAATATTTTCTTCATGTGAAGTGCAAACAAAGACATTAAGCATGAAATACAGCTAATCACTGACAAAGATAGTTCTATTTGTGAAAAATAAAGAGAAATGCTGCTTTAGTAAGCTTGTCTACCTTTCTCCTATCTGTTTGTAGAAAGAATATTTGCTCTAAATAAAAATAATAATCATTAGAGTGTGAAGTGTAACTCAATTTAATTTGACATGGATAATAAATAATAGAAAGAACATAGGAATAATTTCTAAAGAAAGATGTAGAACATTTGAATCAAGGAGCATAGTATACCACTTAAAATGTAAACCTAAATATTATTATTGTGTGGCATCATTGAACACCATATTATGCTATTTTGTTATTGTAGTGATCTAATATAAAAATTCAAAAGTACTTTTCTGAGTTTTACTTGATCAGTGAGTTTGTCATTTTCTCTTAGGTATGAATGCAATAATAATAAACAAATGTTTGTTCTAATTAAATGTACAAGCAAGATAACATTGCAGATGTGTAATGTATTATTGTTCATTACAATATTCAGCCAGGAAATCATTTTTGAGGAGAAGTGTCATGAAAGATAGTAGAATGTACTCCTAATTCATAATTATGGTAATGTATTTTGAAATATACTAAGGGATTGTTATGACTGACACATGGATGTGTTTCCACACAGCATCAAACATTTTTCTAATATGGAGCAGATGAGGGGCTGCTAACGCGTATAGCAAGTTAGTTCCTACTGTAGCGATTTTAAGGCCAGTGGACCAAGGGAATGTGCAACTCAGGTTGAAGGATCTCATCTTTTTCTCTGAAGCTATTTTACAAAATTTCAAGTGAACCTAATGTTCACACTACAGATATGCTTTTGAAATGCTTTATTTGTCTACATAAATCACATAGTTATTACTGAAGATTAACTCTTCAGTGTGGATAGACATTGCATCCCATATGAAATATTTTGCAGGAAAATATATTGTAAAATGTCAACAAAATTAAGGGCTAATTTGGCAAAGACCTTGGAAGTTTTTATTCTGTTTCTATTGTGAGGAGTCTAACTAAATGTGTCTTATCTCACTAGGTTTAACTTTGATATATTAATGCTTCAAAATTAATCTTTTGTTTTAATTCACATTTAATTCACATTTGGTGTTTCCATTGTACATTACTTTCCAGTTTGAAGAACACCATTCTAAATAAGTCACAAGCCTAAATGAAACATACCTTCTATTCATTAAACACAAGATGTGCATGTGTATAAAAATAATCAATAAAGAAATTATTGTCATGTATTTGGAAAATTGCTGCTATTATTAGTGGCCTTTGAAAACCTACTGGTGAGAATCATTTGACATATCTCTGAATTCTTTTCTAAAATATTAATGTTTAACTGGAGATATAAAAAATAACATACAAAAATAGATGACCTAATATTTGTAAAGGCTTACATACTTTTACTAGAATGATAAAAAGATTCAGTGATATGTATAAATATATTTCTGATTTCCTGTGTAGAAATGCTTTCTTATTAAAGGTATGTTCTGTGGTCTTATAATTAAGAATATTCTATACATAATGGTCATTGATGCAAGAGTTAAACTAATTATAATTTCTAGCTGTTATGATTGAAGCAGCTAGCTTATTTTCCTGTTAGACAAAACTTAATATATCGCCAGGCATGGTGGCACATGCCTTTGATCCCAGCACTCAGGAGGCAGAGGGAGGCGGATCTCTGTGAGTTCAAGGCCAGCCTCATCTCCCTAGTGAATCCAGGCCAGCTAGGGCTACGGGGAGACCCTGTCTCAAAAAGACCAAAAAAAAAAAATCAAATATTCTAAGTAATATTTAGTTTAACTCTGATTTTGGAAATCTCAAAGACAATAGTTGATTTTGTTAATTTTTCAATTTTCAGGTTTTCAAAGACAACCCCTAAAAATAGTCAATACCTTAATACTGAATAACTAATAAGTTAACTATTTCATTCCATCTTTCAATATTAAATATAGCTTTATATTTAGAAGTGTGTTTTCCTGTGGTTTTGAATTTTTCACTAGATTTTGAAAGTTCTAGGATACCTGTTTTTGATCTGAGTCATTTGACTACTTTACTACAAATGAAATATTTGTAGAATATGTATTCAGTATTTAGTGATTATTGGGAACTTTATCAAGACTATGGAAAATGTTAGCAGTTACTTGCTACACTCAGAACAGAAATAGTTTACACCAGGATTTGGTAATGTTTTTCTGCATAGTCCAAATAGTAAAAATTTGAACGGTTTAGGCAAGGAAGGTCTCTGTCACAGCTTCCCCCCATCCCCGCTGTTGTGAAAATATTTAATGTAGATGAAAAACAATAATGATCATACCAGTTCAAGGAAGCACATGGGACCTTTTGGCTCCATTGTTTCTATCATTTCCAGTGTGACTTAATATATAATCACTTTTCTGCATCCCTCTTAACTATTGTCATAGCTTCTATCCAGTTTTTTAAAACTAAGTTCATTTTTGACAGTTTATTTTCCTACCTCTGCCACCATGCTAATAGTAATCCTGGCACAAACTCATTATGCTCTCCTTACCATTTCCCCCTTTGGCCTTTCTTATTCAGTAACTTATTTATTATTGTACAATTAGTTCTACAGCATCTATTTTTTGATCCCATGTTGTCTATGTTGCTATCCAAACTTTATGTTAAATTCTACTTCACGGAACATTAAAGAATTGTAAGTCACTTTTCATAGCTGTTTTTTCATTCTTCAGCATATTTATTCATAATATAAAATGTGTTTAGACGTTAATGAAACTCCAGAGCAGATCTCCATTTCTCTCCGGCACCAACTCTATCCAGGACTCCAATTATCCATTCAACTAAATTGTTTTTATTTTTTTCAGCAATGCTTACAGAGGAACAGATTATTAATTCATATTTCTCATTAACAAGAATAATTTGTTGAACATTTATAGGTGTTTATTGACTCCTTGAAATCCTTCCTCTGGTCCTCAGCACCCTAAACTTTCTTGCTTTAACTTCACATGTTTGTTATTTTGTTCACATAGCATTGATAAACAGTTAAGAAATAAAATATTAAATACATTCTCAGTCTAACTTGAGCATTCTAAATGTTATAGGTAATGTCTGTGAATTGTTCCAGCAGTTATGATGACAGTATTCTGAAAATTTATAGATTTAGCATATCAAATCTGCTCTGACATGACGTTTTAATCAAAGAAAAACATAAATCTCTAATAATAGAGTGAGTAAATATTTCAAGGTTGATATTTCTGTTTTTCTGCGTTGATGAAACTGTGTTACCAGTTCCCTTTACTATGCTGATTGGTATTCAACAGCTGTGTCTACTTTAGGGCATGAACACTATGGTAGAAAACCAAGTGTAATTGTTGTGTTAGATGTTTAAATAATCTGTGACTCAAAACAATAGTGATGCCAATAATTATCTTTTTATGCAAATGTCTCAGCACTTAGTTTACATACAACTGTATCTCTTTTTTGTGACCCTTTCACTTCCTCTAATTATAGGTCTTTGGATCAACTGGCTCCTGACAGTAACAATTTTTTTTTTCATAATCGATTCAGTAACAATCTCTACGCATGTTTGCTGTTGTGCGTTTTCACACCTCCTAATTATTTGAATCTTTTTTGAAAAAAACATTAACAACATGAAAATGAATATTTGAGCATTTAAGTCTATCAGCAATTAAGAGCAACCATATTCTACATATTTCCATATATTGGTGTAGCTTCACTGAAAATGGAACATTATACATTAGAATTTGTGAATATGTATAGATATAAGTGATATCATATTTACTGATCTAGCTTCTCCAGTAAATCAGATTCAATAAAGTTAACTGTGATTCAGCACATAGATGATTCTGTGTGTTTGTATACAAATAAATGATTTCTTCAAATAGTTATGAAGTCTAATAAGCACGAAACCTGCCAGGGAAAGTTGGCCTCTTGTGTGTTTTCTGCCTAAGTACAAAGGCCTTAAAATGAGGTAAGTTAATGTTGTTATTCCCACTGCAAGACTAGCATCCTCCAGACATGGGAAATGCTAATGTTTCAGGTTGATTTTGAAGACCCCAAATAACAATGTCTTACTTATTTTGAAGGCAAATATGCAAGAGAGCTGCCTCTTACTCATAGAAGGTTCAGCTTTTGGCTTCTTGTCAGTACTTCAGTTGACTGTTTAATACCAACTACAATTAGGGATAGAAATCTCTTTTCCTTATTCTTCTCTATGGGCTTGAATCCCATATACAGTTGCCCTCACAGAAAAACTCAAGTTTTCTAAGTCAAGGTGTGCATATTCCTAGCTCAGTAAAGTTGACACATTATTTGTCACACTAATACAAAATAAATACTCCTATAACAGTGGAAAATAAAAGAAGGTCTGTGATGAAAGTCATATATAAAGATGTCAATGAATAGACTGATAGATGGGTAGATAGAAAGATAAGGGATAGATAGATGATAATGAGGTAAAATGTAGATAGATTAATAGAGAGACAGATGAATTCTCATGCAGCTGATATTGTTAGCATATAAATTTTGCTATTTGTAAAATCCTTGTCATATACTTATTCATTTATTATATAATATCAAAATGAGTTTTATAGACTACACTTTGTCATTCCAATGCAGTATCCATTTGGCTTGACTCCTGCTTGGTATCTCCAGTGAAAATACTGCATAGTAGAGAACTGGTGGTCTACACTGCAGCAGGCTTCCTTATCAGACCCTGGATACCACACAGATACCTAAATTCAAAAGATATTTCTGTTCATATTGTAAATATTCATTGTTTTTTAAAAATGTTCTTTGAAATTTCATCTATCTATGCAATATATTATGACCATATTCACATTCCATTCCCTACCAGTAATGCCCCCAAGACCCTCTCCATTATGTCTCTGAACTTCATGTTTTCTTTCGTGCTTTTTTTTTATTCTAACTTGTCCAATTTTATGTTGTCCTTATAGGCATAAGTATGGGGACATCCACTAGAGTTTGGACAACTTACTAGTGACCTCAATTTGACATGGCCATCATCTTAATCACTCTCAACTTCTAATAGCTCCTCAGTAAGGTGTGGGGCCTCATGAGATCTTCCATTCCTGGTGGAATTTTGGTTGGTTTGATCTTGTGCAGTCTTCTTCAGGTTACCACAGCTGCTATGACTTTATGTGTGCAAAATCCATGTCCAGATGACAGAATTTTGCAATATTCCTACCCATCCTCTGGTTCTTACATTCTTATGTTTAAAAAATATTTGTTTATTATTTTATTTTATGTTTATTAGTGCATTGCCTGCACGTATGTAAGTACATGCATGCTGTCAGTGACCACAGAGATCAGAAGAGGGCATCGGATTCTACTGGAATCTGAGTTACAGATGGTTGTTAGCCACAATATGGGTGCTGGAAACTGAAAGCAGGTCCTCTACGATAGCAGCCAGTGCTCTTAACCATTGAGCCATTACTCCAACCCCCAAGGTTTTTGCATTCTATCCAGCTGGTCTTTAATGATGTTCCCTGAGTCTTGCAGGTGTGAGGGATGTTACTATAGACACCCCATTCAAGGTGATACAGTCACATATTCTTAGTCCTTTGACCAGTAATGAGTTTATGCATTAATTGCTTTCCACTGAAAAAAGAAGGTTCTGTCACCAAGTTGAGAGCAATCTAGTTCTACAGGCATAAACACACATATTAAGAAGGAAGTTTGGCAAACTTGACCACTCAGTAAAATTATCATAGTGGGTTACACCCAAGACCTGTGATCTCCCCTGAACATGGACTTTTGACCAGGTTTAGATTATAGGAATTTCTTAAGCTTTTAATGTTAACAATAAGGAAAAAGAAAGATCACATTTAGATGTAGAAAGGCCACATAAAGCTAGATGATGAGTACTGAGTGCAGTAGGTATTTATACCTTGTGTCTGGGATTTATCCTTTCTAGTCTATCAAAATCTATGCAGACAGATCATTCTGAATCTTCACTTCTCTGTGAGCTTGAAATGACATTAGAAGTGCATAGAATTCCTGGTCATTTTGAACCAGAAAGAAGAGATAGGAAGGGATGCACGTGCCTAAATCCTTGGGTAGTTTGCCCAAGTCAGTGTTCCTCAAAGTTTCTCATATGTCCAGTTCTTGCTTCACATTGAAATCAGAGTTCACCATTCTCTGTGCACTGATCAGTAGATCACATAGTCACTAATGGGTAGAGCTGCCCCTGAGGAAGCAGCAATACTTGTCACCTTATTCCCATTGAAAGTACTAGGAAAAACAGTTTTTAGTGCTTTGAAAAACATAAGCTAGACTAAAAGCTTTAAATTTTGGACATATCTGCCTCAATTTGCACTTTTGGCCTATGCTGTAATAGTGAAGGAAGTGTTAAAGTGTTTGGCTTAGGAAAACTGTCAGATAGGTCACGGTGAGGGCCCAGATTTCTGCATCGTTTTCCTAGAGAAAATAAAGCAACTGAGGCAGCAAATATAGACTGAAGGCAAGAGTAGAAATCAAGGTTGTGAAATACACAACTGTGTAAGGATGAATTAGAGGAAGAGGGTTAAATGGAAAGTAAAATGAAAGTCCCAGGACTAAGAACGCAAAAAGCTTGGACCATGGTATCCGAGAGGCCTTTGGTTCTTGAAGAAAGCTTTCCTTTGAGATAGACACCAGCTGACAGTGTTTTAAGTTCAAGAAGACAGCTTTTCTCTAAGAGTGTGTCTAGCAAAATCCTGTGTATTTCTCTGTGGTCAGACATGATAATCACAGGACCTTTTGGAACTGGGCTCCATATATAAGCAGAAATAGGATATGGATTAATTTTTATAATTGTATTTCAGATAACAGAGGCAGAGAAGGTAATTCAAATGAAGCCAGGGATCACAGAGGTCCCAGGCTTTAAACCTTTGAAGCTATGCTGTTTCGTGAGCTATACATATTTATGTTCTAAGGCTATCGTCCATAGTGAACAGGATATTTAAGCATAAGAATAGACAAAAGAAGAGGCACAATAATTTCTCAAAGTAATTTAGAAATTTCAAAACTTATAGAAAATCATACAAGAGAATGTGACATGAAAAGCAAACAGATAAATATAAATTGGATAATATCATCACATTGGTATAGGAAAGAGTAGAAAATAATAGTTATGATGATGATAAACTGGGAAAGATGCAGCTCAGCATTCTGTCAGCTCTATTTCCAAATTGTCACTTTTTCTCATTGTCTCATTTTGAGTTTTAGAAAAGAATTCTTATAGTATCCTTTTTTGTCATCCTTTATTACTCTAAATTCCCTTTGGCTTATTTAGAAAATTATCCTCTCTTTTTTCAATGCTGTGGTGTTATCATTTAGAGTGTCTGCATTGTAGGGGGAGTATTATCTTTCAAGTCTAATTTCCTCTGTTTCTGCTTAAGAAATGTGACTTTTTCCTTATGTCCCAGAAAGAAGAAATCATGCAAAAGCAGCTCACAAAGGAACTTACAACTAATATCTGCTTTCTTTCTTCACCTTCTCTTTTAGCTGAAACTGAAACTATTTTGCTTCATTTTTCCATTCCTCTATATGAACACATACCTAGCAATTCCTCCTGAATGTGAACCTCTGTTTAAAGGATGAAATTTAGATGACAAATTCTGACTTAATAGAACTCAGGTGACTGTAATATAACCAATAATTTGAGCATCATTTTCTATATTTTAATTAGAGTTTATAAAATATATTGCCATTTTTTTCTGAAGTAGTCAATTTGGCCATTTGGAGATTTTGGTTTCTAATTAGCATGGTTTCAAAAGTTTGGTGGTTTCAATGAAAATTCTATTGCACAGACTTTTTTCATATGTTATGTTAAAGTTTTCTATTTGCTATCCTAGCTGCTCTTATTTGTGGAGGTATCAGAACTTCAACTTTTTAAGACTATATTAAGTGAACCCAATAATTATTTAGTGAGCTTTAAAATTTTTAGGATTTTTAAAAATTTATGTGTTGGTGTGTTTGTATGAAGGTATGCTACATGTTTGTGGGTGCCAAAGAAGGAAGAGCACCAGGTCTCCTGGAGCTGGAGTTACAGGGATTAAACCCCTTGATGTGAGTGTTCACAATGAAATTCTGTTCCTCTGTAAGAGCTGTACACCCTCTTACCTTCTAAGGCAACCCTACAACTTCTATTTATTGATTTTTCTATAAAAGCGATCGTGCTATATATTAGTTTGGAAGTGGATAATGTACTCAAATCATGTGTAGTTTATTATGACAATAGATAGCAAACTATAATCATACCACATAGCTAAATAGGAAAAGAAAGTGTGATATATCACTTCATAAGTTGGCTGCAAAATACAAGTATATTATATATGTAAGCTCATGTGTATAGCTGAAGGCTATATAACAAAAATCACAATGCCAGGCAAAGGTAAACTCCTTTGAGTTGTTGGTCAGGGTAGTCCAAGAGACACACAAAATAATATGGGACATTACCACATCCATTGTTTGCCTCACAGAACTGAAGATAAGTCCATATTTCAGAAGATACAGTATATGTCAGACAAAGGATATGGAACAATTGAACTAAAACTGACATGGGCGCCTCCTCCCTGAAGATTGGCTCTCATAGTATCAAGTTGTTATGCCAGTTGCCAAAGGAAAAAAAAATTAATGATCCTATGGAGCTAAAAATCCTAAGAACTCCAACAGCAATGGAGCCAGCAAAATATCTCTATTGATGTGAAATGGCACTTCTGTCTTGGAAGTAATCCACAGCTGTCTAATTGGACTTCAGGTTTGCTTAATAGGATGATATCATGAACAGTACTGCCAACATGATTGGAGAGGTCATAAACATTAGAGGAAAAAAACCTACTACTGTCATTTTTCTAGACCAAGATAATTTCTTAGGTATCCTTATAGTCACAAACAAGTAAGTGTACTTCTCATCATTCATCAGAGAAATTTATTTTTTTTCACAACAGATGGAGATATTTACAAAGTTACAAACTGATCGAATGCAGAGGATAAGTGACTGTGAGGTGCTCAGCCCTAAGTGAAACATCTACATGCAACCTCTATACCCAAGATGTGGAAAACATCATGGAAGAGGGGCCAAAGATCGTAAGACTAAAGGGACAGGATACCTGCTGCTAACTCACATATCAGAGACACAATAGCGATGGTACAGCCATGAAATAGTCACAGTAATGTAGTCTAACAAGACCTGAAAAAAATGAGAAGTTATTTGACATGCCAATGTGGACTGGGGAAGTTTACTGGGTGTCAAGTTAACACCAGCATATACATGTACACAGGAGCACCGCAAAATAGACTCAGGCATTTTTTTGCTGTTGTTATTATATCAGTTTGGACACAACCAGGTTGTGATACAATGTAAAGGTAAAAAGAGCTCTGTAAATAAAATATTTAGAACAATGACAGCAGGCAATATTTTCAAAAAGCTGACAAAATACAAGTTTAATACAATAAGAAGTAGATCCTGCTAAAAGTCTCAAAAAATGCTAAAATACATATGTAACATTTAAGGGATTAGTTGAGAAAACACAGAACACATACATAGAGAAGCTGTTGAAAACCTCCATTAATCATTACATTATATATTAGCAGTCACTGTACAGAAAATATTTGATTCTTTACATACAATTGAACTTGAAGGCGACTGATGGATTTTTTACTCTTCACATAAATATAGACACTTCTGTGACTTAGAAACACAGCAGAATCACCTGACATGTCCCATCACACTATGTCTGAGGGTTAGACTGTGGTAAAGTTTGTTTTACTTTTCTGCTGTTTATGTAGCTTATGTTTAGTTATTTTTAATAATTCATTGATTCATGGGCTGGAGAGATGGCTCAGCAGTTAAGAACACCAGAAGAACACTTCTATTCTTGCAGAAGACCTGGGTTCGATTCCCAGCACCCACATGGCAGCAAACAACTGTCTATAAGTCCAGCTCCAGGGGCTCCGACAGCCTCTTCTGTCCTCCACGGGCATTGTATGACACGGATGCACTTACATACATGCAAGTGTAACACTCATACACATAAAATAAAAGTAATAAAAATTTAGAAAAAGAATTTATTGATTCAAAATATAAATACAATGTATTTTGAGGTTTTTTGAGAGAAGGCCCCCTTGTATCCTCAGCTGGCCTGAAACTCATTATGTACACCAGGCTGGCCTTGATTTCAAAGAGATCCACTTTATACTGCCTCAGAATTGCTGTGATTAAAGGCCGCATGTCACAATGTCCAATAATGTATTTCATTTTTAATTCTGTGTTGAGACTGGGATATTTCTGGAATAGAGAATCATCCTTAGTTACTACTTATACATACTAATATGTAAATATATTTTATATATAATATTTTATATTTAATGTGATTCAATAAATTGATCAGAAATCTCTGAATTTGATATTATTTTTGTTTCCTTTTGATTTAAGCCATAATATGTGTTACCTGTCTGTGTATTCAACCCTTAATTAAATGATAGAGCAATATGCATATAAAGAACTTACACTTCAGTAAAGTCATTTGAATGTTGACTTATATTTTTATAAAATCAAATGGTATCAAACTTTTGTGTATTTTTGAGGTGATCAAAATTTGAAAGAAAAAAATGAAATCCCTATTACAGATTTTGAGTGTATACACTCTCTCACATTTGCAAAGGGAATTCCCATGTTTCTGAATGCACTTAGTATATTTTAGGAGCTCTAGCATTATCTGCAGTTGATGTTGACTACTCTACTATGTGATGATATGTGATACCTGTGAAGAAGCAAGTGTCAAAGAATAGGTTTCCATTAATGTCTGCCAACCAATAAATACACCTGCAGAGTATAAACCTAGGTATTTTTAATGTTAAAAGGGAGTACCTATGTATGCAAAGATATTTTAAAAAGTTAAGCACACAAAACTTCTTGTCTTACTAACTTACAAAACTCTCCAATCAATTAGAAAATTTATTATTTGGAAAAAATTTTGAGGCAAAATTCAAATAATTACCATTATCTCCCTCTGAACATAAATTTTATTTTTATATACTTTAATTATGAAAAATTATGTTTAATAGTAATTATATATTATAAAATAAATACAAATCTGCATGAGAAGCTTTTTTGTTATATGCATATCTACATAATGTGGTGTTTTGACTTGTTCTATGTAGCCTAAAAAATGTAAAATCTCATAATTTTTTATTATTAAAGATTACATTTATCTACCTATTTATGAGAGTGTGGGGGGGGGGAGGATGTGCTCATGGCACAGTATACTTGTGAATGTCAGTGGAAAACTTGCAGAGGTCAGGGTTTTTTTTTTCTACCATGTAGGTTATGAACAAAGGTCATTAGGCCTGGCAGCAGGTGCTGGGATTTTGTCTGGTCTGAGTTTGTACAGAATTTGTGTATGCTGTCACCATTGCTGAGAGTTCATATGAGTAACTGAATAGCTGTCTGGATGATTTTTTGTTGTGGTCATCTGCTCTGTCTGCCTCTTACAATTTCTGCCTCCTCTTCTGCAATGATCCTTGAACCTTTGGAGGCAGAGGTTTGAAATAGGTTTCCTAATCACAGATAAGCAATCTGTGACCTCTTGTTCTCTGCACATTTGCCAATTATGGGTCTCTATGCTAATCACCATCTGATGCATAAAGAAACTTTTCTGGTAGGAGTTGAGAGATACATTCATCCTATGTGTAGGTTGCACTGAAGATGTGTCACTTGGGGTTAAGCTTCTCACAGAGACTTATCTCTGCATTTAACCAGTTCTGGAACTCTGTAATGGTCTCCTTTTGTTGCAAAAAGTCTTACCCTATTCTAAATATGCATCTTCATATATAAAGATAAGTGTACATTTCACCCTTCATCACCAGCCATATCTTAACCATTTATAGTAATTTTGTTCATCCTTAATACAGTAGACTGGTAAGTTAGTATGAGTATATATGTTATTATTCTGACTTTATTAGCATTGCATCACTATAAAACTGAAGGAGTTTTAGGGAAATACCAAGTTTTGGTGAACAAAAAGGAAAAGAGAGGGTGTCCTTCCCTCTGTGTAATGGTAAATGTCAGGGTGCTGTAGGACATTAAATACAGCTTGAGAAAATGGAGATGCTTCTGCAACATCTCTTGCCCCTAATCGCTGCCTCCCTAAAGGAAGAAGAGCAAGGGCTTAAAGAAAGGAATGATGCCTTTTCACTAACGTTTGCTTCTCTCAGAGACAGAGCAGCAAACTGACATGAAATTTCATCAGACCTCTTATAAAATTTATCCCTATCATGAACATTTACTCACATTGCCACTTGAGATCTCAGCCAGACTTACACTTATTTTTAATTTTCTGACTGGTGGGAGATTTGGAATTGTCAGGAGAAGAATAAGACTTTTCATCAACAATTCATCAAATAATGTACTACTTACTTGATCATGCTTTTCTTATAGAAATCACATTTCCCTTTAGGCATCCAAAAAGCAAGCAATAAAGAAAAAAATTACATTGGCTAATTATTATTCAGATTTTATTAATGACATTTTCTTAATTCAAGTTAATCTGTACAAAGAGGACTGGGGTCAGTAGTCTCACTCATCAGGCAGCAGCCAAAATGTTCACAAGCTTACAGCTAATAATGTGCAGTTGAAAACTTGAGAGTGTTGGTCACCTTTGAGAGCCTGAGTTTTTGGAGTAATTGAGATAGGAATTAGAGATACAGTCAGAGACATAGCCTAGACAATGTTTGAGCCTTGGTCTTAGCTTTAAGCAGGAACTGCCAGGGATCATTGGCTAGGTAGGCATAAATACACTTTTCATATTTGAAGCCAGCAATGTAGACAAGTTCATGGAACTTTCAGGTGTTGAGACTGTGGGCTTCACCAGGAACCTGAGCATGTTAACTCAGGGCCTGGTTTGACCTGCAACTTCTCCAGGGCCTCCTTGTCTTGATGTGTTTTAAAGTATGAATTTCTAAGTAACTTGAAGTCTGTCCTCCTAAAGGAATTTGTGATTGGAGTTTCTTGAGGCTGCTTCTGACTCATTTGTGGGAATACTTCTAAGTATTTTGCTCTTGAATTTGGCTGTGTTTACACCATGCTTTGTTCTGGAACTTATGATTAGCTTGGTCATACATTTGCTTTCATCTCAGCAAACCTATGTTATTATGTGGGCTATTTCTCACATCAGTAAATGGTTTCCTAGGGATTTAAGAGGCCAACTTTTGGCAGATGGTATGAATCTTGTTAGTATGGAGTTCTCATTCTGGCAGCTTTGTCAAAATTACCATAAATCTCCTCAGTGCTAAATTCCTTTTCTCTCTCTCTCTTTCTCTCTCTTTCTTTTCTTTTCTTTTCTTTTCTTTTCTTTTCTTTTCTTTTCTTTCTTTCTTCTTTCATCTTGTCTTTCTGTCTTTCTTTTCTGGAGGGAGAGTTTTTGTTTTTGTTTTTTTTTTTTTTTTTT
>NW_008352267.1:2379490-2390715 GCF_000622305.1 Nannospalax galili | reverse complement strand
AACGCACAGACATCTGCCTGCCTGACTCCTAAAAGCTGCAATTAAAGGTGTGCACCACCACACCCAGCTGCTAAATTCTCTCTTTAAAAAAAATTAGCAAGGATGTAAGCAAAAATGCCATCTTTTCTGGTTTTCTGTGATCTGTGCTGTTTTATTATCATTAAATAAGTAAGACTGTCTACTCCCCAATCCAACTCAATCCCAGAACATAACATGCTTTCTTTACACCCTTCATATAATCTCATAGTGTTAATCCTAACTTAATGTACATATGAATATCTACCAATCATGTTAGTTTTATTAGCTCTTATTTAGTCTCAAAACAGTCATAAGTCATTTTCCCTGGTGATTGTGATTTTTACACCAAACTTAGAAAATGTGTTAGTTCATAAAATAGATAATATTTCTACTGAGAACAAGATCATAGAATCAGTGTTAACAACAACACAGTTTAGAATGAGTTGAGGGTACTATGTTGCAAGATCTTCAAGATTTTTAATTCACACATGCACAGCACCTGCATTTACACACACCCAAGGTTTCACTGCAAATTATTATGCATACCCTTATTTCCAGGAGCACTGGGATGTCAAGGAATGATGATGAAGAGTTTGAAGCTGCATTACATGTAATGCTTGTCTCAGAAACCCAAAACGTGTATATACTTATATATGTGTGTGTGTCTATTAATAGATACATATATATATATATATATTCCTCAACATAGTTCAGTAATTTTACCTAATAATAAAGGACAGATAAAAAATTAAAGGACAATCATAAACTCATTTTGAAGTTATCACAACATCAATATTAATATACAGAAAGTAGTTTTATTAATTTTGAGTATATGAATTGTAAGTCTGAAAGAAATAATAATAGCCAAAATCAATATAAATAATGAAAAGTGAATGTAATTGAAGAACAAAAAGATGAATAAGCACTGATGATATTTACAAGTTTCTATTCAGTATGATAAGAGCAACACACTATTGACCAAATTAGCCTGAGAACTGAGAATATTATATATAAAACATACATGAAGAGATATAAAACCTGTACCTTGTAACACTTTATTATAAACTTCAATTTCCTTTTGTATTTCTTAAATAATGAATTCATTAAAATATCTTACTAACCAAGGCTTTTAATTTTGAGCAGATGTTTACATGCATGCAAAAGTGCATTGTGAATAATATGCCAGCTATAATCACCTTTCAAAATGCTGATATAATTTCAATACAGAAACTTAAACATATAAGAAAGATTTTCCAAACATACAAACTACTGTTTGGTGTACAAAGAATGCATATATATTGTGCCACATCACCTGAATTTCTCTTTCACGCTCATCAAATTAATTGGATTACGACTGGGTACATTAATATTCATGACTTCTTCAAATATTTATTTTCATTCTATTTTAAATTGTGTGTGTGTGTGTGTGCCTGTGTGTGTTTGTGTGTGTGTGTCTGTGTGTGTGTAGGGGGTATATGCGAGTAAGTGCAGATATCCATGGAGTCCAGAAGACAGCATTAGATTCCCTGGAGTTGAACAGTTGTGATTCATCAGAATATGTTCTAACAAGCTCTTAACTGTTGAGCTGTCTCTATCCATATACTGATGTCTTCTAAGGAGACTTATCTCTCTGAGAACTGAATGTAGTTGCATTGTTAGAATATGGTAGTTATGATATTTAATAAAGAATAAATATTTCAATACCCTAAGAAAAAGGAAGCTACTATTATATAAATTTTAGTATATCAGTTTATCATTGTGGCTTAGAAAAACATGTTTTTAATTACATTATATATTATAAAATATGAAATAACACAAATATTCTTATAAGCTGTTTATAATTAATACCATAAACCAAAGTTTATGTATCAAATCATTCCTTAGATTAATATTATTTGTATTTTATAGCCTAGGAAAAGTTTCTCAAGAATACAAATTTATAAATTGATGTTTTTCTTGATTCATAGAATCCCTATATTTTATCACAGCTCCTTTATTATTTGTAACATATTATTAGGTCTAAAATCATAGATAATAAAGCTTATAGTGTCCTCATCAAATGTATATCTTTGGTTAGGGTTATTAATTGGCTAGCTTCATAATTAGTTAGATCACTTATGGCTTGCTTTCTAAAATGATGGAAGATTTTCTCTGAATTTATGTTCAATGATTCAATTCTCCATTGTCTTTATGAGTATAAATTCGTGTGGAAGATTTTGAAATCTAGAATTGTGATTCTTCTAATCTCAGCTCTATTCATTCTAATATTTTTCTTAATAACATTAATTAATCTAAAATTAGTTTCCTTGATTCTCTCTGTTTACTATACATTAATTTTAAATTTCAGTTATTGTTCTTTTCAAGTTCAGAATTTTATTTAATCTGTAAACTTTCTTTGTTAGGATGACCATTTTCACAATTTTATTTGGATCATTTTAATAATTTCTGTGTTTTAATTGTGATTCTATACTTTTGAGAAAACTGACTCATACTCTTTTAGTAACTTATTTTTTATAAATGGTATTGTAATTCTTTGAGTACACCTAAGATAATTGATATGTCTTTCTTAGAAGTCCATGTTTTAAACTTTCCAGTACACAGTTTTGTGTGTATGTGTGTGTGTGTGTATGTGTGTGTGTCTATGTGCATGTATTTACATGTATGCACATACAGAATCTAGAGGGCAAGCTTTCATGTTTTTCCACCTTGCAGGTATTATCCACCTTGTTCTTTATGACAGGGTTTCTTATTAGCCTGATATTTGCCAAGATTTGGCTGGAAGGTAAGGGAGTCTTGGAGATCCACTGGTTTCTGTCTTGCTATCACTACAGCTCCAGATCTAGACCTCTGTGTCTGACTTTGTATGTGTGTGTTTGACATCTGAATTCAGCTCCTCATGCTTGCACAAGGACTTTACCAACTGAGAACTCTCCACAGCCCTATAACACCATTTGGATAACCAATGGTACCTTTCCTTTCCTTCTTACTTGTTAGAGTTGTCCTTTATTTCTCAATGTGTGTTTTTATTGAATTTTTGTGCATTTCATATATCTTAATCACATTTAGACACCCATCCCCATCTGTAGCCCCCATAGCCCACCACAGGATTTTATGCATTCTCTTTTGATTAAAAAATAAGATTCAATTCAATCAACTTCCTGAAAATAACAACTTTGTTATCTTTTAAAAATATTTTAACGAATTTTTCAGAATTTCATACAATATATTTTGATCATATTTAGATGTACTCCCCTTTCTGCACCCTCCTCTTAATGCACCCTGCCTGATTTCATGTACATATACGTGCCTATTGAGTCAAATTTGGGTCATCAAATGTCTTCTGTATGGGTCCATTCATTCCTTTTGTAGAGCTGAGTAAACCTCATGGTGTATATTAGCCATATTTTCTCTTTTCTTTGAAACTTTTAAATAATTTTTTTGGAATCTCCACACAATATAATTTGATGATGTTTAAATCCCCTCCCCCATCCACACTTCCACCCACTGCCCCTTGCCCAATTCAGTGTATTTTTAGTATATGCACAATACGACCCATAGAGTATGATATGTGTCCCCACATGTTCTTCAGCATGTGTCTATCCACTGGTGGCTGTCAACCTATCAAGAGTCCCATCACCGTAAGATACTACTCTCCTCAACAATAATCAGTTTTCAAAGTTTCATGGTTTGTATTAGGATTTCTTACCCACTTCACCATGTATATGCTGGGATTTTGCCTGATTTGTTTCCAGGGGATTTGTACCTGCTACTATCATTGCTCTGGTTCATTTGTGTAACTGACCAGATTTCTGGAAAATTCTGTTTTCTTGTGGTCATCCATCTCCTCTGGCCCTTATACTCTTTTCCACCCCCTTTTCTGCAATGATCCCTGAGCTTTCTGTGGCAGAAGTTTGAAATAGGTGTCATATTCAAGATGAGCCATCTGCAGCCTCTTGTTCTCTGAACATTGGCCCGTGTGGGTTTCTGTGTTAAACACTATCTGCTGATAAGAAAACCTCTGTGGTCAGAGCTGAAATGTCATATTCAAGATGAGCCATCTGCAGCCTCTTGTTCTCTGAACATTGGCCAGTGTGGGTTTCTGTGTTAAACACTATCTGCTGTATAAGAAAACCTCTGTGGTCAGAGCTGAACGATGTATTCATCCTATGTGTAGAGGTTGCATTGAAAATGTGTCACTTAGGGCTGTCTCACAGTTTGTGTTTGACCAGGTGTGGTAGTCTGTGTTAACCTCCATCTGTTGCATAAAGGAGCTTCTTTGACCAGTCATGAGAACAATACTTGTGTGTAAATATAAGAATACAGTTAAGAAATAACATTTATATAGGGGTGAAGTAAAAGTAGGATTTTAAAACTGACCTCTCCATCTATGTGTATTTAGCTATGTTTATAGTACCCCACATGTTCCCTCACATTGAGCAGGTGTTTATTCCAATTAGATAGTTGTTGATTTCTTCCAAGATAAAAGTGCCACTGCTACATCAACAGCAATAGTTTGCTGGGCTATTCAGTGTTTACAAGGCTTTACAACTTGACAGGGCTAATGATTGGTTTTCTCCCTTGGCAGCTTGCATAGTGTCCTCTGAGGCCATGAGAGCTAGTCTTCAGAGATGAGGCATTCAGGTTAGTTCCAGCTTGAATACTTCAAGTTCTGTGTCCCAAATAGGCCTCTCTTCAGCAATAGAGTCTACATTTATCCTTGAAAGGACATAGAGGCCAATGCTATATCATGACTACTGAGAACAGTGATACCACAAGCATGCGTACAGAAGTATCTTTGTAGCATGCTAACTTGGATTCCTTGTGTATATATCAAGAAACGACATGGGTGAGTATTATGGTACTTGGGAGGTTTTCTTTTTCCCTCCTTTGGAAACTCTGTAATGATTTCTATACTGACTGCACTAGTTATATTTCCCCAGGACTTGGATAAATTATAAGAATTCATATTACTTGCATGACTTCAGCATTTTAAAATTTCTTTCCCGATGATGAACATCCAGATTTCCCAGAATCATTTGTTGAAGAAGCTCTTTCTTCTCCAATGTATTTTTGATAATTCTGACAAAAATCAGATAGCTGTAGTTGTGTGCATTTACTTATGGGCCTCTACTTCATTTTAGCCTTGCATATGTCTGTTTTTATAGCAGTAGCGTTATATTTTTTCAGCTATAATTCTACAATATTAGCTTGAAATCAATTATGGCAACACCACTGGAATTACTTTGGATAAGATTTCTTTGACTAGTGGAGGTCTTTTGGAATTCTGTGTGGGTTTCTATATCTGTGAAGAATGCCACTGGACTATTGGCAGAGCTTGCTTGATTCTGTTGATTACTTTTGGCAACACATTCACTTTTACACTATTATTTCTGAAATCCATAAGCATTGGGAAGTCTTTCCATTTTCTAGGGCCTTTTCAAATTTTACTTTTCATATTAAAGTTTTCATTAGAAAAGTCTTCATCTTTTTTACTTGCCTATTCCTTTTCAAGAATCTATTAATTGGATTTTTTTCTGTTTTGCTGACTTTGCAGAAAGTCTGTGGTTTAGAAAAATTGCTAGGGTTTTATGGTGAAAACCATAAACTCATGAAAACTGTTATCATATTTAGGAGATTTTCATTGTAGAATCTTTAGGTTATGAAATTATATCACCTGTAAAGAATTGGTTTCTCACTTTTCTATTTGTATTCATGTTTTCTTTATTTTGGTTTATTACTGTAGTTAATACTTGAAGTACTATATATACAATAACATTAAAGAATAAATATTTTTGACTTATTCTCCATTTCAGAAGTATTATTCTCTGTGTAGTATATTATTACCTACACGTTTGTTGTATGCAGCCTTTCTTAAATTGTACTATTAATTTGCATATTTTGATATATCCTTGCATTCCTGGTACAAAACCACTTTGTTGATGTTTCATAATCTTTAAAATGAGATATTGAACTAAACTTGCAAATATTGTATTGACAAACTTTCTGCCAGTGTTCATGATGAAATTGATCAATGCTTTTCTTTTTCTGTTGTGTCTTTATCTACTTTACATAGCATGCTAAACCTGCTAAATAAAATGAATTAGGTACTTTTGCTTTTTTTCTACCTGATGAGATAATTTGAGAATCTTTGGTATTAGTTCTCATTTAAAATTCTTATGGAATTTGACAGTGAATTTGTTCTGTGTGGTTTTTGTTTGGAAAGCTTTTATTACTCCTTGAGTCTTCTGGCTTACTATAAATCTTTATCTGACACCCTGTTCTAGCAGACACCTATACTCACATGTACATATTTATATAGAGACACCTATTATCACACGTATGTACCTATGCACAGACACTGTTTTAGTAATTTCATCTGAGATAAAATCTTCTATTTTGGAAGGAAGTTCATTTAGCCATCTGATGTTCTAAGAAGAGGGAAATATTTCATACTGCAGGGAAGCTTTTAGATGAGGAAGAAAACAACTGAAAGGCTTTAGGAATTTGTTGAATCTGAATAGATACACTAAGCCCTACCTTTCCAAGTGTATATATAAGCACTAATGGCTGGTGAGGGGCACTTTCTTACAAACTGAACAGCCTAGAAGAGGCTCAAGCAAGCCTGTGATGCCTAGAGGACTCTTAGATAAGCTGAACTACCTAGAAGATAATAAGATGAGTTGAGCTTCTTAAAAGAGGCTCAGATCAGCCAAGCTCCTGTGAGACACTGCAACCAGTCCAGCTCCCTGAGAGAGGCACTGACCAGACCAGCTGCCTTCTGAGACCCACTGAGTTCCCTGGAAAGGATACTCTCCAAAATCTTAGGTTGCATTCTAGTAGTTCAGTGAGCTCCAAGTTCCAGTTTTTATGAGCTGTCGCCCATGCTGTTGTGGACTTTGGGTCACACACACACACACACACACACACACACACACATATATTATTTGAGTCATTTTTGCTCCTAATCCCTTACTCATACTCCTGTAACTCCCAAAATCTCACACAAATTTATCAATAAGCTAAATGGTAGATAATCTCAATTGTTGATAAACATATATGGCTGAAGATATGAAAAATTCAATTTACTATTTATGGTAAATTATGTTCCAAATATAGTAGATTTACAAGTTAACCAGTAGATGTTTGTTGTGCTAGAGATTCGATAGAGTTGTCTAGCAATAAAAAATAACCACCAGCATTTATGATCATCAGAATAACTTGGGATTATCCAGCTTAATGGGTAGATAAGGGGATTATCCTAACATTGCCTAAAAAGAGCCAGTTTCTCTAGCGGTCTGATTGTTTTGTACTAGTTCTTTTATATAGTTCATAAAATACTAGACATATGTTCATTTCACATTGATAAGAGATAAAAATTTATTTTATCATTAAATATTTGTAAACTTCACTTTTTCCTTTTAAAATTATGATTATTCTTTTTGACAATTGCATACATATATAAAATATATTATGATAATATTAATTCCACATTACCCTCTTATTATTTTCCCACCAAAAAAATTCACTTTACAGTCTAAAACTTGAAAACTTCTTACTACTGAATTACTAGTAGTAAGGAGGTATTGTATATTTGCTTTCATAAATAAAGAAATAATAATAGTTAAGTGTGTACTAGTTTATGGATTGTCACTAAATTAGCTGTATTTTATAAGATATATAAATTCCATGTAGGAAGATATAATACAAAACAATATTAGGGTCAAAAGGGGTGATTTGTCATTAACATATTGGGATTTTAAGGTGAATATTTAAAAACCCCAAAGCACCTATTTTCCATTTGAGAAACTGGATGAAATGATTAGAAACTTTCCAAAAATAAAAATCTTTTATCTATCCCTATTTATTCTGAGGCCATATAATATATATTTTATTGGAAACACTCACAATTAAGATGTAAAATTTGGTTTTGAATTTTAGATCTAGAATTAAAAAACAAAATTTGAGTAGTGATTTCAATAATTAGTGTCAGTTTTTTTAGTGGTAGAAATAAGGAAAATTATTGAAAGTGTGTATAGTTAATTCTTCCTATATAGAGAGAGAATATAGAAATTGTAAAGTAATTTCTAAAATCTATTTTGGTTCATGAACATAGGAATTATGTTTTATACTTTGAAGTTAAAACAGAAACTGTTGTACCTCATCCACTGGACCCCAAAAAGACCACCGAGGACCCAACATACCAAAATGCAAAAGCAAAGGTTTATGGTTTATTCAGGCTTAAGCTCGCGCTCTCAGATGTCACCAACTCAACGGATCCATGCTGAGAGACCAGAGTAAGGGAGAGTTGAGCCTTTAATAGGTTTTAGACAAAGGGGCGGCGATACCGAAGACACATTTTGGTTGGTTCAAGGAGCCCGCGTGTGCCAACATAATTTTAAACCATTTGGATGTATAAGATGCAGCCCTGGAAGTTTCTTATTGGTAGGAGCTACTCTCAGGGCTGTGGAATGTGTTGGTGTTACCTGTGGGGCCAGGAGTCTCCGTTTTTACCTTATAGGGCAGTTTTTGCTTAATCTATAGTTTCCTGGAAGGGGGGTGGGGAATAGCAGGCGGTGTCAGGGCATGCCAGGGTATGTCTAGGCATGTCTAAAGCAGCAGCCAAGCACTTTACAGAAGCTAAAAGAGTAATTAGTGGGGGTCTGGAGGGATTTGGGGGTAGCAAGTGAATGAAGAGGGTCTCAGGGTTCTACAAAAAGAGACTACTAAAGTCAAATCTAACTTACTTTTATTTATGATACCCAAAACTTTTATTTATAAGTGTGTTTAATATATATATGTATATATATATATGTGTGTATTCATTTTTTTCTTCTCTTTCTGCTTATAAGACTTTTCAAAGATACTCATTTCCTTATCAAAAAATTTTTTGTAATACTTTTTATTATATTTTCACAGTCTTTATATAACATAACTTATTGATAGTTGGAGCCTGTCCTCTATTCTCACCTCTTTTTACTGCCCCATGCACAATTTGAGGTACTTTATTATATTTATAATATAACCTATAGAGGCTAATTTGTGTCTCCAAATGTCCTTCAATGTGGGTCTATTTATTGGAGCCTGGTTAACTTACCAAGACTCCCATCCTCGTGGGAAACTCCCTCTCTCCCTCCCAGCTGCCATCTATTGCCACAATTTAAAGGCTAGCACTTCTTAATGACAATTTTGGTAATAAAGTATTGTAGATGTCAACCTCAGAAAATAAATAAAACCTTTGAAAACTCATTACTAGATTTGCAAGAGGATGGTGAGGCAGTGGAAGCTGTGGCAGGAGCATGCTGGGAATGCTGATTCACATGATTTTGAATATTCAAAGGGCAATTGTGAGAAGTCAGTCATGAGGTGAAAAGAAATGGCAACACAACAGGGTTAAGAACAATTAATTTCATAAAAAGCTGAAAGCATATGTCTGCATCCAAATGTTTTTAGTTCCTTTATATGTTTCTAAATTGTATCCTAGTAACATTCACAAAAATGGATAATTCAAACAGAAACTACTACTGTGGCTATTGCTCGAAGTGATCTCACTAGCTGTGAAGCTAGCAGAGCCATCCAGAAAAAGATTCCACTCTGTCATGTTGTTGCCCAGCTGGTCAAAAACTACTCATGAAGTGTTAATTACTAGTTATGCCATGTCTATCTTTGTACAAAAACTCATGCTAGAGACCCAAAATGTACTGTTAATGGTAATCTAAATATCACACATACATTATGACCCCAACTCTTAATACATCTTCCTCGATCCAATCAAAATGGAAATATACCTAAATTATTTACAGGGTAATATTACATGGGAATAAATTTGGAGCAACCCTCTCCATCACTTTCTCTCTCTCTCTCTCTCTCTCTCTCTCTGTCTCTCTCTCTTTCTCTCTCTCAAATGACATGGTTCTATTCTTTTTTCTTTCTTTTTTTAAATTTTTTTTAGAAGAAGCACTTCATTACAACTTTAATATACTCAATAACAGTTTCCACAGCAAAGATACATCTCTTTCAAAAGTGGCTATAAAATTTTTAGGTTTGCTGTTGAATTAATACAGTTATACAATATTGAACTCAGTATAAGCCCTGTAAGACATAAAATTGAAGGAGTTATGGTTCTGTTCTTAAATGGTGTTGGGTTTTGATCTGTCAAAGGTTGAACAGGTTATCAATCTTGTTGCTTTGCTTTACCTCAAACTTCAGATTCTTCTATGTATGTTTCCATTCTTCTATGTATATTACCATACATGGAACTACGAATCCTTGTCAGTGCTTGTTTTTCCCCTCAGCATTGCTCTATAACTTGACTTTTGACCATTCCTCTATTTGTGCCCTCAAAATAGAGGGCCTCATCTTCTCCCTCTCTACTAATGGTGGTCTACCTATCATTTTGCATATAGTGTGCTTGTTTGTTGGTTGTCCTTCAAGGTGAGTATTTCTCATTTATCCTGACTCTCACCAGTGATGGTGTGCTGGTAAAAGAATATAATATGGTTGCTAAAATCTTTAACAGTGTGATGGTAATGAAACCCTTAAGATGGTTGCTAAGAACTTTGAATGGTTGCTAAGAACTTTGGACAGTAAAAGGCTCCAAGATAAGAAATAAGAATGAGGAATGTAAACCTGAATCCACCTCCCTATGACTGAAGTCTTGTTTGTCAAGTAGCTACATTCTTAAAATCTTTGAGACCATATGTTTACATGTAACTGCTTCCTTAATTAACACATATGTGTTACTTGCTTTTTACTTGCATTCCTCATATATGAATTGACTCTAAATTTCCCCAAATCTTGAGGTGAGGGTTGACCCCATCACAGAGTGATCCTCCTGTTAGCCCCCTGCTGGAATAAACACACTCTCCTTCATCTAACTTGTCTTTTGGTCTCTTGACTCTTGGAGGTTTCTATAACGGTGGGAGAATTCTCAAGCTTTAGTACTCAGGATAATTTATATTTTATGAGATCTTTTGTAATTCCTTTTACCCCTCCCAAACTACAGTGTGTTTTTTGTCAGCCAGGAGGATGAAAAAATTTTCCAGATAATATTTATATTTTTATTTTGTGTATGTTATTGTATGTGTCTGTGTAGGGGGCAAATATATATCCAAATTATATAGAATGATCAGTTTCTTTAAAGATGAAATCATTCAATGTTCAAGCCTTTCTCTAACTTTTATCAGATGCAGTTGCTTTTATAACCATAA
>NW_008352267.1:2377429-2379272 GCF_000622305.1 Nannospalax galili | reverse complement strand
ATCTTCAATAGTTTACACTGGAATTTCTTTACTGGACATTAATTATATATATTTGGATCCATATGCTCTGTCATCTGCATACATTATGCTAATCTCTATTTTTGCCTCTCTATTTGAAAAGATTTCTTTAAGAGGCATCTCTAATAATACTGGCTGCATTTGCTTCTCAGTAATGCCACCAGTACTTCAACAAAAACAGATATTACTGTGTTTCATTTTCAAGATTCACAAAGAATTTCACCTTTGTAAGGGCTATAAATTATTTTACTTTCCACATTTTTTTATCTTAAGATTCATTGCTATTTAAAATGTACTAATAGGGGCTAGAGAGAAGGCTCAGTGATTAAGAACACTGGCTATTCTTGCAGAAGACCCAGGTTCAAATCCCAACACCCACATGGCAGCTACAACTGTCTTAACTCCAGCTCCAGGGGATCCTACAGCCTCTTTTGTCCTCCAGGGGGCATTGCATGTCACAGGTGCACTTACCTACATGCAGGCAATACACGCATACAAATAAAATAAAAAAAAAATAGACTACTATCCTCAGGCCTCTTGGGGTAAGTCTATAGCTCAGCCCTTCACGCCGGGACTCCCTAAGCCACATTCACCCTTCCATCCCCCCCCCACACCGTTCTATACTCCTAGTTTGGGCCCTGCGCCATTCCTAATCTGGGCGCCCCAGAAACATGTGGATCCATTCTTGCTTCATGAGTCTTCTCACCCAAACCAACTCAGTCCCTTTCTTGGGCTCCAGGAGCACCGCTTCTGGTCCTGGCCCCATCCTCACCTCTCTCTGCTTCCCTGGGCCTGCACCACGGCTAACTCTCCTATCCTGC
The DNA here is from genome assembly GCF_000622305.1 of Nannospalax galili. Lineage (NCBI taxonomy): Eukaryota > Metazoa > Chordata > Mammalia > Rodentia > Spalacidae > Nannospalax > Nannospalax galili. Next base: position 2,378,433 of record NW_008352267.1, on the reverse strand, counting down.
ACTACTATCCTCAGGCCTCTTGGGGTAAGTCTATAGCGCAGCCCACCGCGCTGGGACTCCCTAAGCCACATTTGCCATTCCATCCCCCCCACTGTTCTATACTCCTAGATTGGACCCTGTGCCATTCCTAGTCTTGGGGCCCCAGAAACATGGGGAACCAATAATGCTTCCTGATTCTTCTCACCCAGACCAACCCATTTCCTTTCTTGGGCCCCAGGAGCATGGCTTCTGGTCCTGGCCCCGCCCTCAAATCTCTCTGCTTCCCTGGGCCTGCACCACGGCTAACTCTCCTATCCTGCACTACTATCCTCAGACCTCTTTGGGTAAGTCTATAGTGCAGCCCTCCACACCGGGACTCCCTAAGCCACATTCATCCTTTCATCCCTCTGGCCGTTCTATACTCCTACATTGGGCCCTGCGCCATTCCTAGTCTTGGGGCACCAGACACCTGGGGAACCAATACTGCTTCCTGACCCTTCTCACCCAGACCAACTCAGTGCCTTTCTTGGGCCCCAGGAGCACTGTTTCTGGTCCTGGCCCCGCCCTCACCTCCATCTACTTCCCTGGTCTTGCAACACCCACTAGCCTCTTTCTGGGGCTGACACCCTCTTTCTGGGGCTCCGAGGCTTACCTTCCTCTCCCTGATCCTTTGCATTGAATACAACTTGGGGCTTCTTCCCTCCCCTTCTGCCTTTGCATCCCTGCATGGCACGGCCACGGCCAGGGTCTCAGGAGAGTCCAACACTCATGTTCCTGAGGCCAAAAGCATTCTTAGAAGATTCCAGACCTAAGGAGAAAGTCTGAAAACTTCTGATCCACATTGGAATTGGGCCACCGCGGAACTCCTGAAGACAAAATCAATCCGGCCTCGACAATATAAAATCAAAAGAGAGATCCAGAAGCTTAGACGAACCAGCTCTTCATACTGAAAAAGAAAACCACAAAGACACATAAAGCTCAAAAAAAAAGAAGCAGAACTAAACTTGAAGGCCCAAGTATCACAC
>NW_008352267.1:2374540-2375706 GCF_000622305.1 Nannospalax galili | reverse complement strand
ATACAACCAAAAAAGAAAACTATAGACCCATATCCTTAATAAACATAGATGCAAAAATTCTCAACAAGATACTTGCAAACTACATACAGACACACATCAAAAGGATCATCCACCATGATAAAGCTGGCTTTAATCCAGAGATGCAGGGATGGTTCAATGCACATAAGTCAATAAACGTCATAAGTCACATAAATAGACTCAAGGACAGAAACCACATGAATTTCTCATTAGATGCAGAAAAGAGCTTTGACAAAAGCAAACACCCCACATAATAAAAAGCATGAAGATACAGAGGACCTCTCTCAATTCTCATCAGAGAAGCTTCTTCTTCCAGTAGATGTTAACAGAGACCCACAGCTGGATAATGTAAGAAACCAAAGAACACTCAGTCCTGAATGGGGCATCTGTGTCAGGTGCCCCTCCTAAAACACAGGGATAATAGCAGAAGAGGGGGCAGAAAGATTGTCAGAGCCAGAGGCAGTGGGTGATGACAACAACGCAGTATTTTCAGGCAGGGCAGGTGTATATATGAATTCACAGTTTGTGACAGTATACACAAGACCCGTGCAAGCTCAAGCCAGAGCAAATCCCGGGCTGGAAGGAGGAGGTAGACACAAAGTCCTATCCCTAGCTGAGGAGCTACTGGCAATTGATAGCTGCTGAGAGAGGAAAAGCCAGTTTTCTTTGAGGGTGTGGCCCTGATAGGTTAGCTGCATTCCAAGGGTGGACTCACCCCTAAGAGTATTTGGGCAACACAAGCTGGACTTGACTGGGCTTTATAAAAAGAAGATACAAAGTTGGGAGGTAGGGTATGAAGGTGGGTGTGGAGCTGAAAGGAGGTACAGAGGATATTGACTATGATCAAAATACACTGCATAAAATTCTCAAAGAATTAATAAAAATATGATTTTAAGGACTGGAGAGGTGGCTCAGTGGTTAAGAACACTGACTGTTCTTGCAGAAGACCCAGGTTCAAATCCTAGCACCCCCATGGCAGCTAACAACTATCTGTAACTCTAGTTCCAGGGGATCTGATGCCCTCGTATATCCACAGCAGTCACTGCACGCCACAGATGCACTTACACACATGCAGACATAACACTCATACACGTAAAATAAAAATAAATAAAAAATTTTAAAAAAACAATCCTTTAACCCAGTGCTTC
>NW_008352267.1:2373049-2373321 GCF_000622305.1 Nannospalax galili | reverse complement strand
AAGGAAGAAAGGGGGGGAAGTGGGGGCACCTTAAGTGGGAAAACCATGATGCAGGGGTGAGACGATAGAAGAGAGAAACAATGCCTAGCTAGTCATAAAAACCAGAGGGAACCATATTATTCCTACAATCTACTGACAGATTATACATAACCGATCAAGAAATATATCTCTAGATATGGTTTATTTGAGACGAACTGGTCATTACCCAAGATTTAGCTGCAAGACACACAGTAATTAAAAATGCCAGAATGGTGGAACTAACCTTCTTGGGT
>NW_008352267.1:2347115-2371803 GCF_000622305.1 Nannospalax galili | reverse complement strand
TGTGTTATATAATCCTAAATAAGCACTGTCTAAAAATGCACAGATGCTTGTCAAGCAGTTTCCAGAAAAGTTTCATGTTCTTTTACTCATTTTATATACATTTTAGAAAAAAGTGGTTTTTCTCTTTTCATTGGCTCTTGAAAGTAAATCAGTGCAAAACTAGTATTTGCTGGAAAAGTACACTTTTTTTTAAGACAAAATATTGTGAACTATCTAATTGGTTTCTATTAGTATCATCCCATAAAATACTACAGACGAAGTGTTTGGTTGATGTAAGTTTGAAAGCTACTCAATTATCTAACCATCAGCACAAGCGGGCTGATACCCAGGGTCCTGGGAAATTACTGAGATTCATTTTGTAGTCAAATAATGTATGTCTGTCTTTGGTGTGAATGTAGTGCTAGAAGCCATATTTTCTCTGGAACTAATATCATTTTCCCCCAATTACCCCACAAGTAATCTCTTCAGTCTCCATCCTTTCAATACGCCATACTTTGAAAAAGCCATGCCTCATCAAGATGTAGTCTTCTAACAGTATAAGTTGGCTAGTTCCTGGGTAGAAAGTAGCATTGAAGTCACTGGGTTACATGTGAAAGGACTGTGGTGCTTTGAATGAGAATGTTCCCACAGGTGCCAAGTAGTTAGACATTTTGTCCCCAATTAATGGTGCTGTTTTGGGAGTTCTGAGAAAGTGTGACTGATAGAGTGCCCCACCTGCCTCTGAGACTGCTGCTTATTTTATCTGCCTCTAAGGTCGCTACTAAATTTATTGATCAATCAAAGTGTTATGGAAAAATCAGAGACCAACAGCCGAAGTCAGGTGAGGAGATGAAGTTTAATTTGAAGCTAGCAAGACTGACACCACGAATAGAGAAGTCAGACCCCTTGTTCAAGTTTTGGGGGGGCTTTTATACTCATGTATGGGGAAATGTAAGCAAAAGGAAAACCTGCACATAAGTGGAAATTAAGTAAAAGGCACATGTGATAATTAAGCAAGGTAATATATGGCCACAAAGGTTACAGAAATGTGAAACTGGTAAATTAAGACTTCCATCCTGGGTAACCACAGGGGGCAGGATAGGAGACTCCTGATCACCTCCCCATATCTGTCTCTTAAGAGTTTTCCCTGTTGTAAAATTCTTAACTACCATTACATTACAAAAGGTTTCCACCTCCACAATAAAACCACTCAGCCAATCCCAGAAATCAGGGAGAACTTGTTGAGACAAGCTTTTGCTCAAGATAGTGTGTCCCTTTTGAGCAAGTGGCTCCCAAAAATGAGACACGTGGACCACTGCAACTGCATCTGCTTCCTCAGGCCCTGGACCCTACATGATGTTTAACTCTTCAGATACACAATACATTTTCTCCTACCATGTGGGAAGGCTGCTGTTACTCACTGCTCCTCTAAGGTCAGGTTTTGGTCTTTTTTCTTTCTCTCCTGTTGTTCTTGTATTCTGTGCTCCAAAACCTAACAGTGGCTGTGCTGGAGGAAGTACTTCACTGGAGGTGGGCTAAAGGAATTCTTAAGCCTTGCTGGATTCCCAGTTGCTCTCTGTTTTCTGTGTCTGCTCCAGCCACCTCCTGATGCCATGACCCCCTACTCTGATGGACTTTAATTCCCCTGGTACCTTAAGCTCAAATAAACACTTTTATAAGTTCCCTTGGTCACAGTGTTTTATCATAGCTGCAAAAAAATAACTAATAAAGAAACCGATACCAGAGAATGGGCTGTTAGTTGTAAAGAACAGAACCACATGGGCTTTGGAGGGATGTGGAAGTGTTTGGAAGCATGGACTAGAAAAGCAGCTGATTTCTGTAAGCAGAACTCAATAGGCCATTCTAATAGTATACAACTTCATCTTGACACTCATCTACATTTTGTCCAAGGCAAGTCAGACCTAAGGTTGAACTTAGTTTCAATAACCCCCTCTCTCCCACTCAGAGGCCAGGTTCCTAGTAATGGCTAAGCACAGATAGCAGTGTTGCCACACAGATGCTGTCACAACCTATTTCATCCTCTTGCCTGTTTACTTAAGAAGAAGCAGAGTTATTTTCTGACTCTGTAACAATGAAATGTAACCCTGACCCCTGAAATGCCCCTCTGTCTTTAGCACTTAATCCTGTGACTGCCATGGGATGATTAACTATGTTTGTTTGGCTTCTGTATACATGCTTATCATAGGCCCAGAGGGGAGTGTAACCTTTCCCCCTTACAGCTGCATATTCCACAAGAATGAAGCAATGTGGTTTTGTTTTTGTTTTTGTTTTTTACCTTTAAAGAAACCCTCCCCTGCTTAGACAGTACTGCACACTCCACACCTGACTTGGAGACTATGGTCAGCTATGTAACTTAAATGAAAATTTGGTTAATTTCAATTCTCTTGAGTCTGGTGATCCTTTCTGTTGCTCATAAATTCAGTAATAGTAGGAACTTGGAAGAAAGTAGTACTGAGAGCAATGTATTTCCAGAGGAAAATAAGGACTTAAGCAACAATTGGGATGTTTTGGCAAAGAGTCTGGCTGGAGTCTACCCATAGTCAAAAAGTTTGCTTGAGGTTAAATTGAAAAACAAGGAGCTAATTTCTTTGACAGAGAATATTTCAAGACAGTCTAACATAGAAATGGTGGCATGGCTATTGGTGGTGAATATTATGCAGCTCTATGGTTAAAAAGAGAAAATGGGGAAGAAAGAACACAGAAAGAAATTCAGATGAGATTGAAAAAAGAACACTAGGAAGATTAAGTTTGGAGTCCAGGCATGTGCTCAAAAAGAGGATCCCTTTGATAAGGAGAGGATCCTTTTGATAAGTAGATTACAGTGATTAAGGAAAAGTCTGTAAATTTGCATTTAAGCAGTGGAAAGAGAACATGCAGGGCAAAACCACATCCAACTATGCCTCCAACTCATAAAAAGAAAATGCTGTGATTTTCTCCTAGAAAATTAGAGAAAAACCAGGAATGTGGATAAAGCATACTGGGGTCTATCCCAAACTTGCAGTCAAATTAAGCACTGTCATTCACATGGTGTTGGCTTTGGAAGCAAGAAAGAAGCAAGAGTGAAGGAGTTGTCAGTTTTTCCTCTGCAATTTCAGAGAGTCTCCTAGGTCAGGCAGCATGCAGCAAGGACATCCCTGCATAAGGAAGGCCCTAACTGGTCAAGAAGCCTTGATAGATCACAGCATGAAATTGAAGCCTGGTTGACAGTGAAGAACCCAAGAACACTTTTGATATGCCAGAGCTGTGAAACATCTGCCAAGGAGAGCTGTAAAACATCTGCCAAGGAGAGCTGCATACAGGGAGTGGTACCAACCCAAGAGAGAGATGCATATTAGGTACAAACCTGGAGGGGGTGAGCCATCTATGCCCTTTGGAAGTAAAATACCAGAAGTCAGAGACAGAGCTACTTCTTTTTTTTTTTTGGTCTTATTTTGGTCAGGCATTTCTTCACTATGAACTCATTCCTTCCTCTTCCAGTGGGAATATATATTTAGTTCCATTGCATGTCAGAAGTATGTAATTTGTCTTTTGAATTTACAGACTTTTATACTTAAGAGAATGCCTTGAGTCTTAAAAAAGACTTTGAACTGTTAGTTTTTTTATAATAGTATTGAGATTGGTAAAGACTATGAGGACTTTAAAGTTGAACTAAATGCATTTTGCATTTTATATAGTCATGAGTTTATGGGGACCACGGAGTATAATGTAGTGGCTTGAATGAGACGAGCCCTATAGGCTCCAAGTATTTGGACATTTTGTCTTCCACTGGTGGTGGGTGTTTTGAGAGAACTTAGAAGGTGTGGCCATGCTGGAGGAATGATATAACTGGGGTTGGTCTAAGAGAATTCTTAAGCCTTGATGGATCTTCAGTCACTCTCTGCTCCCTGTACCTGCCTGAAGATCCCAGTCTCCGCTTTCTGCTCCTTCTCTGTTCACCCCTGTCACTATGCTTTCTTGCCATGACAGATTCTAATTCCCCTGGAATCAGAAGCTCATTTTATCAGTTCTCTTTCTTTTGGGAACCCCAACCAATGGAAGATCAAGGACCATAACTGTTGATTCTTTAAGCTAATGTACTTGTGTTTAAGGTTTTTTTTTTTTTTTTTTTTTTTTTTTTTTTTGTGTGTGTGTGTGTGTTTTGTTTTTGTTTTTTAATTTCCCTTATATAACACTTTTTTATTTGTTTGTTTGTTTATTTTTTATTTTTATTTTTGAGACAAAGTATCCTAGTAGCCCAACTCTCTTGTAATGCTATGCACTATAGACTGGCCTTGATCTCAGAGATTCCCATGCCTCTGCCTCCCAAATGGCGGGATTAAAGGTGTGAGGCACCACAATCCTGCTCCTATAAAATATTCTCAAGAGACTTTCCACCTAAAGTTCACCATTGTAACTGCTCTCAACTGACACTATCAGCAACACAGTTGTTCAACAGTGTGGTCATTTCAATGTCCATAAATAAAAGACTTCCTTCATTCAATAATATTATCATTAATGTAGCTCTTTAAACTTTGACATATTTTGGTCTTTTCTGGGACAATCTGTTATAGTCGATCATAATTTTTTAATATTTCTGTCTTTCTTTGCATGTTCTTTTACAGCCTCTTTAATTGCAGTGTTACTATATGCCTTTATTATGTACTTTATGTGTGGGTTCTTCATTCTTCCTAGGAATAATCAAGTAATAACATGACTTTTTAGTAGAATATATCTATGCACCCACTCTTACAAAGGATAACGACCTTGTATTCCTTTTAAACTAAGTTGCTTTACACTTACTAAATCTGGGACATCATAATTTGGATGAGCAATAACTACTTCAAATTTAAGATATACCTAAAGAGCCTGTATATACTAATGCTCCTTTATTTTTTTTTCTTTTTGACTTTAAAATTTTCTTATAAAAATTAAATTATTCCAATAAGTACAAACTCATTATAAAAAAATACATAAATATACATATATATTTCTATCAAATTCTATCATCTCTATCAAATTTTCATTTGAATTAAAATTTTTATTTGTAGATTAATATTATCTTTTTAATTATATGCATATGTGTGTCTCTGTCTGTGTATGTGCACATGTGAGTTCAGGTACGCATGGTGTCCAGTGAGGACTTTGTATCCTCTGGAGCTGAAGTTAAAGGTGGTTGTGAGCTACCAAATATAGGGATAACAGAATTCAAATCCTCTGGAAGAGGAGTATGAATTTATAACTACTAAACCATCTCTAGCCCTCCCAAGTTCTACTTTTTATTTTATTTTTTAATTGAGTTTTTGCAATTTTCATTCAATATAGTTTGATGATATTTAGATGCCTCCTCTATCCTTACCTTCCCCCAGTGATCCCCCTACTGCCCAACTTAGTGTACTCTCTTATACATGTAATTTGACCTAGAGGGTCTGATTTTTCTATTCAGATGTTTTTTTAGTGTGGGTCCATTTACTGGGCCCACCAAGAATCCCAAGTTTTAATTTTTAAGTGCATTAAAAGCTTATTTAAAGAAAACAAGATTAACAAAAATTTAGTGAAACTGAGAGGACCCACATTAATAAAATCAGATATAAAAGGAGAAACATATACTGAGGAAATTCAGAAAATCAAAACTATATACTTTAAAACTTGAACTTAAGGCCTGATAAATAGGAGGGAACTCCTTTGGTACTATAAACATATTCAAATATACATAGCTATAGAAGTCAGTGATCTTAGAGAAAAATGTACTTTTGTCACATCTCCAGACCATTACAAGTGCATATTGTATTCTGTTTGTATCCTTATATTTAAAGACAAGTGTACCTCTTACCACTCATCAAAGAACATTATTTTCCAAGAAATGGAGTTTATTACAAAGTTCCACAATTGGTCAAATGAAGACAATAAATGTCTTTGAGGTGCAGAGCCTCAAATGACACATCTACAATGAAATATCTACACCCAAGTCTCAATGAACACAGTGGAAAAGGGGGTAGAGTGAATACTAATGCCTCACTTGATGCTCACCATTGAAGCTTCCCCATGCAATAATAGATGGTGATTAACACAGAAACTGGTCAAAGTGTAGAGAATAATAGATTGCAGTGTGATTATCCCTTGCTGTTAGAGTAGCAAATAATCCCCTATGTTTGACTACTCAAGACTATGAAATCTCTAGTCTATCTGTTGGAAGACCTACCTTTCCAGCTTCATTGGTTAATTATCTGGTCATAGGACCAACCCTGGGAAGGCAGGTTTACCTTAAGTTATGGTAAATAGATGGGTGGAATACCTAGTACAATATTGAAACAGGGAATTTTTCCTGCCTGGAATCCTGACTCCTAATGAAGTGCTTATGGACACAGCCACAAATATGTAGGACTCTGTAAGTCTTCCTGATTTTCTGAATTATTCATAATATCTCCTTTTCTTCTTCATATTCCTTTCCTAAGCATGCTTTCTTTAATGTGCTGGGCTTCCCTAGCATCTTGTATTTCTTTACTTTTTCTCTAAAGCTTCCTTCTCCCAGCCAGTTAGTCATGTATCTGACCTCCACATAGGCTCTAAACCTGGATGGCTTCTTGCCTTTCTTTACTTCTCCCCTACATTCTTCTCCTTAAGGAAGCTGCCAACATTACTGGTTCGCCTGGAGGACTTTTTTTTTTTTTTTTTTTTTAATTCTAATAAAATTTTCCTAAAGCTTCCATTTGGGTCCATTCTTAAATTCTTTTTTGAATGAGAATAAGAACCCTCTAGGGGATGCTCTTTCTCCCCAGTTCATTAATAGAATACCAATATCAAACCTATGACACCCAAGGCTCAGGGACCACTGTGGAAGAGGAGGTGGGAAAGATTGTAAGAGCCAGAGGTGGTAGATGACCACAAGGAATTGAAGTGTTCCAGAGGGCTGGAAAATTACTCAAATGAACTTACAGAACAAAACTAATGCAAACTCAGGTCATACAGAATGCCAGCATAAAAATGGGGATGTGGGAAAGAAGACCCAACCATAGCTGAGTAACTATTGGTGACCAATAACTACTGAAGGATGGAGAAGTAGTTTTCTCTAAAGACATTAGATCTGTTAGCCAGGTTCTAGTGGATGGGTGCACACTGAATGAAATTTGAGAAAACAAACTTGGCTTGATAGGCCTTGACATAGATGACAGAGTACATGAAATATGGTAGGGGAGACATAAAAAGGATTAAAATAGGTAAGGGGGTTCTAAATATGATCTAAATACATTGTGTGCAATTTGAAAAAAAATTAATAAAAAAGTAAATAAAATCTATATTCCAATAAACAGAAAATTTGAAAAAAAGATGAATTTCTCTTTATGTTTGACCTGCCAAAAGTAACAAAGGTGAAGAGAAGAATTTACATGGACATATAGCAACCAAAAAGATAGAAGCAGTAATTAAAATGTTATAAAATAAATAAATAAATAAATAAATAACTCAGGAACAGATGCAGAATTGTAGCAGAACTTCAAAGATTAATGAAGAGCAGTACTTTTAAATTATCCCATAGAATAGAAAATAAAGGAACATGTCAAAATTCTGTTCATGAAAAAAGTACAACCCTTTTTCCAAACTAAACAAAGATCCCATAAAAAGAGAACACAGACATAAAAATGGTCAACAAAATACTTGCAAATCAAATCCAAAAGCATATAAAAAAATCATCCACCATAATCAAGCCAGTTTCACCCTAGCAATACAGGGTTCCACATATGCAATTTAGTAAATGTAATTCACCAAGTGAACAGACTCATAGACAGAAAGCATACAATCATCCCATTGCATCCAGAAAAGGCCTTTGACAAAATCCAACATTGCTTAATGTTAAAAGTAATGTAGAACATAATAAAAAAACATACACATTGAAAAGTATATCATTTTCACTAAAATCAGGAATAAGACAAGGGTGCCTGCTCCTTTTATTCCTGGTCAATATAGAGTTTGAAGTCTTAGAGAAATAGAACAATTGAAGCAGATATAGATAAATAGGAAACAAATTAAAGTGCAGCATTTGCAGATGATATGATTTTGTATACCAAATTCCCTAAAGATTCCACCAGCAAATTTCTACAGCTGCTAAACACACTCAAGAAATAACAGGATACTAAATTAATACTCAGCATTTAGTTTTCTTCATATATACAGTAGACAAACCTACTTAGAAAGGAACTAGGGAAAGAATTCCATTCATAATAGCCTAAAAATATCTTGGAGTAAATTTAAGAAAGTTAAAGTCTTCTATAACAAAGATTGTAAGACTTTGAAGAAAGCAACTTAAGATACATGCTCAGGGATTGGTAAGATAAATATTGAGAAAATAAAACATCCTACAAAAATAATCTGCATATTCAACACAATCCTTATCAAATGAATTTTTCATTTATAGAAATTGAATAAGCAATGACAATTCATATAGAAACTCAAAGCACAATGTAGTCCAAATAATTTAGAATAATTAAAGAACTGCTGGTATTATCATCATCCATGGTTTTAAATTATGCTAGAGAGCTACATGAATAAAATCAGAACGGTAATGGCATAATAACAGGGATAAGATTTCTTCCAAGGAGAGGAAGATAGATTACAGTGATATAAAGGCTTATGGGGAATAATTGAGCAATAAATATTAAATAGCATGAGGTATGGTGGGTAGAATAGAGAAGGGAGTAGGGGAGGGCTAACTAACATGAATGTCTTTGGAAAAAATATATGAAGGCTTACTACTGTGGACACTATCTAAAATACATACAAACACATATTTAAAAGAGTTTAAGTGGAATTACCCTATAACAGGGACTCATTATCCATCCTGGGCAAGTTATCCTAGTGAATAAAATCCCTAGTACCTGGAAGGGGTTACCTTTCTTTGAGTTGTTGGCTAGTGGGATTCCTGAGACCCTGAAGCATTATAGGCAATTGTCATTACAGTTGTTTGATTTCAAAAACTTTACAATAAGAATTTATTTCTGAAAACATCATATACTTGAATCACGTGGTGGCACATGCCTTCAATCCCAGCACTTGGAAGGCAAAGGAAGGTGGATCTCTGTGAGTTCAAGACCAGCCTGGTCTACATAATGATTTCCAGAACAACTGGAGCTATAGGGAGACTGTCTCAAAAAGACCAAGAAAAAAACAAAACAAAAAAAAACAAAACAAAATATAATATAATCAACCATATTAAATGGCATTCGTATTCCTGGATGATACTATGCACACTGATGGAGTACAAATGCAATCATCAATCTTAACAAGGTGTTGAAACTGCAAGATACAGTTACAAGTAAGCAGCCTGACAAGATCTTGCCACTAGTATAATAGTGATATGAATGTTATCATAGTAACCAACCATACTCTGATTTGAAGTAAGGCTCATTCTATGATGTAGAACCCATATCTGCACCATCTTGGGAGCAAAGTAACTGTGATTGGATAAGTGAGAGGACCTAAGGATGAGACTGTTGCAAATATTCTATTAAAAGTATTAATGTGTAGTAACAAAATAACTCCTAATTATGTTTCATTTATGCACATGTGAGTGGAACTCTCAGTTCTCATCAGAGAAGCTCCTTGAAGTAGAAGATAACTAATACAGGGATCTACAAGTTTTCAATGTACAGAGAATAAGAAGCTTCAGAGTGCTGAGCCCTAATTGGGACACTGTATCACTCTCTCCCTCCCCAAAGCATGGGGATCTTCTTGGAGAAGGGGTGGAAATATTGAAAGATACAGAAGTTCTGGAAGACTAACAGGAAACAGGGTTTTCCAGACAGCAGGAAAGTTGCTCATATGAATGCACAACAATTTGTGAGAGGATGCACAAGACCCAGTCAAGTTCAAGCCAGGTAATATCCAGGCATAAAGGGGTAGGTGGGCACAAACTCTCACCACTAGCTGAAGAGTTATTTGCATTTGAAAGAATCTATTTTCTTTATGGGTATGATATTTGGTAGCTCAAGAACAATCCAGGACAGGTTCCACATCCAAGAATATTTGGGCAACACATATTGGATTTGATAGGTTAAAAAATAGCAAAAGTCGAAGTTTAGGGAGGTAGATGAGGATCTGGCAGGATTAGGAAAGAGGGTTAACATGAAGTTAAGGGGAAAATATGAAGTTCTCAGACAATTAATAAAAATAATTTTAATGGAAATTTTAGGTATATAATTCAAATATAAATATAACTGTAGGAAACCAGGATTTCAGTCCCTAGGGTAAGGTGAGCCTACAACTTTTAAGTCCAGGCTGTATTCTCTGCTAAAGGGAGGGGTGCTGAAAACAGTAGCTCTGATAATCCCTGTCTTACAGAACACTGTGAGACTGGCAGAAGAAAATGAACTGGTCATAAATGCAGGCTCTCTGCTCTGTGGGAAAGCATCTTGGTCAACAACCCTTAGCTCATCTCTTGTCCTGAACAAATTAACTCAGCTATTCTTAGCTAAGAGATTAGGCCATATTAAAAGGTCACTACTGAGCTAACAGCTAAAAGTTTACCATGCTTTTAACTCTAAGGACGAAAACATTGTGGCCAATAAATTACCAGATGGACATTGATAACTTTGAGTAAAAGCTTAAGCATCCTTCTGGCACCAACTAACATTCTATATATCCTGTTTCTTTGTACCCTAAATCTTTATATGTGACTGCCATATCCCACATGACTGACAGTTCCTTGGGATGTATAAAAACCATCTGAACTTTGAAATAAATGGCTTGTTGAAAAGACACAAGTTCCAGTGTCCAAGATTGTGTCACCAATTAAGTCTCTCTGCCCCAAAGCTAGTAGGTCCCCCTCTGAGCAAAGCAAACCCAAATCTCAATATATAACTACTACATATTTAAACATCAATCTATGTTTAGAATACTTTGATTAATGAGATTTAAGTTATTGAATAGACTTGTCTTCCAAATGACTGGCAACAGATGGATGTCTTTTTCTCTTTTTTCCCCCCACTTCCCTCAAACTGGTTGGACCCCAAGACTCTCTGCAGGAAGGGAAGAGCAGAAGAAAACAGTCACCCCTCCAACCCAATCAGTGAACTTTAACTGTATGAGGGGTAGGAACTAAAGTTGGATAGAAGGGATGTCAGAGAGTGGGAGGATGCTACACCATCTTGGACTGTTGGCCACAAATTTGGGAAGCTGTGGATGGACTGAAATGTGGAGTTAAAAAACAGCCCAAGGGTGGTCATTCTTTGTAAATAGTCCCTCACTGCCAATATATGATTAAATGTAACTCTAAAACATCTCCCTCCCAACTTCATGACCTAATTTATTTATTTACTATTCATTCATTCATTTATTTATTTACTTATTTACGTATTTGTTTTTAAACTGAGTCCAGGTAATGCTGTTCATATGTGTATGAGTTTGGATAAATTACTAGTGGTCACACCCCAAAAGAAAAGTTATTCTTCATCCACCAGTAGACATCAACTGTCAATAGTTCCTCAGTGGAAAGTCTGGAGCCCCTCCCCCATGGGTGTTGGCACTTTTTACTTGATGGAACTTAGGCAGGATATTGGGCGGGTAATTTTTGATGATTCTTTTTTTTTTTTTGCTAACTTCTTATAGTTTTAAAATTTTTATTTATTATTTTTATTTCCTGTGTATTCATTGCCTGCATGCAGGTAAGTGCACCTGTGTCATGCAATGCCCATGGAGGATAGAAGAGGCTGTTGGATTCCCTGGAACTGGAATTACAGACAGTTGTTAGCTGCCATGTAGGTGCTGGGTTTCGAACCTGGGTCTTCTACAAGAACAACTTGTCTTCTTAACCACTGAGCCATCTCTCTGGCCCCAATTTGCTATAATTTTGATCAAATTTAGATCCCTCCCATATCTAAACCCTCCCCCATACTATCTCCTCCCCAAATGCCCTTCAGTGTTTATCCACTGGAGCCTGATAAACTTAAGAAGAGTTTCACACTCAAATGAAGCTGATTCTCTCCCTCCCAGTAGTCATCTTTTGCCAATAGTTCCTCAGGTAGGGTTGGGTTTCTTCCCCACTACCCTGTGTCTATGCTGGGAATTTGTCTGTCTTGAGCTTTCAAGGCAACTGTGCTTGCTGTTCTCATTGCTATGACTTTTCAGGAGTAATTTCCCAGCTTCCTGGAAAACTGTTTCCTTGTGGTCACTTACCACCTCTGGTGTTTACAATCCTTCTTTCTTCTCTTCTTCAATGATCTCTGAGCCTTGCGAGGCAAAATTTTGATACAGGTGATAATTTTCCAGGTGATAATTTTCCTCAGCTTCCTGTTCTCTGCACATTGTCCAGTTGTACTTTCTGTGTTAATCATCATCTGCTGCATGAGAAAGTTTCTCTGATGGGAGATGAGAAATTCATTAATCTACAGGTACATCAGGTTATTGGGAGTCAGTTTAATACTAAAAAAAAAATTATCAGAATGTCACTATTAGCATCTCCCCTATGGCCGTTGACATTTCTAACAGTGTCAGGTACGGCTTCCACCTTATGCAGTGGACCTTAAATCCAATTAAGAGGTGGTTGTTAACTCCCATAATATTAGTGCCAATTGTGCACCAGGGGATATATCTTGTCAGGTCAGTTGTTGTACCTTATAAAATTAAAAGAAAGGGGAATGTTGATGATTAATTATTTCTTCAGGTAGTAGGCATAGCACCTTCCAGCCCTATGAAAGCTAGCCAGTATAGATGAATCTTTGAAATCAACATCAGCTTTATTTCTCCTTGTTTATCCTTTAGCTCATGTATATATTATAAACAAGAGCTGGGGCAATGACCAGTAGTGTTTGAGGTCTTTGGGACTCATGGGAAACAGTTTCAAAAAAGTGAGTCCATTCCTGGTATTCATCTTTTACATTGCTAGCCTATTCGGTATAGTTTTGAAGATGACTACTTTCACTCATATTATAATGTATATGTACACAATTTAAGAAACTTTTATATCGTTTGGTTTCCATATGACTTTTTCTAAAGGACTTTAGTATTATTTATCTTGTCCCAGTTTCCATCCTCTGCCCTGCTCTCTTTGGATTTTCAAATTGAAATATATGATTTCAAATCTAGAATCCAGGTATGAGAGAAAACTAATGTTTGTCTTTCTGAGTTTATGTTATATCACTCAGGATGATTGCTTCCAGTTCTATTTACTAGTGGATTTCATAATTTCTATTTTAATAGGTGAATAATATTGTGTATTTATGACATATATTCCTTTTCTGTTCACCAGCTGATGACATCTAGGCTGTTTCCAATTCCTAGCTATTATGGAAATGTGTATAAGATTTCCAGTTTCTATACCTCTTCACCAGAATTGATCATTGTATGTTTTCTACATTTTAGTCATTCTTACAGGAGTAAGATGAACTCTCACAGTAGCATTAATTTTCATTTCCCTAATAATCAAAAATGTTCAACATTCTAAAATTATTACTTAGCTTTATGTGTTTCATTTTCCCAAGAACTACCAGTACATTTCTTTGCTCCAATCTTTAGTAAAGTTGTTTGTTTTATGATGTTTAAATTTTTGTGTTCTTTGTATATTCTGGATAATACACCTATGTCTGAACCATAGCTGGTAAAGTTTTTCCCATTCAGGAAATTGCCTCTTGACTCTAATGATGGTGCCCTTTGCTGGTCAGAAGGTTTTTACTTTTATGAGATTTCCATTTGTCAATTATTGGACCTAATGGTTTTCCTTTAGCTTTATTATTCAGAAAGTCCTTTCCTATGTCTATTCATGTATAGTCCTTACTTTATCCTCTCTGAGAGTCACATATAAGGTCTTATGTTGAAGTCCTTGACCCATTTGTAGTTGAATTTTGTTCATTGCAAGAGATATGGACCTAATTTCATTCTTCTACTGCAGCTATCCAATTTGACCAGCATCATTTATTAAAAATGCTCTCCCTTATCGAGTTCTGCATTTGTAGCTCCTTCGCCAAAAATCAGGTGGTTGAAATTGAGTGTGTTTACATCTTGCTGTTAAATTTTATTTCTTTTATTATCATCTTTATTTTTATACCACTTCTATTCTGTTTTCATTATTATACATCTGTAGTATAATTTGAGATCAGGGATGGTAATGTCTACAGTATATATTTTATTGCCATAGATTATTTGGACTATCCTTGTTTTGTGTAAAATTTGAGATATTTTTCAGGTTTTGTGAAGAATTGTGTCGGAATTATAATGGATATTTTATTGAATTTGTAGGTTGCTTTTGGTAGGATGCCCATTTTTACTATATTCATCCTACAAATCCATATGAATTTGGGAGGTCTTTCCATCTTCTGATATCTTCAATTCATTTCTTCAATGTCTTAACATTTTTATTGTACTTGTTCTTCATTTTATTAGTTAGATGTATTTCAACATATTTCAGGGGTTTGGGGCTGTTGTGAGTGAAATAATTTCATTTACTTCTATCTCAGTATGTTTGTAAATAGCAAAACTACTGATTTTGTGATATTAATTTTATATTCTCTGTAGCTCTGGGAAGAAGCCAAGTTGTTCATGGTAAATAACCTTTTTGTTGTATTCTTGAATTCAATTTGGGAGTGTTTCATGAGAATTTTTGCATCTATGTTCATCAGAGAGATTGGTCTATAATTTAATTTTGGTTCTTGGTCTAATTTTGGCATTAGTATTGGCTTCATACAAAGATTTTGGGATTGTTTCTTCCTTTCCACTTTAGGGATGAATTTGAGGAATATTTGTATTAGTTTTTCTTTGAAGGCTTGTTAGAATTATGCACTCTTTTGATTTGGTCCTGAGATCTTTGTAGAGGGAGATTTTTAATTACTGCATCTTTCTCATTGGTTATTATAGGTTTATTTAAATTTATGTCATTTTGGTTTTATTAAGCAATGCTTATTAATTCCTCTTCTGTTGATGTTAAGGCCCTGTTTCCTTAGACTTCTTTTGACTAAGTATTCTTGGATACTTCATTTATTCTTTCTTCCCTCTTGAGAGTGTTTAATCTTCTCTTCTGAGTGAAGTATTCTATCTAATATTGTCTGTAGAGCTAGTTTCATGGGCATAACTCCCATAACCCTGTTTTTGACATAAAAATCCAGAAGCAATTGGATCAATGTTCTACAAAACATGAAAGAAGAATACAATGCCCAGCAAAACTGATAGAAATGAAGAAAAGGAAAACATACACACATTTTTTTGTTGGTAACCTGAGCTTCTGTGAGTTCATGTGTATAACAGACATGCTCCCTCCAGAGTTCGCTATTTCACAGTTCTCATCCTTTAGCTCTAATATTCATTCTCCCTCCTCATCCTAATTTTTCCATGTGTCATAGGGTAGAGAGTGATATAGATGCCTCCTCTATGAATGAACAATCAATCTCTTAATCTCAGCACTTTGAATAGTAATGAATCTCTGCATTAACCACTAGCAGCAGTGCTACTATGTGATGACTCATTATGGCTATGCCTGAATAAAAATAGTCATTGCCTTATCATCCTTTTTAGCCAAGAGGAGACCTTAACTAGTCTGAAAACTTGTTCCTACAGAATTCCCTTGGAATTCTGTTCTCTCAAACAAAGGACTTTATCTCTCTTCTGGTGAACAGTATATCCAGCATGTGATGGTGAAGTAGAGCAGGCTCATATCTTTTCAGAAGATTCTGCCCTTTCTGATGACTACTGTCTTAGAAAAATACCCTTTAGCTCAAACAGATATCAATTTAATTTCTGTTTGCAAGACAAATGAAATCATCTTCATTGCTTAAAATGAGTATCTTCTGTTTGCAGTACTTGTTTGTTTAGCTAACCACACACACATACACACACATGCACACACAGACACAGACACACACACACACACAGACACAAGCACACAAGTAGACAGTCATACATTATTCTGGATTTAGTGCAAGCAAGAGACATGTACTATATGTTTAGGTTACAAGAGGAGCTTATGGCTCAGTAGGTTTTTTTACATTATAGACAAACCAATATAAGATTAACATTTTGGTAGTAATTTTAAATAAAGTCATTTGTCCACAATGTGTTCATACTGTAAAAGTCAATTACAGAACTACCCATTTCAGTAAGAAGTTTCTCTGACTAAAATTTGGAGTATCACAATTCCAGGGATACAAACATGAGTATTTTGACACAGTTTGACTATGTTTGAAGCAGTTTGACTAAGCCAAAACAGAATCAACATGTTCTCCCCTATGTTCCACTTCTATACCCATGGGTTTTAACTGCTTTTACAGTACCAGGCATGAATTCCTTCCTATGGAACAGGCCTCAAACCTAAACAAAGGGCTCTAAGTTACCACCCTATCTCCACCCATTATGATCATGTCACTCTTGCATCAGCGAGCACATCTTGCTTGGCAGTTCTGTATTTTAGCATGCAGAATCAAGGACTAAGTGAGACCACTAGTTTCTTTTGTCCTCCAGAAGGCAACCACATGGTATCTTCCAGATGTATATCATACAACTAATATATGCAGTATCTTCAGCAGTAGAGGCTTATCATCTAGTTATGGTGGCAAACAAGAATGACAAAAGGATACTGTTTAGAGTACCACTGGAGTGTCTCTGAACAATAACTTGGAGAAAGTCATTCTATTCCTAGCACTGAGATTTTCAATTCCATGGATTCTGGGAGCTTTCTTCACTAATGTGAGTTACTTCATTTCAAACAAAAATATACTATTTTTTTCCCTCAAAAAAACTGTTAAGAAATTAAAGGCATTATAATGTTAATAATAATCTTTTAAGTTTTTAAAGCCTTATTTTTACTTTCTGTGAATGAATGTTGTTGTCTGAATGGATTAATGACTATCCCATGAGTATGTTGCCTGTGGGGAAGAGTAGAGGAGGTGGATCCCCTTAAACTGGAATTAGGACAGTTGTGAGTCACCTTGTAGGTGCTAGGAATCAAATACTGACACTCTGTAAGAGTACTCTTAAGCACTGATCCATCTCTTCAGCCCCATTTTTCCCACTTTTAACACTGCTAGTGGAACTTAAAAAAATACATCACCTTACTTTGGGACTTTTGGTACCATTGTCTATTTTCTTTTTTATATCTCTAATATGCGTTGTGTGTGTTTTCTTTACTAAGAATTACTGTTCCTTTGTATAGAAGGATTCAAGTTCAATAAAGAGAACCCCAGAAACAGTCTTTCCACAATTCCTTCAGTGGGCACATCTTGCAAGGAAGAGAGTGGGGATTGTATCATCATGGGTCCAAAACTGGGTAGGATCACTAATTTCTGTTCTCTCCCAAGAGCCTACACAGCAACTTCCAGCAGTTTGTAAGATAGCCTGCATAGAGACATTCTGGGCCAGTTCCTGATTGATTTATTGTGTCCTTTCAAAAGTTATTGGTTAGGGAGGCAATAGAGGCACTCAAACCAATACAGATGATTTCTCTTTCTCTTGATTGTCTACTATGACTAAGTGGTTAGACTTTATTGCTAAAAACAGGAAGATTTTAAAGAATTCCTTGTCTCATAACACGTCTTGCATTAGACAATCATTCCAACTGCTGAATTTTCTTACTATTATCTATATTTTCAATTCCCACAGAAGGCTTTTAGTTTCTTGGACTCAAATATTGGACTCATAGTACATGAATCATCCTTACATTTTATATATATATGGTCTTTTTGAGACAGGGTCTCCTTATAGACCCAGCTGTACTGGAACTCACTATGTAGACCAGGCTTGCCTTGAACTCAAAAAAGATCTGCCTGCCTCTTCCTCCCAAGTGGAGATTAAAGGCATGCACCACCACACCTGGCTTTAGAGCTAAATGAATAGTTCTATTCAAATGTCTTTGCCAAAACAACAATTGCAAGGGGAGAAGCAAAATGAATTTTAAAATTTCCTTAAATTTCAGCAAGTTAATAAATACCATGGTCCTTTCCTATACTCTATTGCAATATTTATGGTATTTAATTTTCTTCATTTTAAATAAAATAATTTTGGGGTCTCTATATATTAATGGGTAAACTAAACTCTACCATATTTAAACTAGTCTGTCTTGACTTTGTATCATGTGGCTTCCAATAATAGTTCACAGAAAAAAAATCATAATTTGTCTCCTTTTTGCCAATAATTATTTAGTGAAGTTTCAAATTTTGGAATTTTTCTAAAAGTCCTTAGAGTAGTAACTTTTTAATTATCTCTATTAAACTGAGACATTGGTATTGTCAATACAAAGTATGAAAAACAACTCTGAAATTATTTAGGAGTTATATATAAAAATACAGGAATCTATTTTCTAAAATTGTAAAGATTAATTTTCATTAATTAAAATTAATCTTACAAATTACAGAGATGATTCTCGTATGTAGTTACTGAACCTAAAAGATCCTGTAAGTCCTCTAATATTTCAATTCTTTTATTAATTATATTTAAATTATCATGATTTATTTGAAAAAATATGATAGTTCACATATATATTTAAAAATTAGTACTTAATATATACAATATGCATTAAGTTCATGCTATATTTAATTGTTTAGGATAACTGTAAATTATATTTTATAATTATATACATATACAATGTGTAATTATGGTAATTATAAATCATATTCATAATTTACATAGGATAAATATAAAGTATATTTTGGGCAATAAAATATTGTGGAATACTTACTAAATTCACTATTAAACAGATATATGTATATATGTATCTCTGATAAAGGCAACATATAAAAAGAATATTTATGAAAAGAAGAAATACAAGATTGATGTCTGAAATCTTTGAAAATAGCTGACAGCTGTGAAAAGTGAGGAAAATGTTAAGCTTCATATGATGTACTCAGGAGTTTTACATTTGTATTGTTAGACGAATTTGCTGTAGTGGGTGATTATATACTGATAATCATATATCTCCTATTTTTCAATGCAATGTCTAGAAACACCCAAATAACTAGTAGCAGAAATTCTTGAGCTTTTTTTTTTTTTTCGTTGTTTTTTATTTTGTTTTGCTTTGTTTTTCCTGTTGTTTTTGAGGTCACTGTAGCCCCAGGTAGCATGGAACTTGTTACAGAGACCAGGCTGTCCTAGATCGAACAGAGATCTGTGTGCCTCTGCCTCCCAAGTGCCCGGAATAAAAGTGTGACCCTGACTGATTTATATGAGACTTTCATTTATTCTGTTGCAGAAATGGTCTTTGACAAAAATCTAGCATCCATTCATGATAAAGATAATGGAAAACCTTGAGATAAAGGGTATGTGTTTCAGTATAATAAAGAAAACATACAAGCCCAACAGCCAATATCATACTGAGAGTTTTGTCATTAAAATCAGCAACAAAAGAGGGTGTCCACCCTCCATTCCTGCTCAGTATACTATTTGAAGTCTTAGTTGAACAATAAGACAAATGAAGGAAATAAAAGGGATAAAAATTGGTAAGACAGAAGTTCAACTACCATTATTGGCAGATGATATTATTCTTACACAAAATACCCTAGAGACTCCACCAGAAAATTCGGAGAACTGATAAATACATTCAGCTGTATAGCAGGATACAAAATTAACACCCCCAAATCAGCAGCCTTCCTATATACTAACAAGAAGCAAACCAAAGAAATCATAAAACGATCCCATTCACAATTAACTCAAAAACCATTAAATACTTTTGAGGAAATTTTATCAAGGAAGTGGCAGCCTTATATAATTTAAAAATTTAGCACATTTAATAAATTAAGAAAGATACCAGAAGATGTAAAGACCCCCCCTTGCTATTGAATAGGTTGGATTAATATTCTGAAAATAGCTGCCTTGCAAAAAGCAATCTACAATTCAACACACTATCCATTAAAATTCCAACTCAATTCTTCACATAAATTGAAAAAAAAGAATTGTTTTTATAAGTAAAGACCAAACATCCAAGATAGCCAAAAAAAAAAAAAAATCCTTAGCAATAAAAGATATGCTAAAGGAATTACCATCCCTGTTCTCAATTTATACTACAGAGCTACAATAATGAAAACAGTATGACAGTGGCGTAAAAATAGAGACATTGGCCAAGGAAATAGAAATGAGATCAGATTTAGGTTCATGCACATACCACTTCCTGATGTTTAACAAAGGACCAAAAGAACCAAATCCAACAACAACAACAATAACAACAACAACAACAACACCCCACAGTATGGTAAAAAAATGGGACTGGTCAAACAGGATAACTACATATAGAAGAATAACAAGAAATCCCTTTCTCTCACCAATCATACAATCTAACTCCAAACAGCTCAAGGATCAACATAAGAGCTAATACCCTGAATCTAATAGTGGAGAAACCAGGGAATACACTGGCACTTACAGGCACAGTGAAGGTCTTTTTGAACAGGAGACCCATAGCATAGGAATTATATCCTACAATTGACAACTGGGATCTCATTTGCCAGAAAATTAATCATCTGCATAGATAAGGACACCATCATTCAAGTTAAAAGGTAATCTACAAGTTGTGGAAAATATCTTTGCCAGTTATCCTCTGATAGAGGGTTAATATCTAGAATATACAAAGTACACCAAAACTTAAACATCAAAAAACACATAAACCAATCAAAAATTGGGGCAAGGAATGAACAGGGAGTTCTAAATCATGAAATGCAAGTGGATGAGAAATATTTCTTAAATGTTCAATGTCTTTAGTTATCAGGGAAATGAAATTAAAAGTACTTTGAGATTTCATATTACCCCTGCCAGAATGGCTAGAACCCCCCGAAGAAAAATGCTGCTGAGGATGTAACTAACACTGCTGGTGTTAGTGAAAATTTGTGCGGCTACTATGGAAATTAGTGTGGCAATTAAACACAAAGTTTGAAATATGTCTACCACATGATCCAATCACACCACTTTTGGGCATATACCCCAAAGACAGTATATCCTACTTCACAGATATCTGATCATCTCTGTTCTTAAATACTCTGTTCACATTACCCACAAAATGGAAAGAGTCTTGTTCAAAAACTGATGAATGAATAACAAAAGTGTCATATATAACATATTGGAACGTGATTCAGCTGCTAAGAAAAATGAATATATGGAGTTGACAGGAGAGTGGATGGAACTGCAAATAGGCACTCTGAGTAAGGTAACATGGATTGAGAAAGAAAAACTTCACATTTTCTTTCAAGTTAATGGAAGCTATCTTTGAATCCTTAGACGCATATATTTCAATTAGAAAAATCCATAAAATTCAGGGAAGTAGTAAATAGTGATAGGTGGGAGGGCTTCCTGGAAGAGAAGATAGAACCGTGGTGTAATTAAGGGAAAAAAGGGGAGTAATTGAGTAGGATGGTTAAGTGGGGTGAGGAATGGAAGGACAAGGCAGAGAAGGTAGTATGGAGAGGGATAACGAATATTAATGTTCAACAGAAAAAGCCACATAAGAAACTGTTGTTATAGAATCCTCTTTATTTTATAGATTCACAATTATGTGGCCATTTAAATTTTTTATTTAATACTTTTATTTTATGTGTTTGTGTGTATTGCCTGCATGAATGTAAGTGCATCTGTGTCGTGCATTGCCTGCAGAGGACAGAAGAGGCTTTTAGATCCCCTGGAACTGGAGTTATGGACAGTTGTTAGCTACCATGTGGGTGCTAAGATTCAAACTCATGTTTCTGCAAGAACAGTCAGAATTCTTAACTGATGAGCCATCTCTCCAGCCCCTATAGAACCTTCTTAAAGTGTGTATAAATATGCATTATAAAATGAGATTAAAATGAATTGCCCTATAGTAAGGGGATTTTCCCACTACTATACTCCATAGGCTTGCATAGTAAAAACCCAGTGTCATGAGTGGGCTCCCTCTTTATTGCTATTGGTTTGTTGTTCAGGGGTCACATAGACCATCAGAAAACATTGGACAGAGCCCTTGATGTTGGTTTGCAGTCAAAACTTGATGATATGATCTTATTGCTGAGGGCATAAATACATACATTGTAAAACAAACAAGGTGGAATAAAGGTGGTTCTGGCATCAAATCTTCATCTATACTGTATATCTTTCACAGTGCTTGAAAATGTGATTAATGTGATCAGAAATGAAATGTAATTATAAACTTTCCCTACTGTGAATCTTTTGAACTACAACAACTGGCCTGATAAAGCATACTCACTGATTCATATTCATGTATCAGCGGCACAAGTGTTATATGAGTAACCACCTACTTTCTGGTTAAATTTAATGTCCACTTCACAAGATGGAGCTCATAGCTTAAACTGATATCAGGTCTAGGAACCTGTGACTAAAACGGACACAGGCCATAGGAAGAACATTCATTATTATTCTGTTAAATAGATGTAGTATAGTATTAAACTGGCTCCTAAAAACTTGTTATATGCATTATTTCATGCATCTCTCAAATCTCACTGAGAAAGAGAATACTTTTCATGCAGCAGATGGTGATTAACAGAGATTCTCAACCAGCCAAAAATGTAGTGAATAGGAGCCTGCAGAGTTCTTATTCCTGAATAGGATACCTATATCATACTTCTACCAATAAAGGCTCAGAGATAATTGAAGAAGAGGGATCAGAAAGATTATAAGAGTAATAGGTAGGGATGACCATAAGGAAACAGAGTTTTCTATACAATTGCAAAGATATTTATATATTTAGACAACCAACAATAAACTTATAAGAACTCACAGCAATGGTAACAGCATGGACAAGTTTCATGAACTCACTGCACTGGTGACAGCATGCTTCAGCTAGACAAAATCCAGGTACAGAAGTGGGGAAGTAGGTAAGAAACCAAAATTCTAGCTGAAGAACTTCTGGTAACTGATTGCTGTGTGGAGGAAGAGAATCAGTTTTCTTTAAGGGTATGACCCTGGAGAGGTTAACCAGGCTCCAACCACAGAATCACACTGAAGAGCATTTGGGCACCCAAACTTGATTCCATAGTCCTTTATAGACACAAAAATGACCAAATTAATGAGTGGTGCAGGCAAGGGAAGGCATTGAAATATGATCAACATATATTATATGAAATTTGTAGAAATTCTAATTTTGAACTAAATTTTAATTAAAAGCAAATATATAAACCCCAAAATATTAATAAGAAAATATCTTAGCAGTTCTAAAAGTCACTGAAAAATTCAGAACATTTGTACTCAGGAGTGAGACAATCTATTTTTAAAATTATCCCAGTCGCAGACACAAAAATCTGTTTAAACAGTTGCATCTAATAAAGCAAATTATGTAAGACTTAGGGAGATTTTCAACAAATGACCCTCAATGGAACTGTATTCCATGTAGTCAGGAAATTAGAAATTCAACATTTCTAGTTCACATAACATTAAACACATTTCCACTGAAGTAAGAGTCTATGTTCAAACATGCAGGAACCTAAATAATGTTTATGTCTATTAAATAAATTCTACTGGGAGGAAGTTTAAGCTACTTCAGGATGCAAAATGTATGTTTTGCTTTCAGAGATCTGCTATATTTCAAAGCAAAACTAGGAATTGAAAATATAGTAAAGTCAGAAATCAAGTGAAATTTTCAGTGGTTGATGGAATATGAATTTTGCATGGATGTTTTTGTGAACCATTGCTTTTGAAATGGAAAGCCTAGAAAGCAAAGTAATTAAAATTGTCTTTCAAAAATGGATAGACATATTTGTTCTTATTAAATTGTAATTAAATCAACTCATAACTAAATTATTTTAATCATGGATTTTAACTAAACCAAATGTATATAAACTGAAAATTTTAAGAGTAAAAACATGAGCTTACTATATTTTGGTGAAATAAAGCTGCATTAAAAGGAGGTAGGTTTCAATTCACACATAGGAAATGTTAGAGTATTACACAAATAAAGACTTAAAAATTCTGCTTGTAAACTTGTCTAAGATAAAAGATAAGTAATTAAAATTACTTCTTATTTTCAAATAATCCAAGATCAGAGCCCCAAGATCCCTACACATAAGAGTAAATGAGAATTAGAAAAATTATATTTAAGGTTTTAAGTATCACAAGAAATATTTTCTTAGTACATAAAATTATTGAAAAGTGTTTTCATCTATGATCATCTTTGCGTTCACATTAGCAATTATACTCAGCTCTGATGAATTATATCAACAGTTTATACTTCTGAAATTAAAAAAAAATTATTTAATAACCACATAATTATAAGAAACGTTTCATTACAATAGCATTGACATATTCAATAACAATTTCCAGAGCTAAGACGCAACTCTTTCAGAATTGGCTGTAAATTTTTGGGTTTACAGTTGGTTCACTGTTGAATTATTACAGTTACACAATATTGTACTCACTATAAACCCTATAAGACGTAAAATTAAATGAGATTTTAACCTTTAAAAAAGATCTCCATTTCATTATTAAATACAAAGTTTCATGCCAAAAATTTCATTTTTTATGCAATTGACATTAAGATTTTTGCACATGTGGTTCTAACTTCTATATATCTAATTATTACTAGTCACAGTCGGTTACTTTCTGAGCTCCTTGGCATCTGAGCATGGATATAAAGTGATCAGGCAGATTTCAATGGTAATATTTTTCACATCTACTAATTATTAAGGAGCACATTTTTATGCTTTGAAGAATTATTATTTCTTAATCATTCACTTAAAAAAATTTAATAACTACATGATTAGAAGAAGGATTTCACTACAGTTTTAACATATTCAGTAACACACTCCAGAGCAAGAGTACATCTCTTTCACAAGTGGGT
>NW_008352267.1:2328840-2347095 GCF_000622305.1 Nannospalax galili | reverse complement strand
ATCGGTTGCACTTGGATCCTTGGCACCTATGTATGTCTATAAAGTCATCGGGCAGATTTCAGTGGTAATGTTTATCACCTCTACTAATTGGCATGATGTAAATTTCCATGCTTCCTCCTCAAATATAAATTTTTTTAAAAAAAATTGATGATTTGTGTGTGTGTGTGTATCACACAGAACATCCCAAACCAGTCATACTTTTGAAAAATTTAAATTGTTAATGGAAAAATACAAAAAGACAGAGACTTTGCAATGTATGCTCTAGCACTCATACTTCAATAACTGTAACTCATGTCTACTTTTCTTGTTCTATATCTGAATTTACTTCATTACCCCCATGGTTGGTAGCTTTAAAGTTTAACTCAAATATATTTTTCAATGTATTCAAATTTTATAACATTTTTACCTAGTTGACTTAGGAATTAAAATAAAGTCTTTTATTATAATATATTGACAAGTCTAAGTTTTGCTCTTTTGATTTGATTTTGTTTTGTTTTGTGAGACAGGGTTTCCATGCAGCCCCTATAACTCACTATATGACCAAGCTGGTCTCAATCTCACAGAGATATACTTTCCTCTGTCTCCTTGGTATTTTGATTAAAGGTGTGTGCCACCACACCTGGCTCAAGTCTGTCTTTTTTGTTTGTTCATTTTTTGCCAGAGAACTATTTGAAACTTATCACTGCTGCATGAGGGAAAGTAGATCTTATTTAAGAAAATGATTCTAGAAAGACTGACTAGAGCCCAGAGGCTCAACTTGCACTGGGGATATCTGGGTACAAAACTTGACTGGATAGAAATTAAATATGAGGGGAAGGGGGCATGGATGGAGAGGACATCTAAATTTGATTAAGAGCTAGTATATAAAATGCACAAAACTCAATAAAAATATTTTTAAGTGTCTAGCTATTTTAGTCTTCTTTACTGACATTGGAAGTATTTTTTGGAGAAACTTTTGTCTTAAAATACGGAGCTTCAGGTCTAGATCCTCTGCATGATCTCTTGTTTTATTAACATTTTAAAATTTTCTATATTTATAAATTATAAGTCTTAGCTGGGCATAGTGGTGCATACCTTTAATCCCAGCACGAGGGAGGCAGAGGCAGGCGGATCTCTATGAGTTCAAGGCCAGCCTGGCCTACATAGTGAATTCTAGGACAGCTGGGACTACAGAGAGACCCTGTCTCAAAAAGACAAAAAAAAAAAATGTGTTTTAATAAAACTAAGGTATTTGCCTAATTTTTAAAGTATTTTTGATGAAATTCACAGATGAAAATATGTACTTTCCTTATGGGGAAATCATACTTTTCCTCTATTTCCTTCATTTATGTATTGCTAATTATAAGAAGGCCAGATAAATTATTTGATATATGAAACTGCTGGCATTTTAATTCTACTCTTGCTTCTTTAATATTTTGTCTCACATACAATATTAAGATACATACATACAGAAATAAGGCATTCTTTCTTCACGTACAAATTGCTTACATTATGATGAAGGGCAGCTTTATATACAAAGTTTTCCAAGAATTATCAGGTCTTAGAAAGTGTAGGGAGAGATAACAGTACAATACACAAGAAGAAGTTAAAACCCCTTAGCTTCCTTTCAGTCTGTATTACAGTGGTAAACCCTATACTAGAAACTCAACCTGAGGGACACACACAATGAAGCCCTGACTGTGCAGGCTCCTAATTCCTCGAAGTGAGGGGGATGTTTCTTTCTTATTAGTGGAACTGAGCTTCAGAGGAAGTTAGGAGATTCCTACTGTACATTTATCTTTAGTCTCTTGCAGTTAGGAGTTAAAGTTAAAAACCAACATCTAGATAGTACAACAGACAGGATTCTAAGTTGCAGCTAAATTTAAAAGGAGGACTTAGTTGGGTAGCATGGCTAGTAAGGAAATCTTGAATTGAAACTGAACAGGGATCTTGTTACCAAATAGCTGGGTTTACTTAACAATTCCCACACTTTTGGACCTCATCTTAATCAGCATAGCAAACAATATGAGGGCCAAACAACTGATCTAACTAAGCATAGACAAGGATCCGAGTGCAATGGATCATGACTAGTAATAATCAGATACATACAGATTTGAGACGCAAGCATCTAAGTGTTATTAGCAAAAACAATGAGTCTTCCTGTAAGAAACAGTATATTTTTTTAAAAAAATAGCATCAAGCAAGAGATTAAAAAAAAAAAAACAAAAAAAAAACAGTGAAAAGTAATTAAATTGGTGTCATTAAAACCTAAATCCATATATTGCTATGTGGAACTTGTGTAATTCTTAAAGGATTCATGCATTTCCTACTGTAACAAGCAAACAATATTTAAACAAAAATAAAATATAAACAAGACAGGTACTCTTCTCTCCATGGATTTAAAGAAAATATACATTCTAGTAATATAATACTCAAAATGTCCAGTATACTGTTGCACAGTAATTATGTAGATTCCAGATAATATAATAAATTCTCCAGGGAATAACAAACAACAGATGTGCTGTCCAACATACATCTGTTGTTAGAATTATCAAAATATCTAAAGGGATGTTTTAAACATTCAAGATGTTAAATCGAAACACTTATTTATTAAGGAAAACAAAAATTAGCACTGCAAAATCAGAAAAGAAGATGTAGAACCTAAAGATATTTTGTAACTGTAAACTACCATAAACAATATAAAAATTTAGAGGATAAATTCTACACTAGAGCAGCAATTTCTAGGGAAATCAGTAATTTGAGAACGAGTAAATATATAAAATTCAATATCTAGGGAAATCAGTAATTTGAGAATAAGTAAATATATAAAATTCAATTTGAACACTACAACAATTATGGGAAATACTGAACTATAGGTCCTATAAAACAATCATAAATGAAACGGTCTTGTCATTGCAAGTCAGACACCACAATTTGAATATAGTGCAGAAAAGAATGAAAATCAGACATTGAAAACAGGAAAAAATAAATATCCAAGTGTTATGATGGTTAAAATGTCTACACAGGAAAGGGCGATATCTCTAGCTCACAGCTAGGAACAAGAGCTCCAGGTATATAGGAGGAGACCACAGTTCCAGCTCACAAGAGAGTACTATATAGTTCTAGTTCACAGGAGGGAGACACAGCTCCTGGTAACTGGAGGTGACCACAACTTTGGCTCATGGAAGGTGGTCTATTTACATTCTGTTGCTGTGGTAAAAACACTGTTCGAAACCAACTTGATCTGGAAAGGGTTTATTTGGCATACAGCTAACAGTTCATCGTCAAGGAACTCAAGGCAAGAACTCACAGCCTGAACCTGGATCATAAAACAAGTTGGTACACAGCTTACTGGATTGTTTCTCTGTCATATGCTCAGCTTGCTTTCTTAAACAACAGAGGACCACCTGCCCGTGGGTGCCACTGCCCATAGTGCTCTGGGCCCTATCACATCACTCAGTAATCAAGAAAATGCCCCATAGACATCGCCACAGGTCAACCCAATGGAGGAAATTCCTTATTTGATGTTTCTTCCTCCCAGGTGTGTCAAGTAGACAACTGAAACTATCCAGGACAGAAGAGGACCACAGCCCCAGTACACTGGATAGGACCACAGCTCCAAGTTCACAGAAGGGGATCACACTCTAGCTCACAGTAGGAGGCCATAGCTATAGCTCACAGTAGGAGTCCACAGCTCTAGATCCACAGAAGGTGGCCACAGCTCCAGCTTCACAGGAGGAGACCATAACTGAAGATTCAGAGGAGCAGATCATAGCTCTGGATCACTGGCGGGTACAACAGCTTTGAGTTCTGAGAGGGAACCACAACTCAAGGTTCACAGGATGGGACCATAGCTCCAGGTTGATGGGAAGTGACACATTCCTTAACTTACAGGAGGACACCACAGATTCCTCTCTCAGGAGACATCCCCAGCTCCCTCCCACGGGAGACAAAAGATTGCTCCAGTTCACAGGAAGGAAACACAGCTCCAGGCTTATGGGTAATAACCACAGCTCCAGGTTTATGAAAACCCGTTTTCCTCTCCTGTGAACAGGGAGCTGTGATCCAGGAACTGCAGAACTGGAGTGGTTATGCCCTCCACCCCACGAGCTAGAGTTGTGGTCCCAAACTATGAATGATAGTTGTGGTCCACTCCTGTGAGCTAGAGCTGCGGACCCCTTTTGACAACTGGAGACGTGGTCCCTACAGTGAACATGGAGCTGTGATCCCTGACAATGAGCTGGATCTATGTAAACCTATGAAACCAGATCTATTGTCACCCTCCCACACCCCCATACCTTTTGAGTCTGGGGTTATGGTCCCATTCCATGAGCTCTGTGTTCCCCTCCCATGGCCTCGTGCTTTAGTCCCCAACCAGGAGCTATAGTTCCTCACTCCTCTGATGGTAGGTTGATTGTGGAGCAGATTGGAATATGGAGGATTTCCTGATGTTGAGCAGCAATGCCATCCTTCTCAGAGTGGTTGCATTCCCAACAATCCTCTCCCATTAGGTCTTAGGTTCTAAATAGCAGTAGTTTTGCCTCTGTATTCCGCTTATGCTGGGGAAAGGGGAAGTCTCTGTCATTTGCAGATTCTGGTCTTGGGAGGATTGATTCTCTAGAGTAGACTTCCCAACTCCCGGGCAGAGAGGCCAGCTGTGGTCTTCACTTTACTAGTAGTACTATTTATCCAGATCTTAATGTTGGACCTCTCCCATCACCAGGCATCAAGAGGTTTCCCATTATTTTTCTGTTACCTTTTTACAGCTCCAGTGTGCCTTCACCAGTGATCTACACCTAACTGAGGAGCTGGAGAGGTGGCTCAGTGGTTAAGAGCACTGGCAGTTCTTGCAGAAGAATCCCAGCACCCATACATCAAGCTAACTGCCATCTGTAACTCCAGTTTCAGGGGATCTAATGCCCTCTTCTGTTCTCTGTGGGCACTACACCACACTCTTGCACTTGCACATATGCAGGCATAACACTCATACACATAAAATAGAATTAAAAAAAAATCCTAATTGAAGTTATATAGATAAAAATCATAGTTTGTGAACTTAAGATTAGTGTAATAACTAAATGGATATAATTCTAAAACTAAAAATGTATAATTTTATTCAGAACATAAATTCACAATTATGTAAGTCTAATAAATTATTTGAACAGTATTATTGATGAGACTGCTACCAAGTTCAACAATGCTATGAAATTCATCCCTGTTGCTGTTCTGTGAAGTTTGCATTCACTCCCTTCCAAATTCTCCAATCTATACAATATTTTTAAGTATAATCTTGTTACTCTTTTAAAGAAATGCTAATTTAAAAATTCATAAAGAAGGTTTTGTGCAAAGCAAAATCTGGATTAAAAGAAGTCTTCAAATTTTAAAACAGAAATTGGATAAAGACTTCCAGATCTGTATATTTACATACATAAAAGGATTAAATATGAAACAATGATTTTAATAGGATTTCACATTTATTGTATTTGAGATTTTTCTAATACAATAGTTACTCAAGAAAGAATACATAGTTTAAATCACCCTTCAATATTAAGATAGGTGACATAGTTCTACATTAAAGTATATAATGATTTACCTGAGAATAAAACATATGTTTAGGTCATTTTACTGGTAGTTTCTAGAAATCTATCAATTTTTAGTAATGAAATTAATTCCAGACCACAGATTCAGGAATCACAACAAATATTAAATAAAATAAATGCAAAACAAATACCTAACCACATACATGTGTGCACTTTCATAAATATGGGCAGTAAACTCATACACATAAAATAAAAATAATAAATAAAATATTGTAGAGAAGTGACAAACAAGGGAGAATTTGATAGACAAACTAAATCAAGGATATATGTCAGCATATAGGTCTTGCAAGAAAGGTTAAAATAAGCTTTTATGAGTAGAAAAATAATATAGGTCAGAAGAAGCAATCTGCATAAGTAACACCATGAAAAAGGAAAAATTAGGTTAAAATAAAAACTAAATAATTCTGAAAAACCTGGTAGTTATTATATCAAAATATCGCTAATAATATTTTAAACTACATTGATATATATGTATATGCATATAATGGAATATGCGTGTATCTATCAATCCTGCCTATATTATAATGGAGTTTTATGCACTCAGTGTCTATTGACATATACCATGGTGGTCTCATAAGATTTTAATGGAACTAAAATTTTCCTAAGAACTAAAGCAAACTTCCATTTGTCACAACGCAATAAAGCTATGTTTTCCCCAGGTTTTGATGAAGCATTTGTAATAAATCCACTAAACTCCTAGTGGTATAAAAGTAAAACACATATAATTATACACATTATATAATATTTCATAATGTCAATAGTGACAAACTCTAAAGGAGCTTCTGTGTGTATTTAAAAAGAAAGTGTTGATATAATAAGAAACTAATGCTCCATGAGTATTTTTGCACCTGAAGACTTACTATTTGGACAAAACATTGATTTGGAAGACAGGAGTATTGAAGATTTGACTGTGTGTGCAGAACATTATATTTCTCTTTGTTTCTTTTCATCATAAAAGAATAAGGAAAAAACAGTAAAATGGAAATTGATACAGATATCATACAGGCTAGAATTGTAATAGGCTATCCTACTGGTTAAGTCCAAGTACAGTACAGCGTTCGGCTAATAATAATTACCAATAATTAAGTAACTTCTAAGAATGGCTGTACAACATTAAGAGATTAGTAAATATATATCCTTAAGAAAGGTTATGTGTAAAGTGAAATAGCTAACAAGAAAAAATGATAAAAACAAAATCCACTTGAATTATTGGAAAGGTATGCTTAGTCTTGCTAGGGCAACAGCTAAACTATATGAAAGGAAATAAATCACATTGCTAAAAGGGAACAGAAAATGAAACATGTAATGTGATCTATTAAAGTTACCTAAAAATACGCAAACACACACACACACAGTGAAAAATAGAAACAAAGACAAGAATAAAAATAAAAGAATTAAAGGCATGATAGATATTAAACCAAGTATGTGAATGTTCACTTTTAAAACCAGTAGAGCAAAAGAATAATAAAGAGACAGAGGGGATCAAACTAAAACTCAGCTATCTATTGAATACAAGAAACCACAGGGCTGGAGAGATGGCTAAATGTTTACAAGCACTGACTACTCTTGCAGAGAACCCGGATTCAATTCTCAAGACCCACATGGCAGCCAACAACCATCCTTAACTCCAGCTCCAGGGGATCCAGTGCCTTCTTCTGAACCTCCAAAACATGGATGCACTTGCACACATGAAGGCAATGTACACCTACAAATAAAATAAAAATAATAAAAAAAAATAATACAAAAACTAAGAAGTTAAAAATAAAAGATAAACATGTACTTACCTCTCCATGCAGAGAAACAAACTTTAAGTTGTAGAAACTGCAATAATTTCAGACAAAATAAATGTCAAATAAATAGTTATTATAAGCAAATGTGGAAAATAGTTTCCAATAAAAGGATATGTCCACATATCCCTGTACAGACATAATCATTAGCATCTGATTTTAGTATCAAAATATGTGTAAAAAAGAGAAGAAATCTACAAGAATATGCTAGAAAAATCAAGAATTGTATTTGGAGACTTGAACAGTTTCTTTGCAAAGATATTTGGAGCCAGTGAAAATCCTGATACCATGATTATGACAGAGATGAAAGTAGGTAATACCCTTGAATGAGCAGGCACAGGAATGGACTTTCTGAACAAGAACTGATGAAACAAAAATGCTTCTATACACTGAAGTACATAATTAGAGGGAAGAGTAAACCTAAAGAATCTGAAAAAAGCCTTTAAGATGAGGATAGAGATGGGGGAGAAGGTCTGAATATAATAAACATTCATTATATGAAATTTTGAATAATTAAAATTTCACCTCAAATCTTTACAAATTAGCGGGTTAGTATAAAATAGTCAATAAACACAAAAACTAAACAATATTTATGGCAAACAGACCAATTAAAATTGGAACAAGGAACACAACAGCTATTTCTGAAAAGATGAAACAAAAATGGCTGATAAATTTTTTTAATGTTCAACATCTTTAGTCATCAGGAAAACGCAAATTAAAATTATTTTGAGATACAATCTTATTACCCAGAGACTGGTTAAAACACAAAAACAAAATGATGAGAAATGCTGACAAGGATGTGATGAAAGGGGAGCACTGCTGGTAGCAGTGTAAACTGGTGTAGTCTCTGGAATTCAGTGTGGCGATTCTTCAGAAAGCTACAATGAGATTTACCACGTGATTCAGATATACCACTCTTGGACATCTATCCAAAGGACTCTATATCCTACTACAGAGATACCTTTTCATCAACGTTTATTACTGCTCTATTCATATTAACCATGAAAGGGAAAAAAAGACACTAGATTTTCATCAATTAATGAATGGATAATGAATATATGATGCATTGACACAATGGAATATTATCCAGCTCTTATTAAACAACTAAATAATGAAATTCATATGTAAATGGATGAAACAGGAAACAATTCCTGAATGAGGAAAACCAGACCTAGAAACACAAATGTCATATGTTCCTCTCATTTGTGAATGCTACTTTGAATCTTTGTATAGGTGTATTTCAACTGGAAGATACATATATGTCAGACAACTAGTAAGGGGCCACTGAATGGGGAAATTTCCTTGTATGAGTGGTAGAAAGATATGATATATAGGTGCAACAGGGATTAAGAGAATAAAAAATTTATGTTGGCTGGGAAATGTGAGGGATGGAAGAGGAGGCATAACTTACACTAAAGGACGTTTGAAACAGTCATATGGAAACCTACTACTGTATAATGCAGCCTTACAAATAAAAAGCAGAATCCAGGAATGGACTCCCTCGGAGGGAGTTCCTATAGACCGTCAAACATTATTGGCTATTGCATTTTCCTTATTTGTCTCTGGAAGTTCATAATAAGGCCTTATTTCTGGAGATACTACGTATGTTAGTCAATACAAACATAGAGAAGTCATGCTAATATTTACCTTGAATCTTCATCTTTATTGGTTAATTTTTATATTACTGGAAGCTGTTATATATGTTACCAGAAAAGATAAGCAATCAGCAATCTTAGGAAACTGTGAACTCTGTGAGCTACAATAATGCATAGCTTGGTAAAATAAGCCTACTGATTAAAGACTGTCAAGAATATTATGGTAGTAACAACCATCTCCTAATTGGATTTAAATCACACTTCATAAATGGAGCACACATATTGCACTGTTATTAAGACCAAGAATCTATTGTTAAATAGGTCACAGGCCACAGAAGAGAAGCAACTATTATACTTGAGAAGGAGATGTTATTTAATTGATTCCTATTGACTTACATTCATTCGTTAATGCATTGCTCACCTCTCACTAGCAAAGTTTTCTTATGCAGCAGATGGATATTAACTCAGAAACCCACATATGACCAATGTACAAACCACAAGAAGCTGCAGAAAGCTTATAGGTCACCTATATCACCTGCCTCCCAAGGCTCAAGACCAGTGTACAAAACAATGGGGAGTGTCACTAAGAGCCAGAAGTGGTGGATGACCATAAAGATACAGAGTTTTCCAGAAGGCTAGTGAGTTGCTCATATGAACGCACAGCAATAGTAAAAGCATGCAAATGACCCACAGAAGCTCAAGCCAAACGAAATCCAAGCATAGACACAGGGAATTCGGTAAGAAACCCAAATGCTAGCTGAGCTAGTATTGGCAAAGGATGGCCAATAATCTCTCTCTCTACCAAGAGAGGGAGAGTCAATCAGTATCATATAAGGGTGAAGTTCTTGGAGACTGATCAAGCTCCAGTGCATGAACCCACATCAAAAGGTATTTGGGGACACAAATTAGACTCTGTAGTCCTTACAATGCCTAATAGAGGACATGAAGTGAGGGGCTTCAGAATGTAGGGGTTAATAGACAAGGAAGTGGGGCAAGGGCTCTGTATTTGATCAAAACACTCTGTGGGAATCAGAGAAGTTTTTTTTTTGTAAAGGAAAACATTTCTTTTTCAGGGTTTTGATTTTGTATGTAGTTTAATCATTCAGTTTCATTTTCAGAGTCTATAAGCTCTACCCCTCTGTGAGCTGCAAGTTGCTATTGTAGAGTTTTTGTTTTTTAAAATATGATTTGACTGTTCTTGAATTGGATGTCCTGAGTAAAATGAGGCTCCTCTTTAAACACTCCATCAGCCAATAGTAAGTGATTAACACAGTCACATGGTATATTTTTTTAAACCCTATCTTGTCTTAGATCTGCATTCTTTGTAACTTGTATGTTTTAGTCTTCACTAGTCATTGTGCTGTAAAAGTGTGCATGGAATTTTTGTGCTTTTTATCTGCATGCTATGATTGTTATTTTTCCAGATTAAAATTTGTTCATTAAAAAAATCACATGATAAAATTTCAAGGATATTGTATGTGAGTTAATAAAATATAGATTACTCCCAAAATAAGGAAATCAGTAAGCAAATGATTAAATGTAACAACCCCATGACTAAACTAGATTGAGTCATGAATTATAACTTTAAATTTTTAAATTATATAAAAGTGAGTAGATTGAGAGTCTGTTGTAACATGTTTGTTTGGCATGCATGAATCCCTGTTTTCTTCCCCAATAACTATTCAATCTCCATTGCCCCCCCAAAAAAACTTTTGGAAATGGGATTTTATTAAAACTAAAATTGTATTAATCATGCAGTCTTTCTCTGCTCTGACATCACAGTGGAATTGAACTACAAATCAATAGCAGAAAGATAACTGGAAAAATCACAAAATTCATATGGATTAAACAACATGTATGTAAATCTTTTGAGTTAAATCTTAAATGTAAATGTTAAGCTACTTTCAAATAAATGAAGATGAAAATACAATTTCTGAAAATGTAAGAAATATATAGTGATGTTCCAAGGCAATGTATAACATTGAATTTGCATGTTAGAAATAAAGTGTTTCAAGTGGAGAAGTCAAATATGATCCAAACAAGCATCATTACTTGCTAATATCTTTAAAATAGTATATTCGCTAGCACTTTCTCCTCAATTTTAAATAGCTCTTCATCCATTTGGTTTATTTGTATTCTCTCAGTGTTCCTTCTTGTTATATACAGTTTTCGTCAGTTTTCTATGTCTTCTCTTTTTCTTTTACTTTTTATTCATTATTAATATATTTACTTTTCTAATTTCTGAAACACAAAATTATTAATATATAAACTTTTGTTTCTACTTTTATTTCATGGTAAGTGTCACTATGTTTAAGGCATTTATTTCATTTTTTAAATATTTGTTATGAGTACTAGTCTATTTTCTATCATCTAAGTGATAGCATTATGAAAATTAAAGCCTTAATAGAAGGCAGTTTACTGAGCCACCCTTATAAAAAGAAAACAACAGAGATATACATAATAACAGATGTCCAAATTGCAGCATAGAAACTAAAACAATTTGGAAGTCTTCAACAACAAAACTTCCCAAATGGGTATTATTAAAACATAAGATGAATAATTTAAAATTTTAATTTTAAAAAGAGTAACTTTGAATAATTTTTCCATCTTTTCTCCTAAAGGTAGTGTGTAGCTTTGAAAGTGAGATGAGTTTCTTGAAGACAACAAAAAGGAGGAATTTTCTTTCTTAATCCTTTTAACCAGCCTATATCTTTTGACTGGGGAGTTGAGGCCAATGATATTTTGAGTTATTATTGAAAGATGTATATTGGTTACTTTCATTTTAATTGGCTTGTATTCTTGGTCCTATTTTGTGTTTCTGTAATTGGACCAAAAGAAATAAGCAGGGTCACTTCCAATCAAAGGAACAATTGACCAAGTAGTTATTACAACCATGAACATATATGTACCAAACTCTGTTGCACCCAATTTCATAAAAAACAGTACTATGGGACTATAAAATCAGAGATGAAATTGGAAACAGTATAACAGACACAAAAAATTGGTGGCACGTAACTTTAATCCCACCACTTGGGAGGCAGAGGCAG
The DNA here is from genome assembly GCF_000622305.1 of Nannospalax galili. NCBI lineage: Eukaryota > Metazoa > Chordata > Mammalia > Rodentia > Spalacidae > Nannospalax > Nannospalax galili. The sequence continues at coordinate 2,335,087 of NW_008352267.1, read as the reverse complement.
GCAGATCTCTGTGAGTTCAAGGCTAGCCTGGTCTACATGGTGAGCTCCAGGATAGCTGGGGCTACAGGGTGGCTCTGTCTCAAAAAGACAAAAAAAAAAAAAGAATTAATGAATGTAAGAGCTAATGAATGTAAGAGCTCGTTCTTTGAAAAGCTAAACAATATACACAAAGCCTTAGCCCAGTTAACCAAAAGATAAAGCAAATTCAAATTAATAAAATCAGAGATGAAATTGGAAACAGTATAACAGACACCAAGAAATTAAGAGCATTGTAAGGAATAAAAGTGGCAACATCACAGCAGATGCAAAAAAATAACATTATATGGAAAACATTAAAAGTCTATGTTCTATTAAATTTGAACATTAAAAAAGGATGAATTTCTAAAATTGTGGAAACCACCAAAGTTAAACCAAGAATAGATCAACAGCTTAAACAGACCCAAAACAAATAAGGAAATTGAAACAGTAATACAGAACCTCCCGACTAAAAAAATGCCAGACCCAGATGAACTCAGAGTACAATTCTACCAAAGAAGATATTCAACCAATACTTCTTAAATTATTCCAAAAGGTAGAAAGAGAGGGAGAAATGCCAAAATCCTAGTATGAAGTCAGTATTAATCTAATACCAAAACCAGGTAAAGACAATGACAACAACAAAAAAATGTTCAGGCCCATATACTAAGTGAGGATAGATTCAAAGAGTCTCAACAAAATATTTGCAAATGACATCCAGACAAAGATCAAAATGATCATCAACCATGATCAACTCAGTTTTACTCTAGAGATGCAGAGATGGTTCCGTATATGTAAGTCAATATAAATCATACAAATGGATGTAAGTACAAAATCACATGGTCATCTCAACAGATGCAGAAAAGTCCTTTTAAAAAATCCAATGTGCATTCATGTTAAAAGTCTTAGAGGGAATTGGACTAGAAAGAATATGCCTTAACATTATGAAAACTAATACAACAAACACTTGGCAAACATCATTCTATATGGATAATAACTGCAAGCATTCACATTAAAACCAAGAGCAAGGCAGGGCTATCCACTGTCTCCATTTCTTTTCAATGTAGTGCTTAAAACTCTTGCTAGAGCAATAAGAGAAGAAAAGAAAATTAAAGGTGTACTAATTGGAAAAGAGGTCAAATTATTTCTGTTTGCAGATGATTTGATATTGTACCTAAGACAGCCCAAAGATTCTACCTGAAAACAGCTAGACATAATTAATACTTTCAGTAGATTGGCAGGTTATAAAATCAACTTAGAAAAATCAGTAGCTTTTCTATATACCAATAACAAGCAATGGGGGAAAAACATTCAAGGAAACTTCCCTATTCACAATAGTGCCCCCCCCCAATATTTCTGAAAAAAAAAACTAACCAAAGTCACAAAAAATTTCTAGAGTGAAAATTTTAAATTTTTAAGGCATGAGATAGAGGAAGAGACCAGGTAGTAGAAGGATTGTTAGAGTTACTATTGTGACAATGACCATCTTACAAAAAGCAATCTATAGATTCAATGAAATACTGATCAAAATCCCCATGACATTATTCACAGAGCTAGAAAGAAGTTCCTTTTCACAACACATGGAAGCTACTGCAGAATGCCACAACTGGTCAGACACAGTGAATATACATCTGAGAGATGCCAAGAACTAGGTGGCATAGCTACAGTTGAACCACTATAGCTGAGTCTCATGGAACATAGTGGAATAAGGGGTAGAGAGAAAATTAATGCATTCCTCAAGTTTCACCAGTAAATATTTCTTATACAACAGAGTGTGATGCACAGAGAAGGCCACAATTGGCCAAGTTCTAAAGAATAAGATACTGCAGACTGTGTATCCTTGGATAGAACTCCTATATTGAACCTCACGCACCTATGGCTTAAGTAACATTGTAGAAGAGGGAGCAGAAAGATTGTAAGAGCCAGGGATGGTTCATGAACACAGGGAAGCAGAAGCTTTTACTGAGGTTTGATATCACCCAAGAAACAAAAGACAATTATTGGCAAGTCATTATTGAAAAAGGAATCCCAGTGCTATGATGAGACAAGTGTGAGCTAGCCCCTATGGAAATCACTGTGGAGATTAAAAATATATACCAAAAATATTAAAAATCAGCTTACTATAGAGTTATATGTGCACCTATGTTTATGGCAGCTATTCTCAAAATCCAAGTAGTGAAACGGCTTAGAAATTTAATAGTAGATGAATGGAGAATGCAAATGTGGCAAATATTGCACAATGAAACTTTATTCAGCTATAAAGAACAAAAATCATGCCTTTTCTAAGAATATGAATGAAACAATATCTTCAAAATAGGTTAGAAAAAAGGCAGCATCATGAAGACAATTTTCTCTCCTGTGGAATCTGGGGATAGAGGAAAGCAAAAGGAGACTATCAGGTAGGAAAGGAGAAGAAACAGTGGAGAGGAGGATAAGGGTGGGTAATAATATGAAGGCACATGATCTGGGCACAATATGTGCTTGTATGGGCATAAAATGAAACACATTACTTCATAGAATTAATGTATAATAATCAGAAATTAAAACAAAATACTCTAAGTAGAAGCCAACGTTTCTGCTATCCAGTCCAGGAAATTTTCTTTTTGCCATTTTCATTACAGCAATTATGTTACCATTTGAATGTGGTCCCTAATAATAGATGATACCATTCCCTGTATGAGATGATGAAGAAGACAGTTGAAAGGATTAAAGATTTATAATGGGGCATGAGGGGGCAAGTTATTCCATTCCCTCTCTTATGCCCTCCAAAACACTAAGTAAGAAGGTGTTCTTTGGAGCAGAAAGTGGAACTCCGGATTTCTTGATGTTCATGCCAGACTAAAGTCTAAGGAATACTAAATTTTATGTGTCTAAATAATCTAGCATGAAGTATTTTGTTAAAATAATATAAAGAATATAAATTATAAATAACACATACATTTATTTTAATTGCATTTTTGTGTATTTCATATAATGCATCTTAATAAAATTTAGACTCCCTCTGCCATCCCTGCCTGCCAACAAATACATTTCTACTTGCTTTCATTTAAATAGTGATATACTAATTGTCAAAATGATTGTCAAATTCCTTTTTCACAGATTTAAACCAAATGTATATAGTCTTTAATCTTCCCTAAAATAGAAAAGTGTGATATTTCTCAGTATGACAAACTCCAAATCAATTTTAGAAAGCTTACATTTTAAATTTGTCTTGAGTCTAGCCCACATGACTCCTGTTCCTCTTATCATTGGGACCGTGAACCCTTGAATTTACTCATCCCGTCAGCAATGCTCTATTCATCTAAGATAATAGAATGTGTTTAAGTTTGTCTTGATGATGCTGTCACTGCTGTTTATTTTTATATCAGTTTCCCTTATTCTTGTCCTCATCACTCTCTATCAGATAGTCATATAAGCCTAGCGAAGTTGTTAAGAGCTGACTGTTTTCTTATTATTCTCTAGTTACACTAGCATTTATCTTTAGCATATCTTACATTGAATAGGTGTAAAAATAATTTTGTTATAATGGTATTTAATGATTTAGGTGAATTATTAGTTTAAGAAATACATCTGAAAATCCTAATATATATTTTCTTGTAAGTTTAAGACATTGCTTTTCCACATCATTCCATATAATATGATTAAGAAGCAGATATTTTATGTTCTTTCTCGGTTAGATATGAGGTCTGTTACGTGTGTGTGTGTGTGTGTGTGTGTGTGTGTGTATGTGTGTGTGTACGTGTGTGTGTGAGTTTATTTGGACAGGTGGTTTCTCAGTGTGTACATAGGTGCATATTTTATAGTCATGTAAGTAAGAGGGTACAAACTGTTTGATTCATCCTTGAGACTTTGGGTAAACCTGTTTTGATCTGGTTGACAAAAGAACTGTGCTGCCCAAATAGACAAAAAATATTTTCAAAGCATTTTTAAATGATTTTATATATATATATATGATGTGTTTTTATGCAGAGTGAATTCGTGTGTGTGTGCATGTGTGTGTGCATGCTTGTGTGCTTCTGGAGTCCCTTGTGTCACAGAGCAAATGTGGGTTCAGAAGTCAACATACAGTTCTAGCCAATGAACTTCTGTGGATTCTATTGTTTGAACTCACATCTACCTATAAACACACTGGGATCACAAACGAGTGCTGCTGTATCTGCACTTACAGGATACAAACTCCAGTCCTCACATTATTCAGCAACGGTTCTATCTACTTAGTCAACTCCCTACCCCTGAAAAGTATAAATATGTGGATAGAGAGTGAGTTAGTTTCAAAGAAACCAATGATTGACCTGAATTTCATAAACATAATGCAGACTAAAAGGAGCAGAAGTTAAATAAACTGGAAACTATTGGTGGATTTTTACACATCCATTAAATTATAATTTGTATCAGATTTAATCTATTATCTGAGCAGCTGGCATGAAGCTTACATATGGCATATATAGTCATGCAGGAATTATTGCAAATTTAATTTGCCAACAAGTTATAGACATTTCAAGTGGGGAAAGCACTTACTTCAATATCAATAAGGTAAAAGAAAATTTTATGACAGTGTATCACATACTTGAAATGGCGAAAGAACTATTCTGAAGTACACATTCTATATATTTTTATGAATGAATTGTACTGAAGCAAGGATACAAAGTCATTACAGTCAGATTGTTGATATTTGGATATTGGATCATCTACATATCTGTAATAACAAAACAGGAAAATTATTTTATGTATTTGTGCTTCTAAGGTACACACAGTAGTGTAATTAACACACATAACTGAGGTAATAAGGCTCAGAAGTTTTGAGGAGTAATATTGAATGAACCCCGATTTGTAATTTATAGTCAATTCTAATTGGATCACAAGTATTGTGTCTATGTTACAGGGAATGCTGTTAAAATTAAATAGGTTTTGGGTGGATAGATATTATTTGAAACGACTTTTGAACAACTCAGTGGTTACGAATATTGACTGCTCTTGAAGTCGACCTGAGTTTAATTCCCAGCACCAGATGGCTGCTAACAATAGTCTGTAACACCAGTTCAAGGGACTCTGATTCTTTCTTCTGACCTCCGAAGTCATTGCTCAACACGGTGGTGCACTTACGTACATGCAGGCAATGCACCCTTACACAATAATAAATAATGATTATAAAGAATTGTTTTTGGTCTGTTTGAGACCCGGTCTCTCTGTAGCCCCAGCTGCTCTGGAGTCACTATGTAGACCAAGTTGGCCTTGAACTCACAGAGATCTGCCTGCCTCTGCCTCCTGAGTGCTGAGATTAAAGGTGTGCACCACCATTCCCAGCTGAAGAAAATGAAAATAAAGAAAATGAAATCTTCAAATTACAAAATAGGATATAAAAATTTTTCATTTTTATTTTCTATATCTATAATTTTGTTATTTAATCAAATTATATGGTTATGTAGAATAAGCTAATATTCCATATAGTTTATTAAACTGATTGGTACATTTATTAACATATTTTACTAGGTCAAGAATAAAGGTAAACTTGTATATTGATATTTCCATTTTCTGTTATCACAATGTTTGCACATATAAGAACTTTTCTCTGTTATGATATATCTTTGTATTTCTTTATGATTTTAGATCACATTCCAGTATTTTATAATTTGTGTATTCAATGTTGTAAAATATATTTTTGATTTTCTTTAATCTGAAGTGTTCCATAGTAGTTTTGCCATTAGCTAACCATATTAAATATACATAGGCTAATGATACAAAGTAAAAGGATCAGGCAGCTGGGTAAGAAAAGCTAATCTTCTTTAAGGGAGTGTCTCTAGATAGGCTGACTAGACACTCAGGTGGATTAACTTGCATAGAGGGACGCCAGGGGAAACTAACTTGACTCAATGGGCCTTTACATAAATGACGGAATATGTGAAATCCAGTGGGGGGTGGTCATAGGAAGGGTGACAGTTGAGAATGGTATATAAAGTTGATTAACATGTTGTATATGAAATATACAAAAATTCAATAAAAATTTTAAAAAGGTTAGAGATTATCAATTTCAACAAATGTTGATCTAACAATAATATATTTAAGAGAGATTAGCTTTAAATATGGAAACTCAAATAGGTCATAACAAAAAAATGTTAGAAAGGACATGCCATTCATATTCTGATTATAAAATACATAATATTTTTATACTTTGAATCAGACTAGACTTCAAACACATAGCATTACAAGAATAAGACAAGTAAATACTGTAACA
>NW_008352267.1:2320912-2328750 GCF_000622305.1 Nannospalax galili | reverse complement strand
ATTAATTGATCAATCATATCAATGAAGTTGAAATCAAAGAAGTAAATAACATTTTAATAAAAAGCCATCATATGATCTTTATTTCTATTTGAATTAAATTCTTCAAATATAGAACATATACACAACACAAGCTATGATAATTTAGAAAGGTAAGATAATATTGAAGACTGTCTGGTGGGGACTTTTAAAATTTTGTATGAAGATGCGTTAACTAAGACATGCAAGAATAGGAGGGACAAATCCTTTTCATTTCAGGTAACCAGCACTTGATAATTTACATTCTACTGTTCATATATATATTCTATTATTTTTAATTTAATTCTGTTACAAATGTTTATATTGATTTCATAATTTTAAGATCAATGCTTGTTGGTAAAAGAAAAGTCCTTAGAATCAAAGATGGACTTTTAAGCTATTTTTTAAAATATATTTTTTTATTTATTACCTTTACTTTTATTTATTTATTTATTTCTCTATTTTATTTTTGTAGTAGGGTCTCCCTGTAGTTCCAGCTGTCCTGGAACTCACTATGTAGACCAGGCTGGCCTTAAACTCATAGAGATCTGCCTGCCTCTGCCTCCAAAGCGCTGGTACTACAGACGTTTGCCACCACGCCCCGCTTATTACTTTTATTTTATGTGTATAAGTGTATTGCCTGCACGCATGTGAGTCCACCCATGTCGTGCAATGCCACGGAGGTCAGAAGAGGTCACGGATTCCCCTGGAAGTGGAGTTAAAGACGGTTCGTAGCCTCCTTGTGGGTGCTGGGAATCGAACCCCGGTCCTCTGTAAGAGCACTGAGTGCTTTTAACCACTGAGCAATCCCTCCAGCCCCATTAACTATTGGTTTTAAATAGTAACATTTAGTGTCATTATTCAGTACACATAGTTGGAATATATTTGAAACTTTAATTGGTTTCTATATTTGATGTAATAAAATTCAAAAATAATGTCTTCATTTGTAATTCAAGCAATGTTTATGACCTTATCCCTCGAAAAGCAAATATAAAACACTTCACTCAGCAGCTGTAAATTGATGAAATACCATTCTCACAGCTGGTAAGTGTCAGGATATTATATCTTGGAACTGATGTAATTTTCTTTAAAACAGTAAAAATTAGTATCTATTGAGGCATCTTTTTTTCTAATTTTCATTTGTCTGATTTTTAAATACTTGATTGAAAATCACATGTATGTATGCATGAGTATTCAAGTATGTGCATAGATAGACTCGATTTAAATATATACTTCAAGTAATTCTAGAATACTGTTGCAAATGAGGAAAAACTACAAGGATCATATAGTTTCTTGCAAAAGTAGCATATATCACAGGTGAGATAATGCATGATATATTAGAGTTAAGCCATTGTAAAATCCTTACATGCATATAAATTCTTTTCAAAACGTAGCTTCCATACTAAATTATTGTTTTGATGGAAAACTTACGGGTGTCAGTATGATTGTATTTTAGAGTACAAAATGAAAATAAATTAGAGAATCGTGCTAGTCCTCTGTTACTTGTGGTTCTGCGTCTGTGGACTTAATTGTCAACTGGAATCTGGAAAAATTACACTTTTTCTAGCATGTGCAGAAGTTTTGCTGTCATAATTCCTTAACATAGTTGTCAACTATTGACATAGAATTCACTAGGCATAAGATTATACAGATAAAGTATGAGAAAAGACTGCATAGATTATATCACAAAACTATGCCATTTTACAATGGACATTTGAGCATTCTAAAATCTGGTTATCTATAGGAATCATGAAATGACTCAGACACCTACTAAAAAACAACTGCAATTGGATTTCTGTACACATTTCTGCTTATGAACTAATTAATAGTGAAAACGAAGGTGTATGTTTGCCAGGCCTTCTGATCATATAGCCATTAGGGTAGTTTTGAAGAAAGTTTGAGGAACTCAAATTTATTTATGTACTTTATATTGGAAAATTAAAAACAATGTTCCCAGGAGGAGGAAACTCAAGGAAGTTTGGATGAATGGATAATAATATTTGGTACATATACAGTATGCAATATTATTCAGCTGTAAGGGAAATGAAATCATAAAATTTACTGAAAATGGATGAATCTGGAAAGTATAATATTAAATGAAGGGTCCCAAACTCAGAACAACAAAAGCCACCTGTACTCAAATATATACAGATTCTGGCCTATGTGCACATGTATAGGTATAATCAGATATAAGTGTTGATAAAGTGTAAAAGTCTAGAAATGAGGAGACCAAATGAGGGTAATATTAGGTGATATGGGAGGATGGAGGGGCACGCATCAGGAATCAATGAGGAAAATAGTCTGCAGAAAGGTTACAAAGGTATCAAGGTAAAAGGGTCTGGGGGAAATTGGGGAACTCACAAGAATACACTGTTTGAATATGTCATACTGATATCATTATAAGCTGAAAAAGACCAAAAATATAAAAAACAAAAGTGGAGGTTCTGTTCAGAAATAAAAAGGCTCTAGTAGATTTTAAGGATGTTTTGGAGAGTAGTTGAACAAGAGAAATTTGGAGATTCATAGATGGCTGTGGTTTTGAGAAACAATTGAGTAACCAATACTTTAAAAATATGCTTTTTTTCATTTTTCCTTATTTTGATGACATTTGCATATCCTTTCCTATCCACACATCCCCTTACTCTTTCCACCCAGTATAATATACTGTTATATGTTTAATAAGACCTATAGAGTCTAATTTGTGTTCATGTAAGTCCCTCAATGTGGGTCCATCTACTGGAGCTTGTTTAACATATGAAGAACCACATCCTTGAAAGAGACTGACTCACCTGGTTCCAGCAGACATTGGTTGCCAATAGTTCCTCAGGTATGGTTGGGGTTTCTTACCAACTCTGCCATGTCTGTGCTGGAATTGTGTCTACTTTGAGTTGCATTGGAATTGTATATGCTATAACAATTGCTGTGAGTTCACACAAGTAACTGATGAGCTGGTTGGAAAACTGGATTTCTTTGTTTTCATTCACCACCTCTGGATCTTTTACTTTTCCCCCAATCTTTAGCACAATGATCCCTGAGCCTTTGAAGGCAGATATTTGATAAAGGTGATCTATTCAGGGAGAGGCACTCTGCCGCGTCTTGCTCTCTGAATATTGAGCAGAGGGAGAAAATGTGACATATGTCTTTCTGGGTCTTGGTTAACTCAGAATGATTGTTTCCAGTTCCATTCATTTACCTGTGAATTTTATGATGAATACCTTTACAAGTTTACCCTTAAGTCTTATAGATTCCTATAGTCACTTTGACATTTTCTTTAGGTGCTCATATGAATTAAACAGCATGATGTAATAGTCATAAAGTGACCCACATATATATTTAAAATGTACACCCCAATTATATTTTTCATGTTTTGGTTGTTAGTATTAGCTATCTCTCCAGTCCCCAGTTATACTTTATAATTAAAGTTAATACACATTAAATCATGTGTGCATCATTTTCACCACCTCATTTTATTTTTATTGTGACTGTTTTATGATCAATTATTACGATGATTTTTCTATTTGACTACATTGTTTTCCATTTTAATGTCACAACACTCTTCTGTTTCTAAGCCTTCATTACTGCATTCACTACTTTAGCCCTATATGCTTACTACATCAAGTCTTTCAATATTCCCCTTTATTTCTCTATTTATTTCTTCTAGTCATGACAGTTGAACCTGAAATTGATAATTAGTTTATGTCTTTAATAAATGAATTATCTCTCTTTATGAAACAATAAAGTTGCAATGTCTGCTGACTACTAGGTGTGTGATTGTTGTATCTTCAGTATTTTTGAACTTCCTTCCCATTGATTGTAAGGCATATCCATTTTTCTTCCCCTGCTCTTGCCAGGTTTTTATATTCAGAGCAATATCTTTTACAACATTCCATTTATTTTTCCATTTTTTAATAGCAATTCAAGTGAGAATTGTGTACAGTTCAAATGACTCCATCTTCACGTCCACAAGTATAGAAGCGATAAAGTGACTCATGTTAGATCAGGAAAACAGAAGCCAGTCCTTGGCATTTCCTTTGCTCATAATGAGAACAATGATTTGATTAATCAGATGGATGAACAAAAATTTGTGTCATGCCCAGCTGAACACCTCACTGTCTGCTCCTCCTGATACCAAATCCATTTATAACATTGGACTTCTGCCTTGGCATGTTCTCCCAATTTTAAAATTTGAACTGTTGCCTAGGATGACTTGATTTTATCTTTTCCTTATTATTTTGGAACTCTGGAGGCCAATAATTACCTGACTAGGATCCAAAGTACTAATTTCTGAGCCATAATCATTTGACCATTTGGCTGCCTATACTGAGATCAACACTTGAAATCATAATTCCGGTATCCCTTATCAGTACCTCAGTTCAGCTTCTCTGAAACCCTACTTATGCAAGACATAAAATGGAGTGTATATGCATTCAGATAGAAACATTTTTCTGAAGATTGTATATTTATTTTTTGAAATTATATTCATTATTTATTTGCATATTAAGTATATATGCTATGTTAGGTGAATATATGAGAATATATCTGAATAATACAGGGTTAATTTATATTAAATTTATTTCACAGTTGGGTGCTTAGAATACAAATGACAAAAAATCCTTAAATCTGAGCATATCTACTAAATTATAATGTGAAGCCTTGAAAATAATGACCAAACCTAGACTTTTAAAATATATTTTATATGTATGAGTATATTGACTGAATGTATGTAAGGGCACCCTTGTCATGCAATGCACAAGAAGGTTAGAAGAGGGCGTGAGATACCCCTGAAACTGAAGTCACAGATGGTGGTTAACTGTCATTTGAGCATTGGAAATTGAACCCAGTTCCCTGCTAGAGCAGCCAGTGCTATGAACTGCTGAGTCATCTCTCCACCCCAAAGCTAAATGTTTTGTTGTATAATAGGCTTAACACGTTAACACTAAGGTATATAGAAATAGTTTCACTTCTACCTTACAATTCTATGGATATTTACCTCTAAATGCAATTGAAATTAAATGATTCCTTTAAATATCCTTGTAATTTTTTCTTGTAAATTGTTTATTGATTTTTTTTTGTGTGTGTATCATTAATCATCCTTATAATCCCTTTCCCATTAGCATCCTCCCAAAGCCCTTTCCCACTGATTTCATGCATTCTGTGATTTGTGTTAAGGTCTACCTTTTTACGATAGTGTCACCAGATGCTCTTCAGTGCAAGTCCATTCACTGAGGACTAGTCAGCCTGTCTAGAATCCCTCTTGCTAAGAAGAGCAGCTCTTCCTCACCCAGCAGTAATCAGCTGTCAATAATTATTTGAATAAGACTGGGACCTTTTACCCATTTCCACAGTTCTGTGATGGGCTTTCATCTCCTTGTGTTTGTATGGGTCTTGTGCATGCTGACATGATTGCTGTAGGTTCTAAATAAGGCTCCAGGAACCTGTAGAACCCAATTTCCATACAGTCACATACCTCCTACCTGGCTCTTACAATCTTTCTGTCCCCTCTTCTGCAATTGTCTCTGAGCCCTGAGTGGGTGAAGTTTAATACAGGAGTCCCGTCCAAGGACCCAGACTCTATAGATTCTTAGTCCCTTTGCTTTGGCCATTTGTGACCTTCTGCGTTCCTGGCCCTCTGCCTCATGAGATCGCTTCATTGATGAGAACTGAGAGATGCATTAGTGTTGCCTTTACCCCTTGTTCTATGCTCTTAGGTATAGAGGTTGCATTGTAGATATGCCACTTAGTCTTGGGAAATTCATAGACAATCTCTGTGTGTTATGGAACTCTGTAATAATTTCCATCTTTTTCAATAGAAGCTTCTTTGATAAGTGGTGACTGGAATACTTGCATGTAAATATAAGGACCCATATTTACCACATAGTAAGAAAAATTACATTTGTCTAGACATGTGACACCCTTGGGGTTTCCTATAAGATTTATGACCACTCTAGCCATGTGTATTTGACTATGTTTATAGTACCACACATGAGTTTCCTCCCATTGAGTGGGTAGCTGTTGGTTACACCCCCCCCCCAAAAAAGCCACTACTGTACCAATGTTGTTTGCTCTGCTGGCCATTGATGTGGTTATTAGGAATTAGAGCTGGGGTTCGATGGTAGATTAATGTTCTCACTTAGCAGCTTGTGAAGAGCTCTCCAAAGGTATGAGAGCAAGTCTTCAGGGAGGTGGCTTCTAGGTCAGTTTCAATGCCATTTCTCTAGATCCTGTGTCTGAAGTATGTCCTGTCTTCAGCAATAAGGCCTGTTTGCTACTGAATAGTAATCATCTTATTTTCAAATATTAATCATATTTATTTCATTCTTCATAGAAAATAATCATTGCCTTCAGTCAAAGCTTTAATTTTTTTCCAAAATTTTACCTAAATGTAATGAAGAAGCATGACTTTGATCTCCCAAGGAACTTCTCAGATTTCCTTACTCTTCTGCCCAATGATACTGCTATAACCTTCAACATGTGTCTCTTTAATTACTTCACCAATCTCTGAAATGTTTTATTTTCCTTTACTTCCATCCTATCTCCTATTCATCTATCACACTGATTATTGGATCCATTTTGATTATTGTTTGGTTACTTCAATTTTTAAGCATCTTTTACTGTAAATATAATCAAGCACCCCCAATATAAAATTTCAAACACAGAGTTGAAAAAAAAACTTCAAGATTTAACTCATTTCATATTTGTTATTACCATAGCTTTTTTATAGTCAGATTAGTGCTGTTAGGCTTTCATTCTACAAATACTATTTCAGAGCCTTTGAATCAGGTCCCTAAAATATGAGATACTAGAGAAAAATCAGAAAGTAAAGAAACACACCTTTTAATTTATTACTGATTTCAGTTTAGAGTGTTTCTGAATACTCCAATGACACTGGTCATTTACCAGGAATATCTAGTAGCAAGGAGAACATCTCAGAGGAACTAATAGCAAATTAAAGTGATATCCAGTTGCCAGACAAGAGCATCATTCATTTCCTTCCAATATGCACTAGGATTCAGGCTGACTGATAGCATAGCAGGGACACACCTGTCATTTCCCTCTGAAGTTAATTCCTCTGCTCTGAGCAACTTAAGCATTGCAGGTGGTAAAAAAAGCAAATTTTCCCCAATCGCTCAGCTTATTTTCACACTCTTTCATCCCATTCAATTATCAGAATAATGCCACTCCTTTTAAATCTTACCACAAGAAGTTGGAGCTTATTCTTTAATTTCTAATTTCTGAACAGACAATTCTTTTTCTTGCACGTAGTTATCTAATACCTGTTCAACCAATTATTTCTGCTAAATAAATATTCTATGGGCTGGAATAATGGCTCAGCGATTATGATCACATGCTGGTCTTCCATTTGGTCAGGGCACAGTTCCCAACACTCACATACAATGGCTTATAACTGCCTATACTCCACTTCTATGAGCTCTGATATCTAATTCTGCCCCCTTGGGCAATGGGCATGCACATGCTGCAAATAGATAGGTACAGGAAGGCACTCACATACATAAAAAAGCTAAAGAAAACTTTAAAAATGTATTCTGTTTGAAATACATTAAGTACAAGATAGAGATGGTACATGTTTAACTAGTTCTCCTAGAGATAAGTTGTGTATATGGAGGTTGGGGGGGAATTTATGCTTTATAGACCCTTGATATTTCTAATGTATAAATACAGGCATCATGGCTTATTTGAGGCTATCAATATATGTGGAAATATAAAGTCAAAATCTCAAGAACAGGAACATAGTTCAGCCAAATTCTGTGTTATCTAGTAAGAAAGATGGCTTTTACTCTAATTATCAAAAGTAATACCTCATT
>NW_008352267.1:2319166-2320864 GCF_000622305.1 Nannospalax galili | reverse complement strand
AATACTTTAATGACATTTAGATCAGCTCCCATCTCTATAGTCCCCCAATTATGGTCTACAGATTTGTGTATCTAGATAGATTTTAATCAGTTTAATCAGTATTCTGGCCAATACCATGCAACAAATTTCTGAGAAATAGCAAACTATCCATATTGTTTTCTGAATCCTTAAGAAAATCAATCAAATGTTCTATTCACAGCAAGACTGAATTTTTTTCCTCTGGTTTTCCATTCTTCATCACAACACCATATGTTCTCTGTGTCCTGACGGGACATGAAAAACAGTAAAAGATACATTGAAATGCGATGAACTAGAGCCTCAAAGAGGTAATTCAGGGATTGTGTTGGTATAGTCCCTCATCACTCTGGGTCTCCACACAAAGGAAACATTTCTACTGAGAACATATCATGTTTGAGCATCTAAACTTTTTGAATCATCATCATCAAGGGTTGCTTGGTATGAAGCACACGGTAAGGATCAGATTTTGGCAAAGTCAAATGGCACATGTCTATGACCATCAGAGCAGTGACATCTGCTAAAAGATCACGATGGTTTCATATGAGTGAAATGCAGTTTATACAAGGAAACTGAGAATCAAGGAAGAAAACATTTAATTCAGTTTGTGATGATATAATCAGAGGTCTGTAAAAACAGTAGTTAAAAATTAGATGCTGAAAATCATATCCAAAATGCAATTGAACATGCTGTAGAATTATAGTGCAATCTAGAGGCCTGTCCAACATTTAATATATCAAGCATTATCTCTTTGGGGAAGAAGTGAATTCAAAATTGAATGACCCTTCAAAACTGAGAGTACTGACTCTCTAAGACATTTTGGATTTCCATTGTCAGTATATGTGACCCATTACAAATATTTTCACTAAAAAAATACTGCAATATGAACTATTTCACATGAGATTGTATATTATTCTGAAAATCCCAAACTGCTATACATTATTAATTACATACTTATAGCTAGTATTATATAACTCTGCTTTTAACTATTAGATGTGAAAGATGGAGCTAGCATATACCCAAGAAATTGTCTAAATTTTGTCTTTCATATTTATGATAGATTATGAAAAAATATGTTTTACTAGCTTATAAAGATATAGAATAATCAGGACTGTTAAAGAATGAATTAAGATTTATGTTTATAAAATTAACAATAAGTAGGGGCTGGAGAAATGATTCATTGGTTAAGAGCACTGGCTTCTCTTGCAGAGGACACGGGTTCAATTCCAGCACACACACGGCAGCTAACAATCATCCGTAAGTCCAGTTCCAGGGCATGGGATGCCCTCTTCTAACCTCTGTGGTCATTGCACCACATAGGTGCACTTACATACATACAAGCAAAACACACAAACACATAAAATAAAAATAATTAAAATATTAAAAAATAAATATGCTGGAATCTCATCACCAATGAAATTATATATAATGTACATAAGTTCAATTCCAGCACACACACGGCAGCTAACAATCATCCGTAAGTCCAGTTCCAGGGCATGGGATGCCCTCTTCTAACCTCTGTGGTCATTCCACCACATAGGTGCACTTACATACATACAAGCAAAACACACAAACACATAAAATAAAAATAATTAAAATATTAAAAAATAAATAAATAATATATTTCTAAGGCTCAACTCCTTCCCCAAGTATAATTCCCTTTCAAAGATTTAACTGGAGCTG
>NW_008352267.1:2307384-2317932 GCF_000622305.1 Nannospalax galili | reverse complement strand
CACACAAACACATAAAATAAAAATAATTAAAATATTAAAAAATAAATATGCTGGAATCTCATCACCAATGAAATTATATATAATGTACATAAGATTTTTGATTGTACAAACCATAGTTTAGTGTGTGTGTGTGTGTGTGTGTGTCTGTGTGTAATATTGTGTCTGTACCACCATGTCATATATGTGGAAGTCAGAGGATTTGCAGTGAATTCTCTCACTGTGTCATGTTTGTTACAGGGATCAATCTTAAGTTCTTGGTACTCAAATGAAAAGATATTGAGAAGTGGTGAAATATTGAGAGGTCAGTGACAGTGCAGGTTTAGTTATTAGGGAAATACTCTTAGAATTGTTCATTATCTATATGATTTCAGAAATGGAGTTAGATGACACAGTAGTGGGATTTTGTTATGAAAAGCCTTGTATGCTTAGTTTCTCCCCAAAGTGTTGCTAAGCATTCTAGTACCAGCTCCAACCATGTGATGCTGTCTCCTGAATTGTAATGCAGCATAAAGCCATTGCTAGATGTAGTTGCCCAGACTTGTAAGCCTCAAAAATCATGAACCATAATCAGTTTCATTTCCTTAGAAAGTGTTCTGTCTCTAAACTTGGTTAGACCAATGTGCAATGGACTAAGAAACAATTGAGAACATTAGAGGGCTGTTGTAAAAGACTACTTGAAATGGAATTGGCTTCATGATTCTTTAATGCAGAAAGATCATAAAAGCCAGAGGGAGTGGATGACCACAAGGAAACAGAGTCCTCCCAGACAGCTGATCAGTTCTATATATGAACTGACAGCAATGGTGACAATATGTACAAGTCCTATGCAAGCTCTAAACTGATACAATTCTAGCATAGACACATGGAAATGGCTAAGAAGTCCCAACAAAATCTAAGGAAATTTTTATTAAGGAAGTTCTTAGCTTCTGAGAAGGGAAAGACAGTGAGTTACAAGGATGGGACTCTTATTGGGTCCAGTGAATATACCCATATTAACAGGCCTTTAGGGACACAAATCAGATACTATATACCACAAGTATAAATTAAATTGGGTGGGAGCAGTGAGTGGCCCATGGATAGGGAAGCAAATCTAAATACTGTCATGAAAAAGGGAAAAATGCAATTATAAAGAATGGAAAGACAGTGAGTTACAAGGATGGGACTCTTATTGGGTCCAGTGAATATACCCATATTAACAGGCCTTTAGGGACACAAATCAGATACTAGATACCACAAGTATAAATTAAATTGGGTGGGAGCAGTGAGTGGCCCATGGATAGGGAAGCAAATCTAAATACTGTCATGAAAAAGGGAAAAATGCAATTATAAAGAATAAAAAATATTAAGTATAAAAAGATTGAAATACTGGTGGAAAAAATAAGAGTCTTCCTGTGAATGGAACATTTAGATTGATTTTCTTAAGGGCTCAAAAAGCAATAAGACTAGGGATAGTTTGATACTTTGCAGAAATTTGTTTCAGGGTAGTGGCCAGAATACTGATAAAAAATATATCTAGACAAAGGACATGTGGAAGAGTTCCAGATGAAAATGAGGTATGACCTGTGATAATTAGAGAAAAAGCCATCTTACTTATGAAATAACACAGAATTTGATTGAACTACTTTCCTGTCCTTGAGATTTGGGAGAGGAAGAATTTAACAATAATAAAAAAGAATCTTTGGCAGAATTATATAAACTTCAAAGTATTCATACTGCTAAAAGACTATTTTTGGCAGGTTTCCATTAAATTTATAGTAAGTATAAGGAGGAAATGGAAGCAGAGCACCACAATTTGGAATTATGCAAACTGAGCAGGGTAAAAAAAGAAAACTATGAAAGAACGTGTTTCAGTAACCATCTGCTAGAGGTTAGTACACAAAAAAGGAATCCAAGAAATAACCATTAAGACAAGCAGCACAGGTCTAAGAAGCAAAATCGATTTAAGAAAGAGATCTGCAGGGCCTGGTGGTGCAAACCTTTAATCTTAGCTGGAGGCAAAGGCCCACAGATCTCTGGGTAGTTGAGGCCATCCTGGTCTAAATAATGAGTTCTAGGCCAATTGTGGCTACAGGGAAATACTGCCTCAGAAAACAGACAAGGAAGAAAGGAAGGAAGGAAGAAAGAGAGGGAAGGAGGGTGGGAAGGAGGCAGGGAGGGACAGAGGGAGAAAGGGGGCAGGGAGAGAAGGAGGGAGGGAGGGAAGGAAGGGAGGGAGGGAGGGAGTGACCTAGAGCATCAATGCTTACTGAAGAGTGTGTATATATGTGAAGAAAGAAAGAAATAAAGAATGAAAGAAAGAAGGAAGGAAGGAAGGAAGGAAGGAAGAAAGAAAGAAAGGAAGAGAGGGAAGGAGGGTGGGAAGGAGGCAGGGAGGAACAGAGGGAGAAAGAGAGGGAGGGAAGGAAGGAAGGAAGGGAGGGAGGGAGGGAAAGAGGAAGGAAGGAAGGAAGGAAGGAAGGAAGGAAGGAAGGAAGGAAGGAAGGAAGGAGGGAAGGAAGGACGGAAGTCATGGATTCTCTTCATGAGCCTCTTCAACAATACTCTATCATTGGTCCTAGGTGGAATACTCATACAACACTACAGTGGTGCAATTAAGCTTAGACTTGACTTGTGCTGCCACTCCTGTTAGAAAACATAGTAAATCTTGGTGGCAACAACATCTACATGGTGTTAAATCTTCAAGCACAATAAATTCAAGAGATATAGCGGCATGAATGAATGCCTCTACTCAGATTTTAACAGACAGAACAGGCTGAGAAGGTCAAGCAGAGTTTCCCCAGAGATTCTTTACAGGGAATGTGGGTAATGGAAAAAAGGAGTGGGGTCAACTTTCAGAGCTCAGAATTGTTTAACCACTTGCACATTTATACTACCCTCACAAAACTATAAGCCCTCTACATCATAAAGTGAGAATAGTCACATGAACTGACACTGTCAATCCCATTGGTTAAAAGGCATACTTGGGGCCTTGGTGAGTGTCTTTCCTAGTTTGGGTGTACAGGGTATAGAGCAAGCTATGATTAATGTAATATACCACATCTGGAAAGTACACATGACTAGAGAGTTCATAGATCTTGGAGAAAACTCCTACATTATCTTTAATTTTTTTTGTAAACTTTTTAATTGTTTTGTGTATTTCATAGAGAACGTCTTAATCAATCTTAACCAACTCTATATCCCCTTCCCCACTGGCACCCTCCCATAGCCCCCACCTCACCGGAATTCATACATTCTGTCATTTTTGTTAAGGCATATCATGTCAAGTTAAGTGTCCCCAGACATCCCTCAGTGCAAGTTCATCCACTAGGATCTAAGCAGCCTATCTAGAGTCCCTCTTTTTAAGATCAGCCCTTCCTTACTCAGCAGTAATCATAAAATCTTAGAAGACTTCCTTGGGGACTGTGGTGTACTTCTATTTGACTCTCTTTCCTTTTAAATATTGTGTTTGTGTGTGTGTGTGTGTGTGTGTGTGTGTGTGTGTGTGTGTGTGTGAATATGTTCTTGTCTGTGCAAATCCCAAAGCATTGAGGTTGTAGTCAGAAACCAACTTTTGGGAGTTGATTGTGTCTCTCCACTATGATTTCTGAGGCTTGAATTCAGATTCACTTTTCCTTTATAGGCCCATATTTGAAAAGTGTTTTCTTGAATTTGGAAAGGACTTTTGCTTTTGGATGTTTAAGTTGATGCTAATATAAGATAACTTGATTACAGGATGAAGGAATATATTCTTCATTGTGAAAAGGGTACAAACTTTAAGGGACTAGAAAGCATTCTACAATTTCAATTTGTTTAATTTCCTGAAGATTCGTTTGCTAAGATCTTGGTCCCCACCCAGTATAATGGTGTTGAGAAACAGTTGGAATCTTTAGGAAAGAGGGCAATCTGAGGGTATTAAGGTTATGGGAGAAACTACCTTCAGAATGTTTTATGTCCACAGTTGTAGATTATGTCTTATAGGGCTCTTTTAGTTAGTGATAAAGTAAGTAACTTTACAATGAGATCATCACGTATCTTTGGTGTTTTCTAAAGGAACTATTCATCTTCTAAATTGTGTGGCAAGATAAGCAAATTTTCTTTGTTAAAGACATCCTCAAATATTTTATTAAATAACACAAAATGGATAAAAATATAATGTATTAAATATAATATACAAGACCAAATTTCTTTCAGGTATTTTATCACATGTTTTAGGTGTTAAGTATTAGTTCAAACAGTTGGAGGTAGCTCAAGTAATTTTTGTGGTTAACAGTTTGAAATTTGAACTCCGTAGTTGCCTTTTTTAGGGAAGTATAGGGATTAAAACTTCTTGGATCATTTTAAAATAATAAAATGCTTGAAATGATGGGAAAATGGCTCATATGATTTGTGAAAAATTGACAAATATTTATCCTCTTATATAATTTGGAAGAAATAAGAATAATACAGCTTTATCAAGGAACTGAGGTTTTCATTATTACAGGAATCTAGCTATCATACAAGTTTTAATTTGATTCCCTGGCTATTTGGAAGGGTATAATGGCAAGATATGCTGTTTTGAAGATGATATCCATAATCCCAATGGCAGTCTAATCTAACAAATATTTTATGTATGTATTTTAGCCTGAGTAGTCAGTCTAATAAAAAATATCATATTTGGGATATGGAGGGGTAGTTCAGCGGTTTAGAACACTGATTGCTCTTGCAGAGGACCCAGGTTTGGTTCCCAGTATGCACATGGTGGTTACCAACTGTCCATAACTCCAGCTCCAAGAAGAGGAATCCAACGCTTCATTTTGACCTCTGCACAAATAGCATGACACAGGTGCACTTCATACATGCAGGCAGTACACTCACACACATAAAATAAAAATAATAGATAAAATATTTTAAGACATATTTGATAGAGGGGAAAAGTTAAGAAAATGATTTCAGTCACTGACATTTTGATGTTATCAAAATAAAGATAAAATTTTACCAGTAATAATAGGTTTAATGTTTAAATTAATATTTGATTGAATATACTGATAATTTTTACAGAATTCCTAGATCTGAAGGCATAATTTAATTGAAGTGAAAATGAAAAAGTTTAATCTAAGTTGTGTTTAAACTGAGACCGAATACTTCAATTTAGTATTCATATCAGGAAGGAATCTTTAAAATCCATTATTGAAGACTGGAGGAATCCTAATCAGTAGAGAGCTTGCCTTGGGCATTTGAGGATTTGAATTCCTTAGCCCTAAACAACCAAACCAAAAAAAATCCAACCAACCAAACAAACTAACAAAAACACCCTAATGATACATTGGTTCTTTTAATGTATATTTTTACTGAGTTTTGTTATTTCATATGAGAGATCTTAATTACCTTTAGATTTCCTTCCCCATCTTCATTCCACCCTAGACCCTCACCAGATTTCATGCATTCTGTCATATATGTTAAAGCCTACGCAGTCAAGCATTTTTTTACCCAGAAGTCTCTTCCTGCAAGTTCATCCACTGGAGTCTAGTCAACCTATGTAGAGACACTCCCTTAAAAATATCTACTCTCCCTCAAACTGCAATAAACTGTTCCAATCGTTTCTTGACTAAGGTTGAGGCCTACTGCCAGTTCTATGCTGGGTTTTTGTCTGCTTTGGTCAGCATGGGTTTTGTACATGCTGTCAACATTTTTAAAAGTTCATATGAGGCCAGGTGGCACACGCCTTAAATCCCAGCACTTGGGAAGCAGAGGCAGGTGGATCTCTGTGAATTCAAGGCCAGCCTGGTCTACATAATGAGTTCCAAGACAGCTGGGGCTACAGGAAGACTCTGTTCAAAAAGACCAAAAAATAAATAAATAAATAAGTTCACATGAGCAAGTTCCCAGAGAACCGAAGGCCAATTTCCTTATGTTCATGTACCAACCCTGACTTAGAATCTTCCACTTCCTTTCCTGCAATGGCCCCTGACTCAAGAATGGGTGAGGTTTAATATACGCATCCTATTCAGGACACACAAGCTGAAGTCTCTTATTGTCTAAAACTTGGCCTGTTGAGGTCTTCTGTATGCATCACATACAGCTTCACTGGTGAGAGTTGAGGGATATAGTTATATTCTCTCTACCTATTCTCTGCTATGTTTCTTAGGTGTAGAGGATCCACCATTGATTTTTGTCACTTCAGACTAGGCATCTCTCAGACATATATTCTCTAAGTTGTAGAAGTATGTAATAGCCTACATATGTTGCAAAAAGAAGCTTCTTTGATTAGTGTCATATGGTATACTTGTCTGTTCTTGTGCCCGATGCCACCATTGCCACAAGTTTACGTGAGCAAGCTTCCAGTGGCCTGAAAGCCTCTGCTTCCTTGTGTTCATGAGTCAACCCATGCTCTTAGAATCTTTCTGTCCCCTCTTCCATAACGATCCCTGAGCCATGGGGGTGAGGTTTAAGATGAGTCCTATCCAAGGACACACTATCTGCAGTCTCTTATTCTTTAAAACTTTGCCAGTTGTGGCTTTCTGTGTGTATCACACTCTGTTGTACAAGAAAGCTTCACAAATGAGAGTTGAGAGATGTACCAGTACTCTCCATCCCTTGTTCCACTACGTTCCATGAGCCTTAGTTGTAGAGGTTCCACTATAGATGTACTGTAGATGTGTCACTTAGAGCTGGTCATCTCTCAGACATTTATTCTCTGTGTCTGACCAGTTGTGGAACTCTGTAATAGTCTCCATCTGTTGCAAAGAAAAGTTTCTTTGATGAGTGGTTTATGGTATACTTGTCTGTAAATATAAGGGTCCATATTTAGCATACAGTAAGAAATTTCATTTGTGTAGAAATATACCAAAAATGGGTTTTCTCTAGGATCTATGACCTCTCCATCCATGTGCATTTGGCTATATTTACATTGCCACCCATTAGTTCCCTCCCATTGAGAGGGCTTTAAGTCCAGTTAGATACTGTTGATTACCCCTAAATAAAAGTGCCACTACTGTGCCAATATAGTTTGCTGTGCTACTCATTGTGGTTATTAGAAGTTACAGCTGAGTTGGGTCATTGATTATTTTTTCTCCCTAGCAGCTCGCATAGTATCCTCTAGAACTTTGAGAACTAGTCTTCAAGGAGGAGGCTGCCATGTCAGTTCCAGCTGCTTTGCTCCAAGCCCTGTTTCCAAAATACCCCCTTTCTTCAGTAATAGGGTGTTACTATCAAGTTCTGGGGGCAATCAAGGACTGTTTCAATATCCTGTGTTGTTTTGGGAGTCTGTTGAACTACCATGATCAACAACACGAAGGGAAGCTTCTCCTGTCTGGCACTGTGTTACTTGTTATAGTGCCTTTGCACTCATGTTCATATCCTTTAGTTTAGACTAATGCTGTATTTTCACGGTTTCACTCTGCCATCTTTACTTGGAACTGTGTTCACTCTCTATCAAAACTTTTTCAAGATAAGATATCCATGGTTTGGTGGAGAATTTGAGTTTATTTTCCATTGATATTGTGTAACTGTTTCCAACAGTCAATGTGGAGTTGAATGGACATGAAATAATGAGTTATCCTAGGGCACAGTCCTCCAGGTTGTTCATCCATGAAATCAATATGCATTTAACCTTAGTTCTTAACTAGTATCAAACTTTTTGGCAACTTGAACATTCCTACATTGATTTTTCAAACTGTGGGCTGACGACTATTGTAGTAAGTGAAATTGAGTGAGAATCACTTTTCAGTTTTCTTCTCACCAAAAGAATAAATGAATGAAAACATCAATTGCTAAAAGAATTCAATAAATTGACATTAACATATAGACATGCACAGTAAAACACAAATGCACAAATGCATTCTTTCAAATAAGGAAAGTATTATATTCAATCGCATTTCTATTATCTTATACTGTAGGTCCATACAGAGGGTAAGCACACAAATGTATCATTTGTCTTGTTTAGGTTGCATATTTATTTTCTGGTAGAAAAATCTTTACATTTGAAAAACTTCTTCCACTTAGGAGAGCAATACATTCTGTTAAGTTGGAATAGATCAAGTACTAATACACTGTATGCAGAAAATAATAATGTTGAAAGGTTTTGATTTTCTGATAATAGAATAAAGCCCAGAATTTTTATTCTAATGAAGATAGCATATTGCCTAATGAGGAAGGAGGAAGAAGCAAGTAAAATAATGAGTAAGTTAGAATTCATGCTGAAAGAGAAATAAACCCATGAGAATTCAGAGTCTATCCACTTCAGTGAAATTTCCAGAAATGTATAATTTTCAAACTGTGTCAAAGTACAAAATGCATGAAATACAGAAGGGAAGGTCCATGGGGGTACAGATATGGGAGGGAGTCTAAATATGATGATGATGTATGAAATGTACAAAAATCCACTAATTTAAAAAATGTATAAAGGTATACTTTTCGGAGTAGGACAAAAATACTTTCCCAGCTGTTAAATATAAATAACTCTGAGTCCTCTGCTGTGGATGGGTCATCTATATCAACATGGAACCATTCAAGACTCAAAGAAATTCAAGGAAATTGGAAACAGAAACATCTGAAAAATGAAAGATGGGGAGGACAGCTGTTAAATGACGACTTCTGCACATTATAAGGCTGTCGCATGTATCAACTCACAGCTGTCCTGGTTACCTGCCCAAGACCTGTGTAAGATCAAGCCAATGAAAATTCAAGCATGGATGATGGAGAGGCTCTTAATCCCATCCCTATATGAAAAGCTATTGGCAACTGGTAGCTGCTGAGGGAGTGAAAGTCAGACTCCTTTGATGTGGTTCCAGGTATGTTGTTCATATCCTAAAGAATGGCTGCACAATCACATGCTACACTAACTGAATTCAGGGGGTTATTAATGTTATAAAATAATAAATAAAATTAAATAAAATGAGGACATGAAGGTGGGAGAGAAATAGGGTGAGAATACTAGGAGGTGGTAAACAGTGGTCGATGATCAATATACCTTATATGTAACATCCAAGGAATGAAAATAGTATTTTAAAATAGAACTGGGTGCAGTGGCCCACTCCTTTAGTTCCAAATGATCTTTGTGAGATCCAGGACAGTCTGATCTATGTAGCTAGTTCAAGATCAACTGGGGCTACAGTGAGAACTTGTCTCAAAAAATAAAACAAAATAAAAATAAATCATCAAACAAAGGATATTAAAAATCTAAAATATAGATTTGTAATTCTCTAAGCATTTAATCTCTTTAGATATATGAGATGATCATCAAAGTTTATGTTTATCATTTAGAAAACTCATGTAATCTCATAGAATATATTTATTTAATTTGAAATTAAATATATGCCTTATTGTGAGCAAGAGAAATTCCTCAAGTATTGGAAAGTTTTATAAGTGTGTTTCAAACCAGCACTCAAAAGACATTAATTGATAAAGTGCTTGCTTTGAAAGCATTAGGACTTTAATTCAGTTCCTGTTTCCCACATCAAAAATGCTAGGCATTGTGGCCCACACTAGTAACTCAGCCCCGAGAATTGATAAAAGGCAGCCTGTGGGGCTTTCTGGACAGTCATTATAGCCTAATTGGTGAGTTCCAGGCCAGTGTGCAAACCTATAAAAAATTGATAGATATTGCCTGAGGAAAGACACCTGAGGTTGTCCTCTAATATACACAAGCACATACACACACACACACACACACACACACACACACACACACACACACAGAGAGAGAGAGAGAGCATGCATACAAACCTGAACACAAACATACAAGCACACAAAAACTTTGTTTTTCATATTTCTGTTAGTTGTGTGCCTTTCTTTATCAAACCGTATCAGTCTTCTCACCCGCAGTTATTTGGTATTGTCAGAAGTATTTTTTTCTGGGTTCCATAAAATAATTTGAAAGCAACAGAAAACAGTCTACAACCACAGCAGGACACCACTTAAAAGTATTTATTAGCAAATTCAAAACCCTGATTTTTATTAACTATCTGAGAAAGAAGTTAGCAAAATGAACATTTTAATCAAGAAGTAATAAGTCTAGATGAAGACAAAGAATTATAGATACTAGGTTGGTAATATGTCAAGAGTATGTCTGGGGTTTATGGATAAACATTTTGGAATAGTGATAGAATAGTTATATTTTAAAATTGTGGATATATCCACATACACACATGGCACAATATTTGGGGAAATACTTTTATCATAAGTAGAAATACATGTCATGTCTTAAGTTTTCTTAATTTTTTTATTGTGTATGAGTGCATTTCCTGCATGTGTGTAAGTGCACCAGCATTGTGAAATGCCCAAGGAAGTCAAAAGATGGCATTGGATCCTTTGTTAGACTGTTGTTAGCCACCGTGTGGGTGCTAGAAATTGAACCCGGGTCCTCTGCAAGAGCAATCAGTGCTCTTAACCACTGAACCATCCCTCTAGCCCCAAAATTTTCTTAATTTTCATTCTTCCAAATTCGATACTATATATTGCCAATCTATACAACAAATACTTCCATTTTATCTATTGTTTTGTGGGGAATAAGAATTAGAGAGTTAAGTTTTGAATAAATATAAATTCATTTTTCCCTGAAAGAGTTAAAATTTAGTTGAGAACTATATTTTA
>NW_008352267.1:2304307-2307081 GCF_000622305.1 Nannospalax galili | reverse complement strand
GTATTTATTAACTTACAAAGGAATGAGTACCCAGTGCCTAGCCCTGCGCTGCTGCGACAAAGATCCCACCTTATCAGACCGGGACTCGCCCATAGTCCCCCACTAGCATTTCCTCATGCCTCAAGAGCCAGCAATCTCGCCCCAGGTCAACAGGAGTCAGTCCATTCTGTCTTTGAGTTGCTGTGCTGGCTGCTAGTTTCCTATACCATCGTGCTCTACCGGCAGCTCCCAGCTTCCATCCCAAGATAGCTCCCAGCTTCCCTTCCTACTTCCCGCCCCGCTAGTGTCAGGAACACCCATTGGAGGAACCAGCCAATAGGGAGACAACCAGGAAGTGGACCCTCACCAGAAAACAAATCTGTTACTCTTTTTTTTTGGGCGGGGGGGGGGGGGCTGCATAGTTTATGCCATCCCGGAGGGGGTGACTTACAAAGGCATGAAACACCGCCATCAGTCTCTCTCAGTTTTTCGTGTGAGGCTGCTCACCTGCTTGCTCACCATTCACAGCTAAGTTCCCCATGCTCAATATGGTGGCAGCTCCTCCCCTTCTTGCTGCTAAGGTCAACTGATTGGGTGGGAAGGGTGATGGGCTTCCGCGTGCTTGACTCCTTCGGCAGAGCGTGGGAAGGAGGCAGGACAATAGCATGGGTCATAGTGGTCGGTTGTAGGAACTTCAGGTCACACTCCACCCCTTTCATTCAGCTCTTACAAACTTTGCACCCACCTCTTCCCCCAGGGACCCTGAGCCTTGGAGGGGGTGATAGGTGTGGGACAAATCTGTCACTCTTAATCTTGAATTTGTGGAACTATAAAGAATGAGATTTTGTTGTTCAGAAGCTACCCAGTCTATGAAAATTTTGTTATAGCAGCCTAAATAGGTTAGAACCATACTAATTTTGGCTTAATAAAAAATATATAAAGTCAGGTATGGTGGGGGACATTTTTAATCCGAGCACTCAGGAGGCAGAGGCAGGTGGATCTGTGTGAGTTGGAGGCCAACCTGGTCTACATAGTGAGTTCCAGGTCAGCTGGGGCTACAGGGAGACCCTGTCTCAAAATTAAAAAAAAAAAAAGAATGAATGAATGAATGAATGAATGAATGAATGAATATATAAATGATCTGCAAGATGAGGAGGTATGCAGGACATTTCAGGAAGAGTCTCAAGCATGGGAGTTTGTGAGCTGCAGAACTGGGGTGTGACACTCTTTTAACACATAGATTCTTCCACCAACCTAACATTTCTCCAAACCCCAGATATTTAGAGTTCTATGGAGACTTCATGTCATAGGTTTGACTGAGCAAATCACTGGCCCTTGGTGATTTAATGCTGCCTCCAGCCACTCTTCCCTCCCCAGCGGTCTAGAGGAGAGACTGAAAGTTCTAAGCCTGCAATGATAAGCAGAGGGCCTTGCCCGGAGCTAAGCCCAGACTCACCATATTAGATAGAATGTTGGGAGTTTGCTGCCATTTTAGGAGCCTGCCAGGAACCTAACACTTGTTAGCCACCATATGGGTGCTGGGAAACTGAAGTCTTCTAGAAGAGCAGCAAGTGTTCTTAACCACTGAGCCATCTCTCCAGCCCTGAACCCTTACTTTTAAAAAAGTGGTTAAAAATATATACAGCTGCGTATGGTGATGTATGCCTTTAATTCCAGCCCTAGAGAGTTAAAGAGAGGCAGATCTGTGTGAGATCAAGGCCAGCCTGGTCTACAGAGCAAGTTCAAGGTCAGCTGGGGCTAAGGGGAGACCCTGACCAACAGAACAAAACAATACAAAAATATATATACATAACAAAATTATTTGCTATCTTCATTTTTTTAAATAACACTTCGTGTGTGTATCTCTGTATGTGTGTGTGTGTGTGTGTGTGTGTGTGTGTGAATGTGTGTGTGTGGTGTATTTGTGTGTGTGTATTTGTGTGTGTATGCCACAGCACATTTTTGGAGGTCAGAGGACAACTTACAGGAGTCAATTCCCTCTTTCTACCATGTGGGCCCTGGCTTTTGAACCCAGGTTGTTAGGCTTGGTGGTAAGCACCTTTACCCAGAGAGTCATCCCACCAGTCCTTCATCATTCCTAACTATGCAATTCAGTGACATTGATTACATTCATGATATTCTGCAATCATCACCATTATCTATTCCCAAAGTTTTGCATTATCTCAAAGAAAATGTAGTGAATGTTGCTATACTATTTAATTAAGCTCATGCTGAAAGTGTTTTGCTTATGAAGAGGGTGTCTCTGTCCCTGGCTCTCAAGCAGGTGTTCTTCTAATCCCAGCTCCTGTTAGTGCCAGAGCTGGGAGCCACAGCTTTGAGAAGGATCCAAATTTACCTGCAGGCTCCCCTCTGCTCGTGTCCAGGTTGGGCATCCTGCATCCCATCCAAGGTGGGCAGCTGGAGTTTCATTCTTTTGTGGAGATCTTAATTTGAGGGACTTCAAGAAGATACCTTTTTTTTCATACAGAAGAATTCATTCCAAGGCAATTGACATTGAGATGTTTTCACATGCATTTCTAATCTCTATATACATGACTGTCATTGGTCATAGTCGCCCCCCTTCTGAGCTCCTCAGCATCTGAGCATGAATACAAACTTGTCAGATAGACAGACTTCCTTTCCCACTAGAGCCTCCATACTATGCCATCCCTGCCACTGTCCACTGTGCGGTCAGCACCCCCATCCATTCCCCCCTATCTGCCCTTCTGGTAAATCTAGTCAGCCAGAGGTCCCTGTTCCAGGAGGATCAGCTGTTCCTCATCTACGGCAATCCA
>NW_008352267.1:2302963-2303775 GCF_000622305.1 Nannospalax galili | reverse complement strand
GGAGGAAATGATTCCTCCGTGTTGACCCTCTTCTTTATAAACTGGACACTGGTTCAAGTCCATCTGGTGGGGTCTCCTTGGCTTCCTTGAGGTCAGATGACGCACTACCATTACAGGACATTTTGTGAGATGCTCATAGTCCCTGGGAACTAATCGACCTAGGAGGGCAAGGAGCAAAAAGTGTCCTTTGTATCCCTCTGTCCCAATTAGTATAGATCTCAAGGTATGTCTGTTAAACATCCAAGAAGGTTAGTTCTATCATTCTGACATTTTTAATTACTGTGTGTCCAGCAGATAAATCTTGGGTAATGACCAGGTGGTCTCAAATAAACCTTATCTAGAGATATATTTCTTGATCTGTTATGTATAATTTGTCAGTAGATCAGTAGATTGTAGGATAATATGGTTCCCTCTGGTTTTCATGACTAGATAGGCATTGTTTCTCTCTTGTATCATCTCCCCCCTCTATCATGGTTTTCCCACTTAAGGTGCCCCTACTTTCCCCCCTTTCTTCCTTACTAATACCTTTGCTCCTATAATCCTACCTCTGTTGAACTGCTTCTTTCTCCTTATCCCCTAGGTTCCTCATATACCCTTCCCTCCCTCCTCCCTTAATCTAACCCAATTTTTATCCATATCACCCTTCTTAAGGTCTGTTGCCTACTATTCTTCTTCGGGTTATTTCTTTTCCCTTAACTCACTGTTTCCTTACCCTTGTCCTGGTTCCTGCAGTTATGTCTGTTTGCATACTTATTTATCAGAGTCTGATCCTAGGATCCACATATGAGGGAGAACATATGTCAATTATATTT
>NW_008352267.1:2299437-2299869 GCF_000622305.1 Nannospalax galili | reverse complement strand
TCTTCAATATTTCTAGCTCTTTTCTGAATTCATTCAGAAGTTTATCCCTATCTTCCTTCAACTCTATGATTACCTTGTTTGTGTGTTCTTTAAATTCACTGAATTCTTTTATCATATTCATCATTGTTCTTTTGAGTTTCATGTCCTGCATTGTCTCTAGGAGATTCTCATTGTGCTCCTCTAGAGGATTACTGATATTTGGTGGGAATATGTTATTTTTGTTTTTCATGTTTTTATTTTTTCTCTGTGATGTTGACAAGTGAATTTCTTTTGTAGTTTCTGATTCTTGTGTAAGACTCAAGTCTTCAAGTTAGGTCTGCTTCTTTTGGTGAACTTTCTGTGTCTTTGTGGTTTACTTTTTGGCCATGAAAAGCTGGTTCATCTAAGCTTCCTGTTCTCTCTTTTGATTTTATATTGGAATGGCCTGATTGT
>NW_008352267.1:2284668-2299349 GCF_000622305.1 Nannospalax galili | reverse complement strand
CTAAGAATGCATTTGGCCTCAGGAACTTGGGTGTTGGACTGACCTGAGACCGCCACGCAGGGATGCAAAGGCAAATTGGGAGGGAAGAAGCCCCAAGATTTCCCAGGGAGTGGATTGAGTAGCTGGGTTGTACTGGATGCAAAGGATCAGGGAGAGGCAAGGTAAGCCTCGGAGCCCCAGAAAAAGGCTATCAGCCCCAGAAATAGGCTGGCAGGTGTTGCAGGACC
Source organism: Nannospalax galili (assembly GCF_000622305.1). NCBI lineage: Eukaryota > Metazoa > Chordata > Mammalia > Rodentia > Spalacidae > Nannospalax > Nannospalax galili. The sequence goes on along the minus strand of NW_008352267.1, from coordinate 2,299,122 downwards.
AGGGAAGTAGAGGGAGGTGAGGGTGGGGCCAGTACCAGTAGCGGTGCTCCTGGGGCCCAAGAAAGGCACTGAGCTAGTCTGGGTGAGATGGGTCAGGAAGCAGTATTGGTTCCCCAGGTGTCTGGGGCCCCAAGACTAGGAATGGCACAGGGCCCAAACTAGGAGTGTAGAATGGCAGGGGGGATGGAAGGGTGAATGTGGCTTAGGGAGTCCTGGCACTGAGGGCTGCGCTATAGACTTACCCCAAGAGGCCTGAGGATAGTAGTGCAGGCTAGGAGAGTTAGCCGGTGGTGCAGGCCCCGGGAAGCAGAGAGATGTGAGGCCAGGGCCAGGACCAGAAGCGGTGCTCCTGGAGCCCAAGAACGGGACTGAGTTGGTCTGAGTGAGAAGGATCAGGAAGTAGTATTGGTTCCCCAGGTGTCTGGGGCCCCAAGACTAACCCTTACACTGTTTTTACTTAGCTTGAACTACTTTACTAATATACAACTTTGCTACTTATTTGTTTCTTTGTTATGTTCACACATCACATATGAGTTTTATCACTCTTAGCTACAAGGAAGGATCTAGGTTAAAAAGTCATTTCTTTGATGAACTTAAAGGAGAGAGAATTGTTATAAATTGTACAGTCACAATTATAATTACTGGCTCTGCTATCAATTTGATCATTATATTCTTATTATGATTTATGCTTTCAAAAATTCTCAGATATATAAGCTGTGGAAGAGGAAAAATAAAACTGTATTGCCTGAAAAGAATTCTTTGCCTAAGTAATATACTGTACAAGGCAGACCTTAGCATTATCTTGTTGATTCTGGAAAAGTGTCTCAGTGTCTACTCACTGTAGTTGTTATGTGGCTGTGTGAATTTGCATGTTTGATTGAAGTTGAGGAGCTTTCACTTAAGTGGAAGTAATGCTCTCAGCCATGCATTGTACACACCATTCAATTGGAGTTGTTTGAAGACTTTATGATAACTGGAATCCATATTCCTTCTCATCCTATTAATATATCTCAATTCACACATTATTTTAGCATATTTTATTTGTGTATTATGTTTCTATGCATTACATTTCTGTATTTAAACTGCACAGGGCTTCAAATTGTATATTTAATTAACTCAAAAGATCTTCTTTTGACAACGACAAGGAATCGTGTCACAGAGGCAAATATTCAGAAACGATTTTTCATCTTCTAATTGCCTCAAAAGTCTTGTAACAAAGAAACACACAGGAGAGACACAATCTGCAATAATCACACATAAATGTAGATCACCTAGGATATCTTGCTTTTCCTTATATTCACTTTTTGAAAGATCTAAATTTTGTGGTAAATTTGACTCAAAGACAAAGAAATTCAAGGAATGTGTGTACAACTAAACTCTTTATTTAATTATGCCTTTTAAATTATGCCATTTTTTTTTCTGAAAATATTTTTTATATATCAGATGCACACAGACTGCTGGAGCTTGAATTTGCATCCTATGTTGATTTATAGCAATTTTATGTCATTGAGTAAGTTAAAGGTATTTCTGGGCTATAATTTCATCATCCTTATAATGTAATAAGAGCAGCAACACCAAATTACTTGCAATCTTGGAGTAAATTATAAGTATATATACATAGGATTAGTATTTGCAAATGATACATTTATGTGGCTCCTGTTTATAGATATATTCTTATTGAAAACGCTTTTCCTGCACTCAGAATTGAGAAGAATAATATTTAAGTGCCAATGTTGGTCTGACTTCATCACAAATTCAGTGTTTGAGTTACTCCATTATCAAAATGATGAATGTCAGAAGAATGCACTCAGAGATTCTTTGTAAAGTTTAAATCAAACGTCTTTGTTTGGGAAAAGAGCTTTCATCTACCTCCTTGTAAAGCTTCTTCTCCTTTTGGCAATATTAGTAGCAAACTCCAAATAACTTTGTTTTCTACAAATATATTTTCTGGTTCTTGCAGATGTTTCTCTGTAGGATGAACTCTCAAAATTTAATTTGGAAAACTATGTTTCTTTTCTTCAAGTCAGTAACATTCTGATAGACTTCGATTAAGATATTAAATTAAGAAGTGCCTTGAACAACTTTCACTGCAAAGTGTTTACCATGTAACTACATTCTAATACCTATATTTAATTCAGTCATTGGTCTCTTTCATTTAATCACATAAAAGACAGTAATAAACCCTTCATTTATTTGACTTAATTTTTTAACTATAATCATAATTATTTTATATTCATTAGCTATTTAGTAAATTAATTGGGAAAATATGGTACTTTTCAATTCAGTCTTCAAAACGTAGAACAGAAATGAATGATAGAAGGATTTTGATACTCATAGGTAGTGTGTGGGCAGACTATCAGTAGACATAATTGCTGAAATATTTTGTTTCTATTTATGTATTTACATATAAAACTATGTAAAATTTTATAATGGAAATTTGGTAAAAATATTAAGACACACTGGATGAAATATTTTGAGTTAATATATGGATGCCATTTCTATTCTTTATAGCTTTATTAGTAAAGTGATTGCAGTTGTTTAAATGAGAAATGATCACCATACTCTCATGGATTTGAACACTTGGTTCCCAGTTTTGAAGAACAATCTGCTTAGGCTGATAGTTTTGTTCTTGAGCAAGATACCAATATATAGAATGTGAGCATACTAGAATAAATTGAAAGCATCCATAATTAACATCTAGAAAACTATTATATTCTTATATGAAGCTTCAGGTATGTTCTGCTTGCAGTTTCTTGCTGCTTACCCTTAAATGTTACACAAACATTTATTAGATAGTCATAGACTACATAAATGTATATATCATTTTTTCAATATTTTATTTGTTATTTCTGTTTTATGTGTATGAGTGTGTTGTCTGCACATAGGTAAGTGCACTCATGTCATGCAATGACTACGAGGACAGAGGAGGCTATTGGACCCACTGAAACTGGAGTTACAGACAGTTGTTAGCTACCATGGGGTGCTGGGATTTGAAACCGGGTCTTCTGCAAGAACAACCAGTGTTCTTAACTGATATGCCATCTCTCCAGCTCCTATGTATATATCAATTTTTATACATTGCTCTAGAGATATGAAATATTTTAGGTGCTAAACTTGAGTACAAAAGAAACACAAGAGCTAGTAGTGGGTATCCAGTTTTATGCATACAAGTATACCAAAGCAAAGAACATTGTGATAATCAGAGGATGCTAATGATAAAGAAAATAGTTTAGCTGGGCTGGGTTAAAGGTAAAAATGGGGAATATGTTAAAGAAAAGAGATGATACCATAAAGTCTGATCATTGTAGATCCATTTGCTTGTTTATTTAGACTTTATCTATAGAAAAATGACTAACTACCAAAAGGTTTCCATTAGGTAAACCTCATTTTCAAATGTGGGCATGAATAGGAAGTTATGCCTTTTCCTAGAGGAACAGAATAAAAGAAAGAAAAGTTAGGAAAACATTTATAATTTGAATACCAAATTGCTGATCAAAGAGAAAGTGTGAAAATGTTTATGATTAAGTAATACAGGATGGTCAAGCTTAGCTTAAAAATAAGACTTAAATAGATGGAACCTTTACTATCCCCCAGTTCAGCACAACCCATGACAAAACATTGATTTATCCCAGGATACTTCATAAATATTTATGATTCAATTTAAAGTGGTGAATCCTTAGTTGAATCAATTGCAGTGTAAAAATTCAGAAAACAGCCATGGTCAACGACAGAGAAAAACAGTATTTTTGAAACTGGTAAAAGAAAAAGAGATTATCAAACTCCCAGGGCTAAAGAGATAGCACAGAATTTAAGAGCACAAATCATTCTTTCAGAGGACCAAAGTTCAGTTCCCAGGACCTACAATGGGCAGCTCACAGCTAGCTACAACTCACTCACCTGGCCTCCACAGGCACCACATGTACGTGATGTACATACATATACTCAGGCACACACAAACATACATATGAAATGCTAAACACACACATTTAGAAAGAAAAACTCCCAGTGAAAATACAAAAACAAGTAACAGAAATTTCAAAATGCAATTAAATTAATGAGAGCTGTTTTTTGTGATAAGTGATAAAAATTGCCAGTCTGGAGAGATGGCTCATCAGTTAAGAACACTGGTTGTTCTTGCAGAAGATCCGTGTTCAAATCCCAGAACCCACATGGCAACTAACAACTGTCTGTAACTCCAGTTCCAGGGCATCCTCCAGCCTCTTCTGAGCTCCACGGGCATTGCGCAATACTGGTGCACGTACTACATGCAGGCAATATGCACACACATAAAATAAAAATAATAAATAATTTTTTTAAATTACCAGCCAATAAAGAAATTATTTTAGAAAATATTATAAGTTGGTGTTTACTGAGAACACTTTTACTCTAGTGCCAAGAAGAAAGTCTGCAGATTACAATGGTCTGAGAAAAGAGATCAACAATTTAAAACAAATATCTGAAAAAATAACTTTCTAGAAGTTTCCAAAGAGAACTATTCAATTGTTTGTGCTTTATTTTTAATTTTATAGAAACTTAATTGAAAATAAAACCTATGTATGTTAAAGTTATACAAGAGACATTTTGATAGATGTGTAGGTTCTGAAGTGCTTAGCACAATCAGGTCAGTTAGCATTTTTTTAATTTCACAGTTATGTTTGTGTGCAAATGTGTGAAAACAGCACAATTTCAGTTCTGAAATTTCTAGTGCACAATGTATCATTATTAATTATAATTAATGCACCGTATATTAAATCCTCAAAACTCATTCATCCTCAGTATATTCTTCCTGAATATCATTCAAACTTTGTTCTTTGATCAAGACCTTCCCATTTCCTGTCTTTACTTGCTCTATTATTATGTTAGCTCAGAATATTTTAGACTTTCTAAGAGACCGTGCAGTGTTTTACTATATCTGGCTTATTTCCTTTAGCATAATGTTTTTTTAGTTTGATCAATGCTAGCATACATGGTAGATTTTTTTCTGCCTTACAAAGGCTGGGTTACCCAGATATCACTGTGAGAGTGAGGCCAACATGGTCTACTCAGTAAGTCCAAGCTATCTGTGTCTACATGGAGACCCGCTCTCAAAAAGAGTTTAAAAAAATGGCTGCAAGAAATTTCCTTGAGTGTACATAGCCACATGTATATTACACAACCCTTAATATATTACTTGACTTTAAAGTAACCAGAATATTCAGTACCTTGACTATTGTGAATAATGGTGCACTGAACATACAGTGAAGGTATTTGGAAGGGATAGCTCTACTAATTTACAGTCCTATTAACAGTGTATGCATTTTCTTTTCCTCTGCACTTTTGACAATAGACATTTTAACAGGAGTGAGGTCATTTTTCATTGTGTTTTTTTATTTACATTTCCCCTAAGATCAGTGAGGTTGATTTTCATTCACTTTTTAGCTAGTTGCATGTATTCTTTTGAAAAATAAATTATTTTCTCAATTTTCAAGAGATTTACCAATGTTCAAATTTTCTGATTTGATCTTTAAAAGAATTTTTATTGAGCTTTTGTAAGTTTCACACAACAGTTCTTAATATAATTCAGACTCACTCCTACATCCATGCCCCCTCAACACCCTGATCACACATATTCTGCCACATATGTTAAGTCCTATTCAGTCAAGCATTTATACTCAGATATCCTTCAGTGCAAATTCATCCACTATAGTCTAGTCAACCTATCTAAAGAGCCATAGGAAGGCCTACTCTCCCCAACCCAGTAGTAATCTGTCTCTAATAGTTCCCATATTAGGGCCAACCCTGCCACCCATTTCTCTCGCTCACTTGGACCCTTGTCTGATTGAGGTGGCATGGGTCCTGTGCTCAGTGCCATCATCGGCACAAGTTCACATGTACAAGCTTCCAGTGACCTGAAAGCCTCTGCTTCCCTGTGTTCATGAACCAATACTGGCTCTTACAATCTTTCTACCCCCTCTTCGGCAATGAGTTTTGATATGTGGGTGGAAGAGTTTTAATAGCACGTGAATTGAGAGGTCATAGGCCATGGGGTAGAACCTATTATTGTCGTTTTTCTAAATGTTCATGTGACCAAATTGTCTTTTAATATTTATGTTTATATCCATTGATTCGTGTTGCACTCAACATTGGTCATAAAAACTTTTTTTCAGCATGCAATAGTTGATATAGAGAATCATAACTGTGACTTCAAATTGCTGAGAACAAGAGAATGAGTAATCAGCCATAAATCAGACATCCTATAGCACCAATGCCCCCACCTTAGTTTAAGAGCAGAAAGAAGGGGAAGAGATCTGTAAAATGCTGTCTTCTGGACCTAACATAGCTACCACTTCATGAAATCATAACAACTTGTGTTACCTGTACAAGATCTGCACAAGATTAAGCCAGATAAAATTCCAACATAGAGGATGTTTTCTTCAGATCTATCACTTTACTGAGAATCTACCAGCAGGTGATAACTGCTAAGAGAGGGTAATCAACATTTTTGAGACTGTGAAAACCAGGGAGTTTTCCATGTTCCATAGGATAGCTGGATTCCCATGTACATATATTTCAGCAGTAATTGGATTTAACGGCTTATTAGAAAAAGAAAGAGGAGATGAGAGTGGAGGACGGTATATTGGGAGAGAGTTGGATGGAAAAAATGAGAGGTGAAATTGATCATGCTTGAAATGTAAAATGCAAAGGTAGAATCTAGCTGCTGATTAGGCCAGACTACTTTGCAGCCACTCTCCCCCTTTCATAATTACTGACACGTAGGCTACTGAGACAATACCAGTGAGTCACCAGCTAACAGACTTTCAGGGACCAAGATCCCTTTCCTGGGGAAGTGAGTTTAAATAAAGAGGACATTGGTGACTTCACATATTCTACTTTCCAACTTTCTCCCTGCTTCCTGTCTGCAGGCTTGTGTTGACAGTCCCCCATCTGCAGAAATCTATGTGACTACTAATTCTGATTTAAAAGAATAAATCATAATAATAACTCATACAACTTGTTTGAGACAGGACAGGGCCTCTCTGTGTAACCCTGGCTTGCCTAGATCATGCTACGCAGAATAAGCTAGTCTCAAACTCATGGAGATCTGCCTGTCTGTGCTTCCTGAGTGCTGGGATTAAGGCTGTATAACATTATGCCTGGAAAAAGATCAAATTTTGGAAGAATAGTTTAATTTCTAAAACAAAATGGTTTCATAGGTTGGTTAAAACAAAGTAAGTGTATGCTCATGAAAAAGTACTGCAACAAAACTGAAGAAACCAAGTGTGAGTGGAGATAATGTATTTTCCCAAGAATTGACTGAAAGATAAGTAGTATTTTAAAAATTAAAAGAGGCTTCACATTAGTAGGAACAAAAACAATGTGTCAAAACAAAATAATTAATTTGGAACACAATTTTGACTTTGTCCTTGCTGTTGGATATCCACATGATGCAATATGACAACTGTAGTCTCACAGTTTACCCCATATTTTGAGTAGCTCCAAGTATTAAGAAAGTAGAGAGAATTATAGTAAAATCACAGGACAGGTAATTAAACATTAATAGATTATTAAATCACCAAAGCAGTATGCTTACAGGACAATGTAGGTGAAATATTAATAGTATTAATAGTATAATACAAGTAAAACCACAGAAATACCCCAAAACAGCAGCATGGAAATTATGGGAAATCTAAAAATGAAAGAAACGCATGGGTTATTGTTTAAAGATATAGGCATAAATTATGGACAGTGTTTTAATGAACAGTAAATGAACAATTAATTTAAAACATAAGAAGGTAAGCAACTTTAGGAGGAAAGCAAATGGAATGGATTATTGACAATGATGCTAGGAAGCTTTGTGCCAAAACCTGCCCTTCCATTCTGTCATATTTCAAGAACCTCGAAAGGTTAACTTAGGAGTAGATATAAGGCTAACTTCACTTTTAGAAAATGTGAAAAGAAATGATATGTACAATTTAAAATGCAAGTTACAGAGAGTACAGCATACTTAACATTTTTAGTTCATACTATACTCTATGGTACCACAATTTTGATGTGACAGTAATATAACCCAGTTTCCATTAAGAGAGTAAAGAAAATTTTGTGCAGAGAATAATAATATTCTAGGACAATCAAGGTGCAGTCCTCAGACTAACAAGGTTTTCTTTTAGCTGTTACTAGAATTAAGAAAATATTTTATTTCTGTTTAAAACACTGAAATAAATAGTGTTAGTGCGTTTTTCTTATGTAGTCTTAATTTGTCATAGCTAATACTCATGGGGTAGCAAGTTATTGCAGATTTGGTACCTCTAATACTGATTTTTGATGGCTTACTATTGCTTGTTTATTTTTGCTAGTATCTTGCACTATTGTGTGTGTGAGTATAGAATATATTTCAATTACAAATAAAAGGTAAATGATATTTTATGTATTGAAATATAAATCATAAATATATGAGACAGATGGATATTAAGAAAGGTGGATATAGAATTTGAATATTTAATGCATGTACCTAAAACAATAGAGTACAAACATCCTTGGGTGCTAGAGAGATTCAGTTATCAACTTGACACATCTGGGAAAAGAAAAGCTAAATTGAATTATTACCTCCATTGGACTGACCTGAAGTCATATCTATGGGGCATTTTCTTAATTGATAATTGACATGGGATGGCCCAGCCCATAATACATGATTCACCCTTGGGCAGGTGTTCCTGCATGGTATAACAAAGCATGCTGATCTCTGGTAAGCAGACCAGGAGGGGGGCCTACAGGTAAGGCAGTGACGTTGACAACCTGAGTAGAGTTTAATAAACAAGGCAGAGTAGGTGTGGGCCATGAAGCTGGAGAATGCAAGTAGTCTGGGTCTAAGAAACACCTTCAAAAGTGTTCCAAATCCTTAGTAATTAGGGAAACGCAAATCAAAACCTCTAAAATTTCATCTTACCCCAGACATTCTGGCTAAGAACAAGAGAAGAAAAGACACCACAATTTGGAGATAATGTGGAGAAAGGAGAATGCTCATTCACTGGTGGTGAGAAAACAAATTCCCACGATCACTATGGAAAGCACTGTCTAGAACTCTTAAGAAAGAAAGAAAAAAAAATGAATCTATCATCTTCAATTTCATATGGAATCACAAAAGAGCCCAGATATCCACAGCAATCTTGGACAAAAAGAGCAATAATGGGGGGAACCTCAAAATGTATTAGAGAACTACAGTCATTAAAATAGTATGATACTAGCACAAAATCGAAAATGAAGATTAATGGAACATAATAGAAAACTGGAACATGAATGCATGCAAATTCAGCCGTCTGATATTTGACAAAGATGTCAAGAACACACACCGGAGGAAAGACAGCATCTACAACAAACGGTTCTGGGAAAATTGGATCTCCACCTGTAGAAGAATGAAATTGGATCCTGATCTTTCACCATGAACCAAAGTAAATTCCAAGTGGATCAAAAACCTCAACATGAAACCTGAAACTCTGAAACTGCTAGAAAAAAGATAAACTGTACCCTACAAGATATAGGTGTAGGAAAGGAATTTCTAAATTGGCTATCCATTGCTCAGGCATTAAAGTCAACAATCAACAAGCGGGACCTCATTAAACTAAAAAGCTTCTGTACAATAAAAGAAGAAACCAAGGAAATGAAGAAGAATCCTAGTGAATGAGAGAAAATCTTCATTTGATATACATCCAACAGAGGATGAATATCCAGAATATGCAAAGAACTCTAAAAGCAAAGAAACATGAAAATAAATGACACAATTAAAACATGGGCTAAGGACCTGAACAGAGAGTTCTCAAACGAAGAACTGAAAATGGCTAAGAAACACCTTAAAAAGAGTTCTACATCCTTAGTAACTAGAGAAATGTAGATCAAATCCACTTAAAGATTTCATCTTACCTCAGTCAGACTGACTAAGATAAAGAGAACACAAAACAGCAAATGCAGTTGAGGATGTGGGGAAAGGCGAACCACTATGAAAAGCAGTGTGGAGAACTCTTAAGGAACTAAAGATGAATTTAACATATGATGTGTTTATACCACTCCTTGGCATATACACAAAGAACCCATCCTACTGTAGAGATACTTTTATGTCCATTTTTGCTGCTGATTTTTCCACAATAGCTAAGAAATTGAAACAACCTAAATGTCCCTCAATTGATGAATGGGCAATAAAAATACAATACATTTAAAAATGATGTTCTACTTAGTTGTAAAGGAAGATAAAATCATGAAATAGGCAGATAAATGGATGAAATTGGAAGCTGCTATAACTGAAGTTACAGAGACTCAGAAAAACAAAGGATGTATGCTCACCTTCATTTGTGGATCTTAGCACCAATTCCTTTTATGGAGTATATGGAAAGAAAGAGCCCTAGAGAGGAGGATAATAGGAACAAGAAATTACCAAAGCAGGATGGGGAAAATGGGGAATTCAACTAGAAAGGGAAAACAGAAAGATATACAAGGAACCATGGGGTAAAGGGGAGGAGTTCAAGAGATATGGGCTAATAGGAGACAGGTATTATCAATTGGAAAATGAGGAAAATGGGAGTACTTTAACTGGAGAATAAAGAGGGAGGTTAGACAGGGAGAAACAGAAGAGAGATAAATAAAGAATACATGGTGGAAAAACCATGTAGGAAATATATTAGTTCAAAAACCTACTGAAAAATACACATTCAGTATCTGAACCTGAGTTCATGTGTATACCTGAAAGTTATAAAACAAGAAACACAATGCGAGACAGGAGAATCTTCCCTTAATTTGTGGTTCAAGAGAGTCAAAGAAACTCCCAAAATAACATAAGCTATTGCCACAGCTCTTGATTATCTCTCAGAATTTGAAGGTAAGACTCTTCAAATTTCCTGATAAAGACAGGACATATTTCAAACATAGGGCTTGGAACAATGGAACTTGAACTGACCTGGAAGTCCCCCTCCCTGAAGACAAGCTCTCATAGTAGTAGAGGATACTATGCAAGCTGCTAAGGGAGAAAATCAGTGAATGATCCAACCCTATTTTTAAAGCCTAATAATATATTTTACACAACAAAATATACTGTACAGTAGTATCACTTTTATTTAGAGGACAATTAATGTTTATCTAATTGGACTTAAATTCCTCTCAATTGTAGTGACTCTTGTGTGGCACCATAAAGATAGCCAAATAAACATGGCTGGAGAGGTCATAGATCCTAGAGAAAACCCTATTTCTGTCATCTTCAGACACATGTAATTTACTGTTGTATGCTAAATATTGTTCCTTATATGTTCAGACAAGTAGACCATTCACCCCTCATCAAAGAAGCTTCTTTATGGAATGGACGGAGACTGTTATACAGTTTCAAAAGTGCCCATACAGAGAATATGTGTCTGAGAGATACCCAGCCCTAAGTGACACCTCAAAAATGGAACCTCTATTCCTGCCTCATGGAACATAGAAAAACAGGAGGTAGATAGAATAACTAATGCATCTGTCAACTCTCACCAGCAATGTTTCCTCATGCAACAGAGTTTGATACACACAGACAGCCACAACTTGTCAAGTTGTAGAAAATAAGAGATTGCAGAGCATCCCTGGATAGGACTCATATTAAAACTCACCCACCCATGGCTGAGGGACTATTGTGGTTGCGGGAGTGGAAAGATTGTAAGATTCATGACCATACAGGGTTGGTATATAACCATAAACAAAAAGTCTTCCAGGTTTCTAAGAACTTGCTAAAATGAAGCTGCAGCAATGGTGACAGGACGCACAAGACCCCTGCTGAATCAATCATACAAAAACGCAGCATAGAACTGGGGAAATGGGTAACAGGCCACAGTCTTAGCAGAGGAACTATTTGATGATCTTCTTTACAGGAGTAAATACATAGGCTAACTAAACTCTAGTGGATGAACTTGCGCTGAAGATTCTGGGTATACAAACTTAAATCAATGAGCCTTAAAATATAAGACAGAATGCATGAACTTGGGGGGGGTATAGGATTAGCAGCTGGGGGAGGGGTTATAAATATGATTTAGATGTATTGTTTGAAATGCACAAAAAAATAAAAATATATCATTAGAAAAAAAAATAGAGCTTTTGCCTATCCCCACCATGGCCCCAACCAGCATTGGACACAGGCATGCCCCAATTCCTCTGCTTCAGATCCCTAGACTAGCTTCTTAACTCAGACTAGCTAAACACTCTACTATAGTTTGCTATGGTCTAGTTATGGCTGTCTACCCACCACAATCTTGCCTGGCACCTGGGAAGCTGGCAGGCCTGCCCAACCAGGACTCTAGTAAGTCAGTTCCCACCCACTTCATCTCTATTCCATTTCTCTTGCACACTCTCAACCCTGTACCTTGCTAGGCTTGGACCCAGGCAAGCTCCAATTCTTCTGCCTCTGATCCCTGGACTAGCATTCTAACCCTGATTAGCTAAACTCCCTAGCTTAGATTCCACTGACTCCTGATCTAACTGATCCAGATCAACCCTCCTACTAGCCTGACCATCTTACATACAACCCTGTCCCACCATCTACGCAAATCATTCATTTTACTACCCTGCAAGAACCTGAAAAATAATTTATTTTCCACACCTGAACAAAAAGCAACCAAGCTACATAATCAACCTAAACAGAACCAAAATTAAGTTAAACAAAAACAGAGTGGAAGTTCCTACTAGACAACTAACCAACAATCCATATGTCCAAACAGCAGTGCAAAAACACAAATAATATGAAAAACCAAGAAAATATGTCTCCAATAAAATCCACTAGTCCTAAGGAAGTGCACTACAATGAGAACCACTCTGTGGAAGTCCAGGATGCAGAATTTCAAAGAACAATCCCAAACATGATCAAAACACATAAAGAAAAAACACCACCAAGAGCTCAAAGAGCAAAGGCATAAACTTGTAATGGAAGCCCAAGAATATACAAATATGCAGCATGGCTGGAGAGGTCATAGATCTTAGAAAAAACCCAAATTCTGTCACACACACACACACACACACACACACACACACACACATATATATATGTCTTATTTTGCAATGTGCAATATATGTATACTTATAGTTACAGACAAATATCCCAGTCACCACTCATCAAAGAAGCTTATTATGCACCAGTTGGAGACTATTATGAAGTACCACAACTGGTCACACACAAATATTGTCTAGGAATTGCCCAGGCCTCAGTCAACACATCTATAATACAGCCTCTACATTGAAGGTGCACAGAACATAGAACAGGAGTAATGAAGATGACACTAAAGAGTCTTTCAATTTCATCAATGAAGATCCCTCACACACCAGGGGACAGGAATACAAAAGGTTACAAATGGCCAAAACATGGATTTTAAGAGTCTGAAGATTTCTGATCCATCCATGGCTCAGGGACTATCATGGAAGAGGGGGGTGGAAAGATTGTAAGAGCCAGGGAGGAGGTGCAAGACCATATAAAAACAGAATCCTACAAGCTCCTTGGACCCTGCTCATATGATTCTATGACAATGGTGTCAATATTCGAAAGTCCCATGCAAACTCAGACAGACAAAATCCCATCGTATAAATGGGAAAATCAACAGTATAAGTGGAGAAATGAACAGGAGACCCTGATCTTAGCTGAGGAAACATTGGCAGTTTATTACTGCTGGATGAAGAAGAGCTGATCTTCCTTAAAAAATAGACTCTAGATAGGCTGACTAGACCTCATTGGATGGACTTGCACAGGGGAATGTCTGGGGATACTGACTTGACACATTGGGACTTAATACAGCTGTCAGAGTATATGGGTTCCGGGGGGGAGGGACATCTGTGGGAGCATGCCAGTGGGACAGGGGTATAACGATGAATAAGATTCTTTGAGATATTCTATGTAAAATATACAAAAATTCAATTAAAAAAAAATATATCCGGACTATCCTCAGGCCTCTTGGGGTAAGTATATAGTGCAGCTCTCCGCACCGGGACTCCCTAAGCCTCATTCACCCTTCCATCCCCCCTCCCCCTGCCTCGCCGTTCTATACTCCTAGTTTGGACCCTGCGCCATTCCTAGTCTTGGGGCCCCAGACACCTGGGGAACCAATACTGCTTCCTGACCCTTCTCACCCAGAGAAACTCAGTCCCTTACTTGGGCTCCAGGAGCACCGCTTCTGGTCCTGGCCCCACCCTCAATTCTCTGCTTCCCTCGACCTGCACCGCCGGCTAACTCTCCTAGCCTGCACTACTATCCTCAGGCCTCTTGGGGTAAGTCTATAGCGCAGCTTTCCGCGCGGGGACTCCCTAAGTGACATTCACCCTTCCATCCCCCCACTCGCCTTCTATACTCCTAGTTTGGGCCCTGCGCCATTCCTAGTCTCGGGGCCCCAGACACCTGGGGAACCAGTACTGCTTCCTGATCCTTCTCACCCAGAGCAACTAAGTCCTTTTCTTGGGCTCCAGGAGCACCGCTTCTGGTCCTGGCCC
>NW_008352267.1:2258167-2278894 GCF_000622305.1 Nannospalax galili | reverse complement strand
ATGAAATGGAGACCTTTTCTAAGGGTTAAAACTTCATTTAATTTTATGTCTTACAGGGTTTATACTGAGCTCAATATTGTATAACTGTATTAATTCAACTGTGAACCTAAAAATTTACAGTCACTTTTGAAAAAGATGTATCCTTGCTCTGGAAATTGTTACTGAATATGTTAAAGCTGCTGTAATGAAATGCTTCTAATCACGTGGTTATTAAATAATTTTTATTAAAAAAATAAATAAATAAATAAAAATATATATCCAAAACAATTCATGACTTGAAAAGTGAATTCACAAGAGATAAAAATTGTGAAGAAAACCCAAACTGAAATAAAAATGGGATTGAGAAACTCAATAAACCAATTAGAAACAACACGAGAAACCTTCACTAGTAAACTAAATGAAAAAGGTAAGAGAAAATCAAGGCTGAGTGATAAAGTTGAAGATCTAGACTTGTTAACAAGGAATATGTAAAATTAAAATACCATGGGAATAAAATACTCAGTAAATGTGGGACAGCATGAAAAAATCAAATCTAAGAATTCAAGGCACACAGGAAGGAGGAAAATCTCAGGCCAATGAGATTGAACAGATCTTCAACAGGATTACAGAAAACAAAAAACCTCACTAAATTCAGGAAAGTTTATTTATAGAGATTTAAGAAATACATAATACATAAAGCATCAAGTAGACATGACCAGAACAGAAACTCCCCAAGGCATATCATAGTAAAAACAGTAAATGTACAGAAGAAAGATAGGATACTAAAAGCTTCTAGAGAAAAACAAGTTACATATGAAGGATAAACCATGAGAATTGCATTTGACTTCTCAGTACAAACTATGAAAGCCAGAAGAGCCTGGACCAAAGTATTCTCAGTTCTAAACGACCATGGATATCAACCCCACATATTTTATACAACTTCATTATCTATCATGGTCTAAGTGGGACAGAAAACTTTCATAGGCTGAAAGAATTGATGTCCACCAAACCAGTCCTGCAGAGAATACTTGAAGTAATACAAAGGACTGAAGAAAAGAATACATATACCCAGGAGACTAAGGACAGAATACAGACAGGAAATAATAATGGAAACATAAAAAATAGCCACAAACACAAAGAAACTAAAATGATAATACACAATATACATCTTTTAAAAATCACGCTAAATATCAATGACCTAAACTCCCTTATCAAAATACATAGACTAGAGGAATGGATCAAGAAAGGATACACATCTTTTCAAGGTCTTCAATAAACTCATCTTACCTTCAAGACAGTATCTTACAGTGAATGGAAGAAAAATTATTATAAGAAGATGGCTTTAAGAAGCAATCAGGTATTGAAATTCTAATATCTGACAAAATAGACTTCAAATTAAAAGTAATCCAAAGGGATAAAGAGGGTTATTTCATTCTAAACAAAGGAACAATTGATTAAGAAGGTATTACAATCATGAATATATATGCACCAAACTCTGGAGAACCAAATTTCATTAAAAAAAGTACTCCAGGACTATAAAACAGAGATTAACCTCAACTTAGTAATAGTTGGTGACTTTACTACCTCATTATTTTCAACAGATGAATCAATCTGAAAAAGAATAGAGATCTGCATTAAGTGATATCTTTTATGAAATGAACCTAACAGACATCTGCAGAATATTCCACCCAAGCACCAAAGAATACACTTCCTACTAAGCAGCCCATGCAAGTTTTCTAAAACTGAGCACACTCTGGTGCAGAAAAGAAAACTCAACAAATGAAAAAAAATGGAATAATTCAATGTATTCTATCAGACCACAGTGCAATAAAGAAAAACTACAGGAACCTATGGAGATTAAACAACACTCTCCTGAATGATGAATGGGTCAAAGAAGAAATGAAGATATAAATGAAAGAATGCTTTGAACTTAATGAAAATGAGAATAAAAAACCACAAAACCTCTGGGACACCTTAAAAGCATTATGAAGAGGGAAGTTTATAGCTCTTAGTGTTTCCATTAGAAAATCAGAAAGAGCACATGTAAATGACTTGACAATACAACTCAAGACTCTAGAAAGACAAGAAACAACCAACCCCAAACCTAATAGATGAGAAGAAATAACAGAAATCAAAGCAGAAATAAATGAAATAGAAACAAAGAAAACAATGCAAAACAAAATCAATGAATCTAAGAGCTACTTCTTTGAAAGTTTTAAACAAGACAGACAGACTCTTAGCCCAGTTAACCAAAAGAAATACCAAATCCAAATCAACAAAATCAGAGAACAGGAATATAAAACCTCCCAACTATAAATGAAAAAAACAAAGAACAACAACAAAAACATAAAACAACAATAGCAACAACAAAACCAGTCCAGACCCTAATGGATTCACAGCAGAATTCAACCAGACATTCAAAGAAAATTTGTAACCAATACTTCTTAAATTATTCAAAAAGATGGAAAGAGAGGGAAAACTCCCAAAATCCTTTTAAGAAGTCAGTATCGCTCTAATACCAGAACCTGGTAAAGATACAACAAAAAAGAGAACTACAGACCCATAACCTTAATGAACATAGATGCAAAGGTACTCAACAAAATACTCTCAAACCACATTCTGACATACATCAAAGGGATCATCCACCATGATAAAGTTGGCTTTACTCCAGAGATGCAGGAATGGTTTTACTATAAGTCAATAAATGTAATAACACATAAAGACTTAAAGACAAAAATCACAAGTTATCCCAATAGAAAAAAGGCCTTTGACAAAATCCAGCATGGATTAATGTTAAAAGGTCTAGAAGAAATTGGTCTGAAAAGAAGACATCTCAACGTAAATAAAGCTACATATGAAGTCATAATATCATTTAAAATGGAGAAAAATGGAACCATTTCAATTAAAATCAGGAACCACACAGGGCTATTCACTATCAGCACTCCTGTTTAATATGGTGCTTAAACTCTTGCAAAAGCAGTAAGCCAAGAGAAGGAAATTAAAGGAGTGCTAATTGGAAAAGAAGAGACGAAATTATATCTATTTGTAGACGATATAATATTATACATAAGAAATCCCAAAAATTCCACTAGAAAACATAGAAATGATTAACACTTTCAGTGAAGTGACTGGTTACCAAATCAACTTACAAAAATCAATAAGTTTTCTGTATACCAATAAGAAACCATCAAAAAAAGCATTCAAGGAAACCGTTCCAGTAACAATAGTTTCAAAGACTGTGAAATATTTAGGAATAAAACTAGCTAAAGACATTAAAGATATCTACAGTGAAAATTTTAAATCCCTAAAGAAAGAGATAGAGGAAGACACTTGGAAAGATCTACGATGCTCATGGATTGATGTAATTAATATTGTAAAAATGACCATCTTGCAAAAAGCAATTTATACACTCAATGTAATGCTAATCAAAATACTCATGACACTCTTCACAGTGATTAAAAAAAATCTCCTAAAATGTATATGGAATAACCAAAGCCCCCAGATAGCCAAGTCAATCTTGTTCTAAAAGAACAATGCTTGGGAGAACCACCATACCAGATCTGAGATCATATCACAGAGCTGTAGTTATGAAAAAATACATGGTACTGTCACAAAAATAGACATGTAGATCAATGGGACAGAATAGAAGACCCAAGCACGAGTACATGCAATTTAGGCATCCTGATATTTGACAAAGGTGCCAAGAACACACAATTGAGGAAAACAATCATCTTCAACAATTGGTGCTGACAAAACTGGATCTCTATCCACAGAGGAATGAAATTGGACCCTTTTCTTTCACCCTGCACAAAAGTTAACTTCAAATGAATCAATGATCTCAATATAAATACTGAAATTCAGAAATAGCTAAGAGAAAACATAGGCAGTACCCTTCAAGATATAGGATTAGGAAGAAATTTATAAATTAGACACAAGCTCCTCAGTCACTAAGGTCAACAATCAATAATTGGGACCTCATTAAACTACAAGACTTCTGTACAGCAAAAGAAACAACCAAGCAAGTGAAGAGGAAACACACTGCATGTGCATGTGAGAAAATCTTTACCAGCTGCATATCTGATAGAGGATTAACATCCAGAATATAGAAAGAAGTCAAGAATTAAAGAAGTAAGAAAATAAACCAACATAAAAAGATGGTCTATACATCTGAAGAGAGTTTTCAAACAAAGAAATAAAAATAGCTAAGAAACCTTAAAAAGTGTTTAACATCCTTAGTAATTACAGAAATGTTGGTAAAAACTTTTTAAAAATATTTACCATACTCTATTTTTTTTTAGTTTTTAGAATATTTTTATTATTCCAAAGAGAGGTAAAATTTTAACACATTTTTTCCAGAAATAACTTGAAACAGGTTAATAAAAATATGTACACAATGAAGTTTAAGAGGGGAAAATAGGAATAAGAAAGTAAAGACCAAAGATTTTGCCAACATGGGGCCAACTTTGGTAGAATAATGAAGGTTTCCATTAGTTCTGTTCTTTTTCTTTAAAAAATCCTAACGAATTTATGAGGTTTACTGACAAAGTATAGAGTAGGGGTTTAATTACAGAAGAGTGGGCATTCCCCCTTATTTATGGCTTCCCTGGGAAATCCACACTCAATCTTAAGTCCTGTGACTTCCTGACAGCCACACAAAATGGCCAGAAAGGTGCCTCCTGGCGTTCTCAGCTTATATATCATTAGTCACTCTCCCACATGCAGCTAAGTTTCACTGGTTGGGTGGGAAGAGTAATTGGCTCACCCATCGACTTATCCAAGTAACACACTACCCTTTCCTCCAGGTCTTATGTTCTTTCTGACAACAACTTCGGCAAAAGTCCCTGGTCTCTGCATCATCTGTTTTCCATGGGCTATTGGCCCAATTCAGTGGGATTCCATTTACTATAAAAATGCAAACAGCAAGAAACAAGAACATTTAAAGTGGCTGCTATAATAACTTAATCTATGGGCATAAATACAAATGCTTGGATGGTACTTTAGCAGGTGCCTCACATCCATATAACAAAATAATTGCAGTGGCTTCCCCACTGGGGCTTATATCCTCCCCTCCCCCAGGGACAGTACCAGATTTGTGTTCCACCTCTAGGAGTGGGCATTATAGCCAATCAAAAATTTGCTGATTGTCCGTACACTAGATGTGCCACTGCTGCACTAGCAGGAACATCTTGTTTGGCATTTTGATAGTGCAGTAAGTGGGGTACGTGCTTGTCAGAATCATAGGGGACAGTTATCCCCAAGCCATTTGCATATTGCCTTCTGGCACTATGAAAGCCACCCATCCAGCAGAGAGTTTCCAGCTTAGTCCAAGTTTGATTCCTCACTCCCAGGAACTCACACCATGCAGTATCTACAGCAATAGGGTGTTACCGTCCACTTCCAATGTACAACCAACATTGTTGGCAATGACCTTTATTGTTTTGGGGAACTCTAGGACCCCTCTGACAAACAGCACATAGGGGGCAACCCACCTGTGGAAGTGAGATTTTCATTTAACAACCATACGGCTTTGGGTGAGACTCTCTTCCATCCCCATTGAGTACCTTTTTTTAGGTTTTTTTTTTTTTTTTTTTTTTACTGTGTATTTGGAAAATTTTAGCCCCTTTATTCCCACAGTTCTTTGGATAGCCCTCCTTCCCCATTTTACATTTAACACCATCTTTTTGCATATTTCTCCTGTACTAACAACTTCCTACTATTCTTTTCTCTTGGGTTCCTTCTTTTCCTTTACATCCCTGGTTCCCTTCCATATTCCTGGTTCCTGCAGTTACATCGGGATATGCACTCACAAGAATTTGGTGGTAGGATCCACAAATGAGGGAGAACTTACGTCTTTTGTTTTTCTGAGTCTGTGTTACTTCATTTAATATAAGTTTCTAGATCCACCCATTTACCTGAAATTTTCATTATTTCATCTTTCTTTATTGCTGAGTAGAACTTCATTGTGTAAATACCACTTTAAGATTCCATCTTACCCCAGTAAGAATGGATATGATCAAGGAAACAAAAACTCCAAATGTTTGAGAAGATGTAGAGAAAGAGGAATGCTCATTAACTGCTGGTGGGGATGCAAACTTGTCAACCACTATAGAAAGGCATGTGCAGAACCTACTGTATGATCTACTTATACCACTCCTTTGCATATACTCAGAGGACTCAAACTACTGCAGAGATACCTGTACATTTTTGTTGCTGGTTTCTTCTAGTAGTTAAGAAATGGAAACAACCTAAAAGTCCCTCAACTGATTAATGGATAATTAAATGTGGCACCTTTACACAATGAAGTTATACTCAGCAGTAAGAAAACATGAGATTATGAAATTTACAGGTTATTGGATGGAACTAAAGAGGATTGTGCAAATTGAAATAACAAAGAAAATCAAGCATCATATGTTCTTCACCGTTTGAGGATTATAACACCAATGCCTTATATGTGAGTGTATTTCTTTGGATATAACAGAAGAAACCAGGAAAATAAAAGAGGACACAGGGAGGGAAAGGTAAAGAAAGAACCTGAAAAGGGGAGAGAGTAGGGAACAGTTATTACCAAGACAGAGATAGGGAAATTGGGAGTATTTGGCAGGCAGGAGAGGAGGGAAGGATGTACAAGGGGCCAAGGCATGGGAGGAGGATTTCAGGAGAGATGCCAAGTATTAGCTGATATATGTGCAGTTGAACCTCTAAACCTAAGGATCATGAAACATAGTGGAACAAGGGGTAGAGAGAAAACTAGTGAATCCCTCAACTCTCACCAGTAAAGCGTCCTTATACAACAGAATGCAATGCACACAGAAAACCACAACTGCCAAGTTTTAAAGACTAAGAGACTGAAAAGTGTGTATCCTTGGCTAGGAGTCCTATATTGAACCTCACCCACCCATGGCTCAGGGAACATTTCAGAAGAGAGGATAGAAAGATTGTAAGAGCCAGGACTGGTTCATGAATATAGGGAAGCAGAGGCTTTCAGACAACTGGACGCCTGCATATGTGAACTTGTGGCAATGATGGCATTGAAATGAGGACCCATGCCAACTCAGTTAAACAAGGGCCCAGAGGGGAGGAGAGAAATGGGTGGTGGGCTGGCCCTAGACTGAGAACAATTGGAGAATGATTGATGCTGGATGAGAAAATGTATGCCTTACATAAAATCTCTAGGTGGGCTGATTAGACTCTGGTGGATGAATGTACACTGAAGTACATCTAGGTACAAATGTATTTGATTGGATGGGACTTCATGTGTATGGTGTAATGCATGAGTTCTTGTGTGAGATCGGGGGGCATGGATGGTGCAGGTGCCTAAATTTGATGAAGAAATGTCGTACAAAATTACAAAATCTCAAGAAATTAAAAAAAAGAAAAAAAAAACAGAAAAATAAAACAAAACTACCAAAAACAAAAACAAAAACAAAATCAAATAAAAAAATAAAGCAGGCAGAATATTGGCCAAGGAAAAAAAGCAGTAAGCAGGATTCCTCTATGGTCTCTTCTTCAGTTTCTGATCTTAGTTCCTTCCCTGAGTTCCTACCCTTGTTTCTGTCAATAATGGAACTGTGATAAGGATGTGTAAGCTAAGTAAGCTCCCCCTTTCCCCCCAAAGATGGTTTTAGTCAGTGTGTTGTCTCACAGCATTAGAAAAGTAATTAATATACCTTCAAAGAAAAGTTTTCTTATCTTTGTCTCATATATTTCACTATACTATATAGTATATGTATATATTTCTATAAAATATATATATATTTCTCTCTCTCTCTATATATATATATATATCTACAGATGTGATAGGAGCCCTTTCCAGATCCAGAGGTCTCATCCTTTTTAAAATTTAGAAACTATAGGAGATAGTTCCCTAAGTACTCTACTGAATAGTGAGGCTGAGAGTTGCATGTACTTTAATTGTGCAAAATGTTTAGTCAGCCTTTTAAAAATAAGCCCTAAAATAAAGTGGTAAACTTGACTTGATTTTATAAAATTGACTCTGAATATCTATACAACACAAATTTTCTTTCCATATATTGTGTTTTATTGTGAATTAGCTATTTTACTCTAATGAAACAAGCATATTGTGCTCTTTCTTAAATAGGGAGACTGCTAAAAATTCAATTAGCAGTAAATTTAATTATGAATACCTTGAAACAGATTGCATAGCAAATAATTGCTCTACTACAGATGTGTGTTCCTCTCCTCTTTTAGGCTGAGAATTGATGCTGGTTGTAAATCATTCCATTCAAAAATATTGGAACATTAAAATATGTAGTATTTAATTAACTATATTACCATAACACCATTTCACTTACATGATAACTCAATTCCCAAAAGTTCACTTAAGTGAAAAATTATGTTTTAATTTAAAAGAGAGTTCAAATTAGTCCTTAATTTTAAAATAATGAATTTTTTAATACAAATGTTCAAAATACTTCCCATATTTAATAATCTTTACTAAATTTTTATTTTGAAGGGGAGAAAATAAAAATAGTATATGCCATATAAGAGTAAATTGCAAATAATTATAACACAATCTGTGCACTTTTTCTGTTGAATAAACACAAAAGTTCCCTCCATTTGCCTCATTATTTTCCTAACCAATATGAATGGAGAAGGAGCAGAGTGAATTTTGAAATCAATCTACCTAGCTTGCAGTTGTGTGATGTCATTAAATTTTAGTTTACTCCTTTCTAAATATAGGTAATAATAACTACCACAGGGATGTGAGTTTTATTCCAGTAGACATTTATTTTTGTACTTATATACCAGAAATAGTAGTGCTATAACAATTATTTTCTTTTTTTTAACAATGCGACAAGGAGAATGTGGGAATTATCAGCCCTACTGGGAACATCGTCACTTCTCTCTCAATAACAAGTTATCTTTTCAAGAGGTTAGTGTTGATTTAAAGAAAAAAATAAAAACACTGAATGATTTGTTTGAAAATAAACATTGTAGGGCAGGAGAGATGGCTCGGCAGTTAAGAACACTGGTTGTTCTTTCAGAAGACCCAGGTTCGAATCAACATGGAAGCAAATAACTGTCCATAACTCCATTTCTAGGAGATCCAATGGCTTCTTCTGTCCTCTGCAGGTATTGCACAACATGGCTACACTTACCTCCATGCAGGCAATACACTCATACACATAAAATAAAAATAATAAAAATAAAATATTTTTAAAAAGAAAATAAAAATTATATATATATAGACATATATTTGTATACACCTCAAATTTCTCTCACATGGGGTGATAATCCTCCCCAAATAGCCATAGACTATGTAGCAAAAACCCACATTAGCTATAAGAAACTTCATATCAAGTTTTTGGGGAGCTGAGTCCAAAGTAACAGAAGCCATGTCCATTGCCCTTGGTTGCCTCCCATAAGTTGAAAATAAGACTCTATTTCTCAGGACACCAAACACTTTGGGTACAAAACTTAGAGTAATTAAGCTGGAACTGACCCTGAAGCCTGTTTCCTGAAGATGAATAAATTTCATACTATCAGATGATGATATGCAATCTTCCAATGGACAATGTGAGAAAATAAATTAATACTCCTATTCAGCTATAAAATCTATGAACCACAAGCAGCAAGATAACCCTATTTGTGCAATAGTGGTACTTTTATCTCAGGGATAATCAACTGGTATCTAATTGGACTAAAGGCATGCTGAATATAAGGGAATCCTTGCCTAGTACTATAAATCTTGTCAAATGACCATGTCATATTATCTATAGGAAAACATAATTCTTGTCATTTTCCTAAACCAATATAATTTTAAACTACATTCTAAATCTTTAATTTGTACATGGAGACTAAATGTAGCTTTCAAAACTTATTAAAGAAGACTCTGTTTGCAACTGATATAGACTGTTGAAGATATCCAAAATTTATCAAAATTAAAAGAATAAGTGACCATGGGGTACATCAACAAAGCAACTCCTACACCTAATGTACTGGGAACATTGCAGAAGTTGGAGTGGTAAGAGTGTAAGAGCTAGAAGACCAGAACATCTTCAGCCATATAGTGTACTCTACACATTCTAGGGAAGCTGCACCTACAAAATCTCAACAAAAATATCACAAGACCCTACCCCTAAATGAAGAGCTACAGGCAATAAATGACTGCTGAGAGAAGCAGAATCAGATTTTTCCAGGGACAAGCTCACTGATATGTTATCCAGTCTGAAATGGTCAGCCCTTAACACATGTACATATAAGCAACACCAGCTGAACAGAGTAGTTTTAACACACAAACACACATATGAAAAATTAATAATTAAAGAAAGGTCACAAATTTGAGACAGAGAGGGAGTAATGGAAGGAGTTGGATGGGAGAAAAGGATGGGTGGAAAAGATGTAAATGTAGAACTCGGGTAAGGTAAGATATTCTCAAAAAAAAAAAAGGAAAAAGAAAAGAAATCAAAAGTAATTTAAGTTGCTCTTCATATCACAAATTTAGCTTTCATAGTAGGATGAGTCTCAATTTATAGATTATTACTTTTCATGGCAACTTGATGTACTAATAATCATACAAGTTCCAAAGATGAGGAGGAGAGAACGAAGGAGGAAGAGGAAGAGAAGTAGAAGGAGGACCAAGAGGAGGAGCAGTAGGAAGAAGAAGAAACAGAAGAATTATTTACCTGTCTGGGCTAGAAACAGTGCTTGAAAAACCATAAGTAGTCAGTATATATAAGTCGTCAGTGGTCAGTGGTCAGTGGACAGAAAATATGAATCCTGGTCATTTGATTTTTCTAACGTCAATGATCATTCTTCTATTTTTATCTTTTGTAATTAAAGACCTAGACTATTTCACGAATTTTAACTAATAAATAAAATCCATAAAATTTTATTTTATTTTTATTTATGTATTTGTTTTTCGCATTTCTTTTTATCGAATGCTTGCAATTTTCATACAATAGAGTTTGATGGCATTTAGGTCTGCTCGCCTCTCCACACCTCTCCCCACTGCTTCTGTCTAATTTATAGAGTATGACTTGTGTCCCCACTCTCCTTCATTGTCGATCCAACCTCTGGTCCCTCCAAGAGTCCCAACCCTGCAAGACACTGTCTTTCCCTCTCCCATTGGCCATCAAGTGACAAAAGTTCCTTAAGTTGAGTTGGGATTTCTTACCCACTTTCCCATATCTATGCTGGGAGTTTTGTCTGATTAGAGCTTACATACATCTTTTCCATGTTGTCACCATTGCTGTGAGTTAATCTGAGCAAGTGGCCAGCTGTTTGGAAGATTCTGTTTCCTTGAGGGCATTCACTCCCTCTGACTCTCACAGTCTTTCAGCCTCCTCCTTCACAAAGATCCTTGCGCATTGGAGGCAGAGGTTTAAAAAAGCTATCTATTCAAGGATAAGCACTCTGCTGCCTCTTCTTCTATGCACTTTGGCCAATTGTGAGTCTTTGTATTGATCACCATTTTCTGCATAAGGAAACTTCTCTGGTGAGAGTTGAGAAATGGAACCACTCTAAGTGAAGAGTTTGCACTGAAGATGTGCCATTTAGGGTTAAATCTATGGATATTTATTCTGTGTTTAGCCATTCTGGAATTCTGTAATAGTCTCAATCTATTAGAAAAAGGTGGTTCTTTGTTAATGGATGAATGGTACTCTTGTCTGTAAATATGAGAATGCATATTTAGAATAAAATAAGAAATTGCATTGCTCTAGGTATATGGAAAAAGTAGGTTTTTCTCTAGGGCCTATGACCACTTGATCCATATGTATTTGGTTATTTTTATAGAATCACACATGAGTTTGCACCCATTGATCAGACTTTAATTCCAATTAGACAGCTGTTGATTACCTCCATAAAAGTGAAGAAGGAGCGTGAGAGGGGTGGATGGTAGGAGACAGGGGATATTAAAGAGTACATGGGGAAAAGGTAACTACGGAGGGAGCAGGGAGGGTTATGTGGGGGAGTGAGAGAAGAGAAAAATAATGCTTAAATTGTATGAAAAGCGGAGGCAAATGTATTACTTCAAAGTCCTATTTAAAACTACATATACAATTAACATATGAGTACATGTGTATAGATTAAAACTGTATATTAAAAAAAAAAAAGAACCAGCACTAGGCAGGAGAAGCATCCGTTCGAGTTGTTGATCAGGTAGTAAAACAGATTTCCAAACACAGGGTATTGCCACTTTTCTCCATTGCTACCCAGAACTTAAAAGTAAGACCCTAAAGCTGAAGATACCTGACTTGGAGCAATTGAGCTGGAACTGGCCAGGAAGCATCCTCTATGAATACAAGCTCTCATGATATCGTAGAATACTATATAAGATGCCAAGGGAGAAAAACAAATCAATGATTCTACACAGCTTTGAAGCCTAATCAACAATGATGACTGACCAAGCAAAGTATTTTATTGGTGAAGAAGTGGCACATTTGTCTTAGGGGCAATCAATAGCTGTCTAGTCAGAATTATATAGTTTTTTTAAAAAAAATTATTTAATAACCACATAAATAGAAACCACATACTTAGAAGAAGCATTTCATTACAACAGCATTGACATATTCAATAACAATTTCCAGAGCTAAAATGCATCTCTTTCAAAATTGGCTGTAAATTTTTAGGTTTACAGTTGAATTAATACAGTTATACAATATTGTACTTAGTATAAACCCTATTAAACACAAAATTAAATGAGGTTTTAACTTATATAAAATATCTAAATTTCATTATTAAAATATACAGTTTCATACAGAAAAATTCATTTTTATGGGTGAATTTTTCTCTTTTATGTGTTCATTATAACACAAAACTGGAGGTTTCACTATGAATTTTCTTACATGTGTATAAGGCACCTTGATAAATATTTAACCATATCTATAATCCCTGACAATCCCCTGTCTACTCTGGCCTTGGTCTCCTTTCTTTTTCCTAATACTGTCTCTTCAACTTTAGCCTTTTAGATTATGAGTTAGAGATAATTATTTGAGGAGGATGAATTCAATTTTCAATATTTTTATACTGTACTATACATGCGAATCTATGTATCGGTACACAGTGTCTGTCCACATGCTCTCAGAAGTCGGAAGATGGTGTCAGAACCTCTGTAGCTGAAGTGACAGCAGGTGTGAGCCACCCAGACTGGGTGCTTGGAAAGGAAGTCTTGTTCTCCAGAAGAGAATCAAACCCTCTTAATCACTGAACCATCCATTCAGCTCTGAGTATCTTTTTTTAGGTTATTGCTATTTCATATAATTTTTTAATTTTGCCCAATTTATTATGAAATGAAACCACTTTGGGTAGTGATAATTCTAAGAGGACTCATAAAATTTATTTTGGTAGCTTGATATATATACCATTTATAAAATGTTTCCCAATATTATCATGTTCAAAATTATACTTTCCTTGAAAAATTAAAAATTTTAATTGTTGAGGGCTAGTGAGGAGAGAGCAGATGTTGTATTAATTTTTTATTTATTATTTTTATTTATGTGTATTAGTGTATTGCCTGAATGTATGTGAGTGCACCCGTGTCGTGCAATACTGTGGAGTCAGAAGAGGGTTTCAGATTCCCCTGGAACTGGAGTTAAGAACGGTTTGTAGCCACCATGTGGGTGCTGGGAATCGAATTTCAGTCCTCTGCAGGAGCAGTTAGTGCTTTTAATCACTGAGCTATCTCTCCAGCCCCTTATTAATTTATAAATAACACAATTATATCAAATGAAGATTGAATGGGCCACAATTTTCTATGGAGAAAAGTAAAGAAATACGTCCCAATTCAAAGGAAAAACTAATAAAATTAATTAATAGGATGGAACAAAATAATGAAAATATGTGAAAATATAGTACAAGTCTTATGATTACACATCACATGTTACGCACCTCCTTATAGCAATTCCTTGTTCATTGAAAGTAACCACCTTACATACTGCATTTTATTGTGAAAAAGCACACACGCACACACACACACACACACACACACACATATATTCACTGTAAATTTTAGAAATACACTCAGACTGAGTAATTAAAATGGTAATGGGTTTGAGGTTTAGAGCTCTAGCACAAAGGGATAAAATGCCATCAACAAGCACAACAATCACTAAAATTATGTTTATTATTGACTCTATTTTCAATCTAATATATATTACATATCTAAAAATGCAGTTTTGTACTCATTCAAAAACATGAATGTATTCTAGACACATGTATGTACATGCATGAGTATTAAATATACATATATATATATATATATATATATTAGTTCATTTTATCGGAGCTTTTGAAACTTCATACAACTGTTCTTAATAAATTCAGACCCCCTTCCCCATCCATTCCTCCCTCATTCCCCCACTGAACCTCATGTATTCTGCCATATTTGTTAAGTCTTATTCATTCAGAAGTTTGTATCCAAGTATCGTTCAGTGCAAATGTGTCGACTGGAGTCCAGTCTGCCCATCTAGTGATTGTATCTAAATCATACTCTCCCTCACCCAGCATCAATCAGCCTTTAGTAGTTCTCAGTCTAGTTCTGGCCCATCACCCATTTCTATTCACCTCACTAGATCCCCTCTTCTGCAATAGTCCCTAAGATGTGGATGGATGAGAATCCACATGGGATTCCTATCCTAGACTCTGCAGCCTTTATTCTTTAAATTTTGTGCAGTTTTGACCTTCTCTGTATTGCACTCCACTGTATAAGGAAGCTTTGCTGGTGAGAGTTGAGGGATATACTGGTTTTCTCTCCACTCCATATTCAGCTATCTTCCATGAGTCTTGGTTGTAGAGGTTCAACTGCAGTTCTGTCACACATTACTGGGCATATGAAAGATATATGTTCTCTGTGTCTGATCAGATGTTCAATTCTTCAGTAGCCTCCATCTGTTACAAAAATAAACTTCTTCTTTGATGAGTGCTGTGTGGTATGATATTTAACATATAATAAGAAGTTTCATTTCTCTTGAGGTCTGAAAGAGATAGGGTTTTTCCAGGATCTGTATCCTCTCCTGCCATGTATATCTGGCTGAGTTTACAGTGCTATTCATGAGCTCCCTCCCATTTAGAGGGCTTCAAGTCCTATTAGATACCTGCTGATTGTCCCCCATATAACAGTGCCTCTACTGCACTGGTAGAGGTAGTTTGCCATGCCAGTTGTTATGGTTATTAGGTTTAAGTCTGGGTTGGACCATCAATTGTTTCTCTCTTTTGACAATTTGCACATCATTATCTAGCATTTTGATAGCCAAATTTCAGTTAGAAGACTTCTAGGTCAGTTCATGATCCATTGTTTCAAGTCTTGAACTCTGAGTATGTCCTGTCCTCTACAGTAGGATTTTACCGATTAGTTCTAGGAGATAACCAAGAGGTTTGGCAGTATCCTCTGCTATTTTGGGTGTCTCCTGGGCCATATTCACCAACCACTCTAAGAGAGGTCTCTTCTGACTGTCACTGTGCAAGCAACTCCCAGGTATACATATGCATTAATGTTTAGACAAAAGGCTTAAGTGGCTCAGCCTTTCCAGCTTTGCTGTGTGCAACATAACATCTCTCTCTTGGGCTGGTACCACTCCCTTTATGCAAATCTTCTTGGCAAATGCCTCACAGCTCTGGCATCATGAACATATTCTTGGGGTTTCCATTGCCAACCAGGCTTCACCTTCACAGCTTCAAGCAATGGCCTATGAGGGCCTTCTTTATAGAGGGAAACCATAGAGGGAAACCTCTGCTGCACACTACCTGGCCTCTGAGGCTCTCTGAACCCACAAAGGAAGAACTGATCATCTCTTTACTCTTGAATCTTTCAAGCCTCTAAAGCCAGTAACAGCTGAACAACACTGCCAAGTTTGACTACAAGTTTAGGATGGACCCCAGCCTGCTTTACCCATTTTAGAAACTTTTTGCTTCAGTGCTTCCCCGCAGCATTTTCCTTTCCCAAGTTGGAGACTTAACTTGGTGTGGTCTTGCCCTATATGCACTCTCTCCACTTTTTATATGCAAATCTCTAGGCCTCTCCTTAATCACTTCAATCTCCTTAGCAAAGGGATCCTCTCCATCACATGCCAGGGTTCCAATATTTATCTTCCTAGTGCTTTTTTAAACTCCAAACTGTACATTCTGTATTTCTTTTTGCCCCATTTTCTATTTTTCACTGTAATCTGCATAATATTCACCATTAATAAGCAAGCCACCATTTCTACATTAGGCTATCTTGAAATTTCTTCCACCAGAGAAATTAGTTCATTGCTTTTCAACTTAGCCTCAGGCAAGTTTTTCTGCTGTGGGCAGACTTCAGCCAGACTCTTTGTCAAACTCTTCCAATTGCTCCTTAAGTCTTTATTTCCCTCAGGAACTACACTGGTCTCAGCACTACTCTCTCGCAGGTGCCCATTACATTGACCTTTTAGGCTCTGCGTACAGCAATCAACTGCTTTTTTATCCTAAATGTCCAATCTTCCGCATTCTTCCAAAACTCCACATGGTCAGGTTCTTCACAGCCAATAGTCCATGCTCTGGTATCAATTACTATCCTAGTTTGTTTCTCCATTGCTGTGACAAAATACTCTAATACCAACTTGGGAATGAAAGAGTTTATTGTCTTACATCTCCTGGGTCACAGTTCATCAGGGAACCCAAGGTAGGAACTCAGGGAAGAAATCTGGAGGCAGGAGCTAGAGTGCCTGGAGCTTCAGGAGAAATGTTGTTTACTGGCTTTCTCCTCTGGCCCCTTCTAAATCTGCTTTCTTATGCAACACAAGTTCACCAGCCTAGGGGTGGCATCACCCATAGTGGGCTGGGTCTCCCACATCACTCAACAATCAAGAAGATGCCCCACAGACATGGCCATAGGCCAGTTCAATGGAAGCAATTCCACAGTTGAGGCTCCCTCAACCCACATGTGTCAAGTTGACACTGAAGCTATCCAGCACAGATGGAAAATTATTATAGCACATGTTTAAACTTTCCATTAATTATGGTGTCTACCTTTACCTGTAGAGTTTGTCATTGATATATCAGCTAAGTATGAATTCTAGAGACAGAGTACACATAACTTTGCCTCATGATTGTCATGTAAATTCTGAATATTCATTGAAATCATTATTACTGCAGTTTTTTAACCAAATTTATTCTGGATGATAGTAAAACATTTGAGAGTTATTAAATGAAATAATATTGAGATATTCACTCACAAATCCTGCTTGAATTACTTTTACCACTTTGTTTTGTAGAGAACATTGTATTTCTGAAGGCAAGTCAAGTCTACATGAAACAAAATAATCTCCATATAATGGCTTGAATAACTGTAATTAATTTGTTTCTTTCCATGAGAATTTGAAAACAATTACTACTACAAATATTCTTCTTAAAATCTGTGCTCCAATAAAATTAGAATATTTTTAAAACTTTATATGTAAAAGTCACATCCTGGAATTCCCAAATATTTGAAACAAGATGTACTTATTGCACTAATCACTTATCTTTACTCTATCAATTCATTTATTATGTTTTTCAAATCTAACTTCTGTAAAACAACTATCTATCAATTTATTGTAAATCCACTCACCCATCCATCCACCCATCTATCAATATTTAGATAAAATTGTCTATAGAAAAAGAAGAGTCAAGTTTTCAAGGGAAAACTGAGTTTCTAGAACTTGAAGGTAAAACCCTATTACTAAGACATTTTGAAACAGTTAACTAGAACATAATTTGATTTTCCAGAGTAATAATCATTTCAGGATAAAAACAATGGTGACTATTGATATGTTTTGGACAAATGTATATCTTTTATACTGTTAATGAGTGAATAACCTGTTGAAAAGTTATATTGATTTTAATAGTATAATTGAAATGACACATACCTTTGTTTACTAATGCTCTAAGATTGTCCAATAACAAACATAATTACAATGCAGAACTTTTGTAAAATTGTATTTATTTTATCTTGGCTATGCTGGAACATAATTTTTATTCTTGATCAAGAGATATACATATTAATCCAATGTAAAATTTAGTTCAATTTAGAGTTTTCATTTGTATAGTTATTAAAAGCAACCCAAAGAGGATCTATTGAGGCACAACTTCAAAGATATTTCAAGCAATAACTAGTGAAACTCATTACAGGACAGTTTGAACTTTTGTCTCCAATTTTCAAATGCATGAAAGCATCAGTGCTACATCTGAATAAAGCAAAGAAATTACTTTTTTATGGGAGCTAAAATATTTTAGCTACTTTAATTTTGGCTTAAAGTTAGAAATGAAAAAAGATGATAAATTTAGGGCAATATTCATTTAGAATCATTATTCTGGCAAACTGATACAGATATTGTGACAAACAAATTTTCTGAGAATTGAATTTCTGTCTTTGAAAATGCAGGTAAATGTTTTTATTAAATAGATCATAAAGGGTAAGAAATTTTGTATCTTTCAGTGAAATTTAACTTCCAAAGTAGAGTTTTCCCATTTATTGGTTGACTTTATTCTTGATTTGCATAAATTAAATTTCCCTGTGGATTGCATAATTCTACCATTTATAAAAATAATGTTCTGTTTTCAATACCAGAATAACACTCAACTTCATTTTGTGTCTCTAAAATTCCTTGTATTAGTCAAACATTCACTATTCTCCACACACTTTGCAAACTTATATTTTGTGCTTATAATGTTATTTTTTCTGAAATGTCAAATGGATAAAATTATGCTTTGTGTAGATTTATTTGTTGAATTCATCTGTCTCCTCTCAGCTTCTCTAATGTGTTTGGGACTCAACCATTTTCAGCCCTTTTTCTTCACTATGTATACAGAGTACAGCTTTTACACACTTTTGAAGGATATTTTGGTGATTTCATATTTGGGATTTGGGGCAATAATGAATTAAGTTCTCAGAAACATTCACATATTTGTTGTACTCTTATGTTTTGATATCAGTTGAAAAAAAGAAACTATGGGTATAAGTTTGTGGGCCCTTATGACAAGTATATTTTAAGTAGCCATTTACAAAATGTTATAGTGAGAGTGCAATTAAATTGTAGTTCTTTGAATATTTAATTTCTACTTAAACAATGACAAGTTATGAGCAGCCTTCAAATACTTATTTCAATCTTTACTACATTTTTATTGTTTTAAAGTAGAATTCTTTTTTTTTCTTTAAAATTTTTAGTTTTTCAGAACTTTATTCATGAATAAAATTCATATGTACTATAATTACCTCAATTCCACCAGTTCCTTTTCTCCTCCAATTCCTTATATGTCCCCCCATTTCTTCTCAAATTACTGACCTCATTGTCTTTAATCATTATTATTGCATACACACACATGCACACAGATACATATGTAACCTACTGAGCCCATTTAGTATTACTGGTCTATGCTTGTGTTTCTGGATTGGCTAACCTACAAGTGGCTCATTTCCTGGAAAACAAGCAAACAAACAAACAAAAAAAACACCAAAAAGAAAGCAAAACAAAAAAAAAAAACCAAAAAAAACTATTCTACTTCTCTACAAACCATTGAATGCCTGTAGTACTTCTTAAAGGGGTAAAGGCTTGTTCAATTATACATACTCACATATCTAAATGTTAATGGTACCTTAGGATTTTATTTTAGTAATAAAACTATGCTTTTTTAGAATACTTTAAATGTACAAAAAAATATTAATGGCTAGTATCATGATACTCTGTTTTAAACCTCCTGAATTAACTCATGTTTTGTAAATGAACCTATGTGCCTTTTATCTTCTCATTCATCTACCATGAGTTCCTGGCAAGCATCATTCTACTTTATGCTTTTATGAGCTTAATAATTTTTGGTTGTGCATGTAAGATCATAACCAGTTGTAATATTAAACTTTAGCTTATTTATGCATAGAAAAATGAAAACAATTTGGAGGAAGGCAGGAGATACTCACTTGCATTTCCTTTATACAGAATATATAAATTCCTAAACTGAGTCCTCTTCCTACATTCTGATCTTTGCAAATTTAAATGTTATTATTTATTGTGTTTTATACATGTTTCACAATGATAGAAAAATTATATCATATACAATATGTACTATGAGCTGTATGTCACATTTAATCAACTGATTAAAAGTAATATTCATAAACTCTTTAGAATTTCCAACATATGTCATATGTTTTGCTTTTGTCAGTTATTTTATTAATTTCATTTTTTAATTTAATTTGTTGCCAAAGTCTAAGATTAAAGTATCATTTTGTAAAAATACATGCCCAAAATTTCCCTTACATAATTACCACCTAATATAATCAACCTTATTTTATTGCATAAATGAATATTGCTACTTGTAACAACAATGTAAATCTATTTTCTCTAAAGTATGGCATTTATTTTATTCATCAAATAAATTTTCCATTTTATATTTAAATTTTGATATCAGAGCACAATTTTATAATACATGTTATTCTTCTTTTATTTAATGTGTATGAGTGTATTGCCTGTATGCATATAGGTGCACTAATGTTCAACAACCTCAGAGGTCAGAAGAGGGCTTCTAATGCCCTGAAACTGGAGTTACACAGGCTTGGAGGCTTGTTAGCTGCCATGTGGGTGCTGGGAATTAAAACCAGGTTCTTTGTTTGAGCAGCCAGTGCTCTTAACTGGTGAACGACCTATCCAGCCCCATAAACTAGTGTTTCTTTCTTTTTTTTTTTTTTTTTTTTTTTTTTTTTTTTTTTTTTTTTGTTTTTTTTTTTTTTTAAGGCTATTGTCGGGAAAAATGTGTTTGTCTTAGAATTTATTTCAAAATACTAATTCAGAGGAAATA
>NW_008352267.1:2254516-2256688 GCF_000622305.1 Nannospalax galili | reverse complement strand
TATTTAGTGCTCTCTGTTGGCAAACTGCATTAACAGTTCTTTGCATATGTGGGAACTCATTTAACTTTAGTCTTCTTCCTTTTCCTCCCTTTAAGGTAAAGTTGTTTGTCTTTTGTTTTTGTTTTTTGGTATTTTTGAGACAGGGTCTCCTTGTAGCCCCAGCTGTCCTGGAACTCACTATGTAGACCAGGCTGGCCTTGAACTCACAGAGATCTGCCTGCCTCTGCCTCCCATCTACTGGGATTAAAGGCGTGCACCACCACGCCCAGCAAGTGTGTGACTTTTTTTTTTTTTTAAGTCATGATCAAGTTAGTTTATAGAAAGAAGGTAACGTTGCAAATGCCCCACATAATTGATAAGATTCTATATGTGTGATTATTGCAAGCATAGTAGTTTGAAAAGGAACTTTGGGACAGGTGTGGCGGTGCACAACGTTAATCCCAGCATTCAAAGGGCAGAGACAGGTGGATTTCTTTGAGTTCAAGGCCAGCCTGATCTACATAGTGAGCTCCATGGCAGCTGGGACTACAGGGAGACCCTGTCTCCAAAAACCAAAAAATAAAATAAAATAAATTTTTAAATTTGAAAAGATAAAGGAAATTTAAAAAAAACGGAAAACTTTTTTTTCTCACATTTTTCATTAATAAATTCAGGCATAAAGTATCTGTGATTTCTCTGTCCCAACATGAAAGTGATGAAATCAACACAGCAGGAATGCACTGGTTTCCTTTCAGAAAACTCTAGGGAATGCCAGCTTCCAAACTCACTCAAGCTGTGTATCAAACTCTGCTCTTTGTAATTGTGGGATTAACATCTTTGTTTTTTGTTTAAATGAAAAGTCGCCATCTACACCCCTAGATGTACACTGCCATTACCTCCTTAGAGCCAAGGTGGGTGGGACATCAAGCCCCTTACTATTGACTCCGTTATGAATTTTTTTCTGCTCTATCTTTCTCACCCCAGCCAAAGTTCTGTGTTTAAAAACAAAATCACTAGAGCCAGGCATGTTGTCACATTCCTTTAATTCCTTTGCT
The DNA here is from genome assembly GCF_000622305.1 of Nannospalax galili. Taxonomy (NCBI): domain Eukaryota; kingdom Metazoa; phylum Chordata; class Mammalia; order Rodentia; family Spalacidae; genus Nannospalax; species Nannospalax galili. The sequence continues at coordinate 2,255,654 of NW_008352267.1, read as the reverse complement.
AGGGAGACAGAGGCAGGCAGGTCTCTGCAAGATTTTGACTTTCCTGGGCTACATAGTGTGTTTCAGGCCAGCTGGTGCTGCAGGGAGACGCTGTTCCAACAAACAGCAAAGACAAAACAAAACAAACAAAATAATATGTTTTAAAGATGTTTAAAAAATAAATGTTTTAAGAATTGCTTGATGAGACACAATCACATAATTACAAAATAAATTCTGTACTTTAGGATGTGTCATATTAAAATAATGTCCAAAGTCTACTTTGTTCTGAAAAGCACTATACTTAAAGGTTCTACAGATTATGGTATCTGTTTCTGCTTGACCTGCTTCCTGAAACCAAATGTTTTGAATTGCTCCACCCCAAACTATGTTCTTATCAGTCAATGAAAACCTTATTCCATGATTTATTGAACACATAATGTCAATACTGTAAAGCATTCACATTTTACTGAATGTTTACTGGCCATAAATTTGTAACTTAAAGCCCCACAAAGTAACATAATTTAATACAATAAACAAATATGAACAACTGCTGACTGAAAAACCTTAACTGAGCAATATTTTAAAATATATTCTTTATTTTGTCTTAAACAATTGGGTGCATTGTAAAAAATAAAATTTATAGAAATGTTATAATATGGAAATTGTATTTTTGCTCCTTTACTTCTTTAGATAATAGACACATTTAAAATTGTTTGAATTATGTTTTTGGTTTATTTATTTTTATTTTATGCATACGAGTTTTTACCTCCATGTATGTAAGTGCATGCAACACCCACAGAGGCATAGTGTTGGAACCCATGAAACTGCAGTTATCAACAAAGTTCGCTTCTATGTGGGCGCTGAGAACTGAACCCATGTCTTTACAAGATTTTCTAGTTCTTAACCACTGAATCATCTTTTAAGGCCTCAAAGACAAGTTTTTGCTTATCAAAATAATTATTGTTTAGACTTTTCAGTGTGTGAAACTGTCTTTTCTAGTAGTGAAAACCTCAGCTCCAGTACAATGATGTGAACTAAAGGGAAGTACTGTGGCGCTTTGCTTAGATCAAACCTCAGTGCATTTATAGATCTGTAGGCAAGTCACTCAGATGGTATAATCATGTTCATAACAGAAAAATATAGAAACTCTACATATATA
>NW_008352267.1:2252863-2254474 GCF_000622305.1 Nannospalax galili | reverse complement strand
ATTAAATATAGTTGATATTGTGTGTAAAATGTATCATTTCCATTTTTTATACTAAATTATGTCCCCTTCAAATGCTTTAAAGAAAGCCCTTCAAGAATCAAGAAAGACACTGATTTTAGAATTTTTCAGAAAACTTTTCCCTAAATTTGATTCAGTGATTTTACTTGATTCTCATTCCCTCTGTCATTGTGATATTTTATTGGAAGATGATGTTCTTTTCATGAGTAGGTATGACTCATAAATCTGAAATAATCACTATTGGGAAGGGGGAAGGAGATGACTTTCTACTTTATTATTTTGATGCATGTTGGGAGAAGTCTCAAGAAAATCATGTTTGTGACATGACATTTTATTTGGACGTAGACTTTCTTATAGGTAAAATAACATTTAATGCATCTGAAAGAGGTTGTGCATGTCTATTAGAATTGGTATTGTCAATTAGACAATCAGAGAAAAGTATAGTATTTCTTCATCTAAAATAGAACATTAAATTTAGGTATATAATTAATGATCTAATGCCAGTTAGTTCTATAATCTGAGTTTCCTAGTCACTCAACATTACAACATTACAAAATCTTGCTACTTCTTTATAATATCTGTAGCATGTTCCATCTGCTTTTTCCTCTATCCACAAGATGTTAATACTTTTATTCTTACTATTGGCAATATTTGGGTCTTCACCACCTCCTTCTTTGGTTCCTAATCTACCTGAATTTAGGTAAGTTATCTATGACTTGAACTGTCTTTTTGAAACAGTTTTTCCAAGCTGATTCTTAATTCTGTTGAAGCTGTAATTTTTCCTGAGTGGTCCCAAAGACTAGGCTTTCTGTTATGTTTACAAATCTTTTAATGATATGTACATATTCTCTAAATTAAACTTTCACAAGTTTCAATGACATAATAAAAGGAAAACCATATGTTTCTAAAAGGAATTACCTGTAGTTGTATAGAAAATTCAAGATATCTTTCTGTTTTTGTTTCGAAATAGTTTTTATTTTAATTTGAACTGAATATATTTCTTTAGGCAATATTATAATTTCCTAGTTTTTGTTGAAGAGAACTCTGGGGTCGCCATTCACTGAAAGCACTTATCTAACGATGCACCATCACCTATCTTTATTATGTATCCTATGCATTATTTATCTTTACTTTTTGTTCCTGGTCACAAATAACCAGCAGCAGCAGTTTAAAGCAACACAATATCTCATTTCCAGAAGTGAAAACGTAGAACTGGTTCTCATTGGGCTAAAATAAATATAAAATTTCAGCATGCATTTGTGTATACTTTGTGGAAAACTGGATTCCTTATATTCTCTTACCCCTAGAAACTTACATATTTTAATTCTCCTCACTGCACCTTTAAAATCTTGAGTAATTTTACTCCAATTCATTTCATTATGATGCATTTCCTTGATTTTCTACTGCTTTGATTCTTCTTCTTCATCAATATTCAACCTTCAATATTAATAGTTCTTATTTTATGGCCACTGGGATATTCCAGAAAATACCATATATTATAAACAAATTTGAAAGCCACACTAAGTCTATCTGCAAATGTAGTTCCTTCTTCTAACAGATGACATATGTAGTTTCTGGTGGAACTGAAGAACA
>NW_008352267.1:2248993-2252634 GCF_000622305.1 Nannospalax galili | reverse complement strand
TCCTACATTATCATCTTCATAATTTTCTACCATCTATTAACATTAAAAATAATGTATATAATTAATGGCTATCTTAGCTAATATGAAGCCTAAGACTATTAATATTTCACAAAATATCTTCAAGAACTGAATAAATGTAAATATGTTGTTTATTTTGCACTAGGGAAATAACACTAACAAGAGTTTTTTTTATTATTAATTCATTCATTGCAAATTTCACATATGTATGTCATACATTCTGGTCACACTAATTTTCACACCTTCCTTATTCAATTGGTTCCCCAACAACCATCCCTCTTACCAATAAGTCCCCATCCTACTTTAATATTTTTTTTGTAGTTTTGTCTTTGCTTTGTTATCTACAAGGTTTTAACATGGTTGCCCATGGGGAATTGAGTATGAAGCTGTCCCTTGGAGCACGGGAAAGTCTCTAGTGTCTACAAACCTGAACAATAATTTCCATCTCCCAACATGCTTTCATTGCTGATAGCTTCCCTTGGTTGGGCTAGGCAACATTAATATGACCCATGATTGAATGTTAAGGGACTTTGTATTGTAGAGGCACTGTGCAGGCAACCACAACACCAGTGATTTCAGACTGCCAAGGCCATGTCATACTTATAAGACAATATTTCAAACCCCTTCTCCCCATCTTTTGTCTCCTGAAAAACTTCCTGCTCACTCTTCTACAATGTTCCATGAGGCTTATAAAAGGTGATATAGGTGTCTAGTTTAAGACTCACCACAAGACAGCTACAACAGTGGTTCAATTTTTATTTAATTCTGTGTGAAATTTATTTCTATCTAAGGCTGAAAACATAAAGACACAGAACAGGATTGTTCTAGGTGGAAAATCACTGTGCTCAAGTATAAATTAATATTTCTCAGTCCTCTTAGTCACTAAGCAAATATTCCATAGATGATAATTGATAAATAGTGAACCACTGATAATAATTGATAAATGTCAACTTAAGGTGCTCTCAGATTATGGCACTGTCCATTGGTGGTTGTTGAAAATTGAGAGATATAAAATTCCTTGCTCCTGGATATAAGAAACCACTAATTTAACCATATTGTTGGCAACTTTAGCTTTGATATGGTCCAAAACTGAGCATCTCAGTAGCTAATTAAGAAAACAAAACAAAACAAAACAACCACCACCACCACAAAAACAACAAAAAACTCTACCTGGCTTATTTCATACTATCCAGATTGAAAAGAAAATTATTGCTATCTGGTTAAAAACTAAAGAAAAGTATAAATCATTCATAAAACCAGAATGCTAATAAGTAGCAAAATTTGATAAATTATTAATATGTATTAGGACAATGATGAGGCTCAAGGTACTGTTCCAAATAAAAGTACAATATCATAATATTACATATTAAATGATTCCAGTTATATGACAGTCTCAAGATAGCACAACTCTGGGGTAAGAAAAGTGCCTCATACTTTGAGCAACGTTATAGACTGATAGATAAAATGAGTGAAAAAGAAAGCCAACTTGTATATATAAAACATATTCAAAAATTCTAATAATAATCTGTACATAATGACTTGCTACTGTTATACAATTACAGTTATCAGGCGAGTATCAATTCTGTGAAACAGAGGATATCAAATTAAAATTACAGATTCACTAATAGATGCCCACAGAATGTGTTGCACTCTTCACTGGGTCACTTCACTGTAGTTGGCCTGAGACTCATTTATACCTCACCAGGTCTAGCCTTCCTCAGCTCTCCTTGAGAAAATGGAAAATAATTATTGACTCTTTGCTTTAACATCATTCAAAAATATTTATTTACTCTATGCAGACACCTTCATATCAGTACAAGAAAGAAATGTTTTATTTTAAATATTGCATTTAATATTTTTATTTTCCAAATCTGAGTATACGGCCTGCATGTATGGGAGTGCACTCATGCCATGCAATGACCACAAAGATTAGAAGGGAGCATCAAATCCCCTGGAACTGTAGTTAGGACAGCTGTTAGCAACCATGTGAGTGCTGGGAACTGAACTGATTCCTCTGCAAGAGCAACCAGTGTGCTCCCTAAATCAAACATTAGTTGCCTAGATATTGTGGTGAACAATTTTCAAGTGGGAACTCGTTAAATTGAAAAGCCTCTATATAGCAAAAGAAACAACCAAGAAAGTGAAGAAGAAGCCAATTGGGTGTGTGAAAATATTCACCAGTTATACAATCAATAGAAGATTAATATCCAGTATATCCAAAGAACTCAAAAAACAGGAAAGTTAACAACACAATAAAAAGATGAACTAGAGGACCTGGACAGAGAATTCTCAAACTAAGAAATAAAAATGGAAGAAAACACCTTAAAAAGTTTTAAACAACCTTAGTAATTAGGAAAATGCAAATAAAAACCACTTTAAGATTTCATCTTACACCAGTCAGACTAGCAAAGATCAAGAGAACAAAAATTCCAAATACTGGGGAGGATGTGGAGCAAAGGTAATGCTCATTCACTGCTGGTGTGCATGAAAATTCATGCAAACATTATGGAAAGCAGTGTGGGGAACTGTTAAAAAATTAAAATTTAATCTACCATGTGATCTAGTTATACCACTCCTTGACAAGTAAAGAATGTTTTAGATTTTTTTAAAGTGCTAAAGCTCAGTGTAGAAGATTTCATGTGTTATGGCTCATGGTTAAACAGTTGGAAAAAGGATATGTGTGTGTGTGTGTGTGTGTGTGTGTGTGTGTGTGTGTGTGTGTGAGAGTGTGTGCTTGATTATGCATGTATGAAAGCATAATTTGCTATTAACAAATAATTGTATTTAATTGCAAAAAATGAACTTAAAACACTTTATGCCAAACATAAGATGAAGTGTTAATGAAATGTTGCAGTATTATTTCATTTATATCACTTGTGCTTTCTATACTCCTGTGCTCATTAAGGAAGCACTGATTTTAAGAAAGCTTAGAAATTAATACTAAACTTTTATCTTCAATGGATTTCATTTTGATTTCCTGTACTTCACAATATTTTCCAAAAGTACTACTCTGACTGATTAGGGTCAGTATTGTCTCCCATCACAACTTTAGTTACAAATTATAAATAATTAACAAGATGATGAACCAACCTTAACATGGAAAGATTTTCAGCATTAATAAACTTTTTCTGACTCCTACAATCTCCTGATTTAATTAATTATTACATGCAGTGCATTTAATGCATCTTCTAAGGGATCTTTCAAAATGTCAAAAGTGGGGGCAATTTTGCTGATAAAATCTACATGAATTTTAATTCTATATTTCAAGTATTATTGACCTTTTTTTCTAAAACATGACTGGTTACTTCTAATTTTTAAAATTTTGTGGGGAGTGGGAGTTGAGCCATGATCTCTCTGTAGCCCCAGCAGTTCTGGCACTCTCTATGTAGTCCAGGCTGACTCTGTATTTTAGAAAACTGCCTGTCTCTGCCTCCAAAGTGCTGTGATTAAAAGCATGACTGTTCCAAATTTCTAAATTTTTTCATATTTTTTCTTCCAAACTGATTCTTATAAATGTTCAAAGTATTTTCAACAGTTGAGGAATATGTTGCTTTCATATGTGATCTGCTGATTCTTTAAATAAATTTAAATATTTTAATTCTAAATATATACAGACCTATGAT
>NW_008352267.1:2230915-2248944 GCF_000622305.1 Nannospalax galili | reverse complement strand
TTATTAAAAAGCAGAGAAAAAATGTTTAAATCCTCATAATTTTAATTATAACAAATTAATTTCACTACTTGTGATGATTATTATAGGTGTAATTGATAAAGATATGAAATATGTCTTCATACCCATGTAGGATTTAAATTATAACTCTTACATACCCAGGACATATGGCACATGCTTCTAGTATAGGTGTCTATGATTTTTTTTTCATTGAATATCCTGCTATTAGTTTTAGTTTAATTTTGTGATCACTTGAAGTACAGATTGTCTCTTTTAAGTGCAATTGACTCTCAGCACTGTTTCATTCTAGATATATTGATTGATTTCATGTGTAAAGTACTTTACTAGTCTTTTATGCATAATTGTCATGGGAAGTGATTAGTATTCTTTTTCACAGAAGACACCATTCAGTACCTGATAAATTCCCATTTCGAAAGGGTTACCTATATGAGTGTTCTGCATCACAGTAATATTTAAATTCCCAATTCCAGAATTCAAATTTTAGTACAAAATATCTCTTATGAAATGTTTCAAATGTTCCTCAGGTGATAAATGGATAATGAAAATGTGGTACATTTACACATTAGAGTTCTAATCAGCGGTAAAGAAAGATAAAATCTTGAAATTTCTAGGTAAATGAATAGAAGCAAGGACTATTATACTGAGTGAAGAAGCACAGGCTCAGATCAAAAGAATGACATTGTTTTCTCTCATCTGTGGATCCTAGCTCTAATTTTTTTTTCTTAGGGAAAACCAAAAGCTTTCTAATAATACTTAAGGCTCTCTCAGTGGAAGGGAACTCATGTGGGTACTGTAAGCAAAGTACAGTATGATTGAGATGTCTTTGATCATAGAGAAACAACCTACTTTTGTCACATCCCTAGATTAATATAATTTCTTGCTGTATTCTAAACATGTATCCTAATATTTACAGACAATTTTAGGTCTCTGCTCTCACTGAAGTAGCCTCTTTTTGTAAGATGGAAAATATTAGAAAGTTTCAGAACTGATCAAAGAAAAAAAATGTCTGTGAGATGCCTAACCCTCAGTGATTCATCTACAAAGCCATCTCTTCACCTAATGTTCAAGAAAAATAGTGAAAAAAAAAACGGGAGGAAAGAATATTAATTTTTCTTTCAAGTCTCAGCAGTGAAGCGTCCTCATGTTACAGATGGTGATCAACCCAGAAAGTCACAACTGATGGCTCAGGAGCCATTTAGGAAGAGGTGTGAAAGGACTGTAAGAGCCAGGGGTACTTGATGACCACAAGGAAACTGTTTTCAGAACCAGTGGGAAGTTACTCAGGTGAATTTACAGCAATGGTAACAGCACGCACAAGACTCATGCAAGCTCAAGTGAGAAAAAAGTCCCCAATAGAAGTGGAGAAGTGGGTAAGAAGTCCAAAACATAGCAGAGAAATTATTGGCAAACTTAGTCTACTGGGAGAGGAAGAATTAGTTTTCTTTAAGGGTATGGCACTAGATAGGACAATCAGTCTCCAGTGAATGGACACACATGGAGGTACATTTGGGGACACAAAATTGACTTGATACACCTTAATATTTCTGTTGAGATGAACATAAAAGAGGTTCAGATAGGTGACAGTGTCCAAATGTGACAAATGTGATAAAAATATAATGATTAGGCTGGAGATCTCAGTGGTTAAGAACACTGGCTGATCTTGCAGAGTACTCAGGTTACATTCAAAGTACCCACATTGTGACTAACAATCATCTGTAACTCCAGCTAGAGGGGCTCTGATACACTCTTCTGACCTCCTTGGCGTTGCATGACACGGGTGCACTTACATACATGTAGGCAATATACTCATACACATAAAATAAAAAGAATGAATAAAATATAAAAATATGGCTAATGAAATATTAAAAAAGAGAAAGAACAAACTTCCATCATTTTTAATTGAACTTGGACAAATAAATCAGATTTAATTTTCATTCATTCATATATGTATATATATAGTCTTACTTCCCTTACTTGGTGAGTATTCCACCATTCTTTTCACCAATGTATCATGAAAAAATTAAAATAAAAGAAAAAATAAATAAAAAAGTGCAGCAGATATGTTTCTAATGCTTAAAATCATGAAAAATTATATGAGCATGTATAGGAGAAAGAAGGGGAATAGAAGGGAGGGAGGGAGGGAGAAGGAGAAAGGAGAGAGACAGAGAGAGAGAAAGTAAAATATTTCCATATTATATGCTAGCTTAAACCAGACAAAATCCCCAGCCTAGACATGGGAAAATGGGTAAGAAATTCCAGCAAACGTAAGTAACTTTTGCCAATTGATAGGCCCTGGGAAAGAGAGAAAATGTCTTCCAGGGATGGGATTCTTAGTGGACTAAGTTGATGGACCCAAATTGAAGGGCATTTGGGACACAAACCACACTCTCTAGGCCATATCATATTTATAAGACAGTATATTAAATTGGGTGGAGACAGTGGGCAGTGGTGCAGAAAGGGGAGGGATGTAAATACCATCTTGGAAATCTTATTTTATAATTTGTCAATTCATATTATATGCTCAGTAAAATTGCTTTGAGTTGTAAACCAGAAAAATACTTAAAAATTTTGTATATCATTTTTATTTTATGTGTATTTTGTGCATTGCCTTCATGTATGTAATTGCATCCATGTCATGGAACATCCTTAGAAGTCAGAAGAGGTTATCAGATCTCTTGGGTGGACAAAAAAGTTTCTAGAAAATCCTGTGTCTTGGACTGGATTTCCTGAAAGACTGACCAACTGATTAGTGCTCCAGAGATTGTGAAGATTTTGGTATGGAATGTTGCAGGTTCAGAGTATATCCCAAGCTACGTTTAGGCACTAAATAGCCATTTCTTTGTCCATCTCTGTTTCTGATCTACTGTCTTGTGACTAACAGATAAAAAATCTTAGAATGTGTTAAGTTAGTAGACCACCAAGTCCCATCAATCAAAAAAACAAGAATGTCATTAGATAGCTTCAAAGACCTACAGTAGATAGCCCACCCCCCACACACAACTTTTCTGTGACCTGCCTAATGAATGTGTCCACTAATGTATTTGAAAATGTCTTGATTTATGACTTTGTTCTGTTACTATAAAAATGTAATGAAACCATTACCACGCTGGATCATGGAATTTGGGGTGACCTGAATCTGTGTTTTCAGGTTATGGTCACTCATGTTTGGCACTAGAGCAAACTATCTGTTACCCCCTTTGAAGTGAGAATTATGCTTTTGTGTGGACACCTTGAACCGTAGTTACGGAGTGATGGTAGCTGCCATATGAGTGCTTAGAATTAAACCTGGGTTCTCTGCAAGAGAAGCCATCTTAACCGCTGAGTCATCTCTCCAGCCCCAGAAAATATTTAGTGAATGTCTTTGGGTATTCCAGGTAAATGCATGTGCTTATTATATAAAGGCACTGGGTAAAATTCACAGTGCACAGAATAAATATATTAAATATGTCTGGAGAGTAGTATATTATTCCACTACCACAATTTGGAATTTTCTTTTGGTATGGTTAAATCGTTATTTGCATTCTAGAAAACATGTGTAAGCATTACATTCCAAAAAATATGAACATGGACAATTGTTATTAACTCTAAATCAGGGTTATGGCTATCATTTTTATTTGCAAAATAGCTATCAATTAAAAAATTGGAATTAATAATTTCTTGGACTAAGGCATTTGTCAACAAGGGAATGTATAACCTCCTGTACAGTACTCCTTAAAATTTTCTAATAGAACATGGGACATCTTTATTAACAGCATACTTTTTGCTGGTTTATTTAGTAATAATATATGTTTAACTGGTTGTGGTGTCCTACACATTTTTAAAAATGATTTATTTAATAACCACATGATTAGAAGAATTTCATTACAGGATTAATATATTCAATAACAATTTCCAGAGCAAATATGCATCTCTTTCCAAAATTGGCTGTAAATTTTTAACGTTCACAGTTGAACAGTATATTTTAAAATGAAATGGAGATCTTTTTTAAAGGCCTACAGATTTAAACCCTGCACTCAACACTTGGGAGGGGAAGCAAGAGCATGCAAATTCCTTGGTTATTGATGAAACCCTCATCTACATAGGGATTTCCAGGTTAACTGGTTTTACCCAGAGACCTGTCTCAAAATAATAAAAATAAAATGAAAAATTTTTTAAATAACGTACTTTTTGGAAAGTTTTAAGTTTGTTTTTTTCTCTCTAATAAGCTAGAATTACACAATGACAGAAAATGTATATTTATTTGTAGATATCAAACCTAGTGTATGTCAATAACTAAACAGTGAATAGTTATAAAGTGAATGAGATATTAATGATATGGTAAAGGAACTGATTTAGCCACCTATTTTCAGTGTATCTTCTCAGCTGAGTATATTTTTCATAGCACTTCATTTTATCTGCTATACAGTAGAGTTTCTTCAAATATTCTAACTCCCTGTAGCTATTCCCTAAACCCTAAGTTGAGTGGTTTTGCTTGAATGATTTTGTTTATATTCTGTTAATATAATTAATATTAACTGCAACCTGGGACTCATTTCAAGCCATAGAGTAACCAAATGTCTTTAATACTATATTTTAATTAATCTCTGTAAAGTAATTTACAATGAGATATTATATGACTTAGGTTCAATTCAACCCAAAATTAGGGATTGGAATTTTAAAGTTCCTCATTAAAAAAAAAGGAGCCACTTAGTAATTGTCTCTCTATCATCCTTAACCAGATTTTCATGACTATTTAAAACTTGAGCATCAAAAGAAAAATACGAGGAAAAATACATATTTTTAGTAAAATTCTGGTAAGAAGTAGGAGTATACTGTATTTTTGGTCCAAATCAGGTTTAATTAATGTGCTGAGTCAACTGCAGAATAGAACACAGTGGTAATAGTGATCCCAATCCTTCTTTATATCATCCATAGGAAGCATAGTGTACCTTTACTAAATGAATGTATTTTGTAAGCTATTCTCTTTAAATTTGGTTTGTCATTAAAATTTTTAAACATATTTTAATATTATTAAGAAGGAGATTATAAGCAGGACATGGTGTCACACACCTTTAATCCTAGCATTTGGAAGGCAGAGGCAGGTAGATCTCTGTAAGACTGAGAACAGCCTGGACTATATAGTGAGCTTCAGGGCAGCTCAAGCTACAGAGAGACCCTGTATCAAAAATCCAAAAAACAATGAAGGATATTACTGTATGCTGATCTTTATAATCTCCAGGAGCTTAAAAATATGGAATATCCAATTTACAAGATAGAGTTTACATTTTATTCTATAATGTTATCTGTATATCTTCATTCCTTACAGCATAACCACTTGTTTTCACTTGTGTTGAATTAGAGAAAAATAGATTTATCTCTTAGTGATAGGAACAAAATTTCTTTGACTAATACTTTTATAGCAGTTCTAAAATGTTTCCATAGAAAAAGGCAACACATACATATGCATAGAAAAATACATAAATGCATAACTATTTTAAGAGATATCATACATTTATTGTTCTTTAGGACTTGGATGTGGGCAGTTTACATCCATATCCAAGTATTCAAATCGGATATGTGTGTGTGTGTGTGTGTGTGTGTGTGTATGTTTCTGTGAAGATACCCTGGGTTGAGAAGTAGAGGGATATGGGACAGCAAAGCTCTCAGGGACATTTACTTACATATAAGGATGCTACATTCATTTGTGACCACCCACATGACCTACTTGACTCAGGAGCATCACCTCCCCATACCGTGATATTGGGGTTCATATTTCAACTTAGGAATATTTTGAGGTAACACAGTCCTTCAGCTTCTGTATAAGTCATTAAACAGTAAAACAGCTGAACATGTTAATATTTTCTGAGTATCCTTAAAGCCAAGCTAAGGAGACATAAAAAATCAAGAGCAAAATCAGTGCATAGGTACTTATAAAAACAAAGGGGAAGACTAATCATTTGAAGAATTGTTTCACATATTGAAGTATCAAAAGGCCAGGAAATTCAAACTTGGAGCTTCACTGAATATTGTAATCAGCCCCTGTGAATTTAACTATATTTATAGTCATGTTCTTTCCAGCTTTTATTTAATTTAACAAATATTAACTATGAGCTCTTACCATGCATGACACTTGGCTAGGTATGCTGGAGAGTAGCTTTTAGTTTACTTAGAAGGACAAAAAAATAACAGATAGTATCTTATTTAAAAATTTGTGAAGAAATCACATTGTCTAAAGACATTTTAGCTTATATGTCATGCATTGTGTCATAAAAAAATTAATAAGATGTCAATACTCTCAAAAATATAGCACAGAAAGCAACAATAACAACAACAAAAGTGCTGCTTCAGAGATATTCATGACTATTTACAGAAATCTTGTTTAATTTTAGGACTGAAAGTATTTGATAGAATCCATGTATAGATAGAAATCTAAAAATAGGACTGCACTAGAAACACAAGAACCTTTAATCCAGTGATGGTAACAGGTGCAGCTGTAATGAAATCCATTAACATGCTAAAATAAACAAAGCTAAGCATAGTCAGATGGATAATGATCAACATCTTTATTTACTGAATTCTTCAGCAAAGACTAAAGTCTTCACAGAAATTGTACTTATAACACCATGAACAGTCTCACAAAACCTATTCCAGATTTTGGAGGTTTTAAAACATAGTAACTCCATTTTCCATGTACACAATTAAAATATAAAAAAGTAAACATTTGAAGTCAGTGAATAATTAAATAAACTTAAAATTAAATATGTTAACTGTGGTCGCTGGCTGTGGCTGCTCTCCTCTGGTATGGTCGCTCTCCTATTCTCTCAGTTCCTCTGATCAGTCGTGTGGTCTGGATGCCAGGGCTGGTGAGGAGTCTGCGCCAGTGTCGCCGTATTCAGGCGCAGGAGACCATGTTCAGTGACACAGATGTGATTTATTGCAGGAAAGTGCAGGCTTATAAAGGGGTAATAGTCCAATCATGACAACGTATATGGGATCCTTTATTAGCATAGCAGACTAGTATCCTATTACAATCTAGTGGGCCAGATGCCCTATTAGCATGATAAAATTCAGTTTCTCTCAGTTTCGGATTCCTGGAAACCATGTGACTTGCATAGTTTACTCTCTGATAAGAAACAGGAAGCACTGCATTCCAGCATAATAGGTATGTAAGCCAAAAGGCAAAATCAGTCACAAGATTTCCCACAACATCTCCCCCTATTTTTTCGTTTTTAAGAGTGAAGCACAGTGCAGAATATATAGTGTACTGATATCAGTCCAGGGGCTGTATGTGGTAGATTTTTCTGTAGTGCATCAAGGCAAGGTAGAATGGCTTGGAAGGCAAGGGATTGATCCCTTATTTTGGGCCCCATCCTTCAAAATGGCAAGTTCTCTCGAGGGCATGCTGGGCCTACTCCATGCCAACCAGTGGTAGTCAAGGTTCTTTGTTTTTGCATTGTTGTCCCCACCTCAAGGGTCACCCAGCGATATGGACTGTGCCTGTCTTAGGCTGTCCCATCTTTTGAGATCTTACTCATCATTGACTACCAGCCCTTGAAGGGTGAGTCCCTTGGTATAGTCCGGCAGAGTGACAGACAGTGTATCAAGCTTTGGCCCATGCAAAGGCTACTTAAGGGCCTAAGAATGCAATAAAAGCCAATGGAGTGGGGTTGTCCCATCTGGGGTAATGATGGGGATTAGGGAGTGGCAAGTTCTAGGCATCGGTCTCACAGTCTGCAAACAGAAGTATATATTGTAGGGCATTTCCTGTGGCTCTGGGAGTCGGGCCGTTGTCTCAGGTCCATTGCATGATTGCTCCGTAAGACTTTACACCTATGCTCAAGCCTATTTTTCATATCTCTATTATTATAGGTTGGTAAGGGCAAGGAACAGTGGGTCCTTGTTTGCAGAGACATGCCTGGCAAGATCTGGAGGTGGGGCAACAGCTAACTGAACAAGAGAAATATGAGTTTTAACAAAATTATCAAGACCCTTAACAATGCAGGGTCCAAAAATCAGGAGTTGGCAGTAATGATGGCACACACAATAAGGAACACAGACAAAGGTTTTCCTCCTGATTGAGGACTTAGCTTAGCTAATTTCTCTGTTTGTTGAGAGTGATGTTTGAGGTCTCCCCTGGTTGGTGTCTTTCATGGTCTGCAACATTGGATTGGTCTCTTGGTGGCTGAGAGGTGCGCTGCTTCCTCCCAGGTCAGGGTTGCTGACTCCCGGGTCAGTGTTTGTGGAGGGAGGTTTTCACCACAGGGAATTCTGATGGTCTGGGCTGGGATCCAAATGGGGGTTGGAACATTACCTGGAAAGACACAAGCATAACCTCTCCCTTGTGTTAATAATAGGTGTGGACCTTTCCATTCACTTGTGAGAGGGTCCTTTCATCTCAACATGGGGGCAGGAGTGGGATGAGTGAACTCCCCCCAATGCTTTACTGCTGATGGGAGTCCATTGGAGTCAAATTTTAGAAAATTTTAATACAAATAGAACTTGTTGTATAACAAAATTGGAGCACTTATAGTGGGGGACTTTATCATTGGTTTCCCCTATTTTCTGTATTTGTTTAATGAGTATTTGGTGAGAACATTCGACAATCCTTTGACCCTGATGATTGTAAGGGATACCAGTTATATGGCTAATATTCCAGTCAGAGCAAAAATGGCTGAAGGCAGCAGAAACATAACAAGGGCAATTATCTGTTTTTATTTGCCAAGGAATTCCCATAAGGACCATGGCATATTTGACAGTCCTAATGGCATGAGAAGACATCTCACCAAAGCAGGCCAAGGCAAAATGAACATTGGAATAAGTGTCAATAATATGATGGATATACTTGAGCTTGCCAAAAGGAGAAAAATGAGTGACATCCATTTGCCATATATTGTTGGGACCAAGGCCTCTAGGGAGAGTTCCAGCAGATTGTAATGGTCCCAGAGGTATAAGAGGGGCACAAGAGGAGCAGGTACAGACCAAATGCTTATAGCTCTGAATTGGTAGAGTGGGTAGAAGCCTATGTATAGCTTGGGGAGAAAGATGAAAACAGGCATGTAAGTCTCTACCTTGTT
This sequence comes from Nannospalax galili, assembly GCF_000622305.1. NCBI lineage: Eukaryota > Metazoa > Chordata > Mammalia > Rodentia > Spalacidae > Nannospalax > Nannospalax galili. Next base: position 2,239,873 of record NW_008352267.1, on the reverse strand, counting down.
GAAGTATGGTGGAGTCTAGGGTGGCTCTCAGGACCAGTTTGTCAATGGTGGCATTGACCTCTGCCAGAAGCCCCAGGAGATTGGTATGAGAGTGCAAGTGTTGAATATACCAAGGGGCAGAGTGCTTCTTGAGTAATTGTTGTAATGAGGAGAGCAACAAATCAAGCAGACTCTGGCGGGCCCAGAAAGCTGCAAAGGCCAGATGTTGTAGAGTCTGAAATACATAAGCACTGTCAGAAAAAAATATCACAGGGTGCTGTAGGGAGATCCTGAAAGAACTGTAACATGGCTGAGAGCTCTCCTAGCTGTACAGAACCCTACAAACAGAAAATCTTATGTGAGGAAAGTTGTCCTTCCTGATAAATTACACAACTAAATTTGCATTTACTAGAATCAATAAAGATTAGGGGAGCCTTAGGAAGAGGGTTACACTTTGGGAATGCCTGGGGAAACAAGGACAGGGGAAGCTGTCTTATTCCTTGAAGGAGTTTATGTTTAGGATAATGATTGTCATATTTCCCCTGATAGACTAGTAGTAGAGTTTGGAAGCCAGGGTTGTGAAGGAACAATGACTGGAGCATGTGAAGTGGAAGGGGAAGAACCAACGATTCATGTTTGTGGCCATTCAGAAGGAAGGATGTGTGGACAAGTTTAAGGCCTAGCAGAGCCCATGCTTCAGTAGCCAGGGTGACCTTGTGAAGTTGACTCCATGAAGAGTGGACCCATATCAGGGGGTCCTGGGTCTGCCAGAGCACTCCCAAAGGAGTGTTTTTAGTGGGAATAACTAATGCTGGGATTGGCAACTTTGGCTGTACCCTATTTACAAATTCCTGGAACAGGTGAGAACTGATTATTGTGGCAAGATGTTGTGCCTCCAGGGAGATCTTGCAGGGAATGCAGACCATATCAGTACCCCACAAGAGGTCAAAGAGCAGTGTAAGCTCTTCTGTATACATGGGTAAGAAGACCCTATCCAACTGATGTTGCCACAGAGGGTCTGTGCCTCTGAAAGGGTAACCTCATCTGAGAAAGTAAGAAGAGGAGCTATGGGCCAGATGACATTTTGAATAGAGTGACCCAAGAAGGTATAAGGGTCATGTAACTGTATTTTATCTGCTGCAGTAGTAAGACCTAATGCCTGGAGGTTTGTTTCGAGTTTTTGAAAAGCTCCTTGTAAGATCTGAGGATCCTTATGGGCGGTAAGAATGTCATCCATATAATGTAAAATATAAACCTCAGTCAGCAAAGGTCTGCAGCCATGGGCCACATAATATTGGCAAAGTGTAGGACTGTTTTTCATGCCCTGAGGCAAAACCTTCCATTGATAGCATTGAGCTGGAAGGTTATGGTTAGTGGCAGGTATAGAGAAGGCAAAATAGGGCTTATCATAATCATGAAGAGGAATATAGAAGAAACGGTCCTTAATATCTGTTATAATAATTGTGCATTCTTTGGGAACAGCAGTAGGGTGAGGCAGTCCTGGTTGATGGGTCCCTAAAGCCTTCATATGCTCACTAAAAGCCCTTAAATCATGTAAAAGTCTCCATTTTCCTGATTTTATTTTGTATTACAAAAATAGGAGAATTATGAGGGCTAAGGGAGGGCTCAATATGACTGAAGGATAATTGTTCCTGGACCAAAGAGATCAAGTGAGTTAATGTATGTGAAGGAAGAGGCCACTGCTACACCCATATGGGAGCTTTAGTGTCCCTCATTAGTTTGATGGGGGGCAGCTTGGGCAGCAAAGCAGTGGCTGTTAGAATTGACGGTGAGGATGGGTGGCATTACCTAACCGCTTGTCTACAATGTGGTCATCATAAAAGGCTTTGTCATCTGTAGTTAAAACAGCTTCCATGTCATGAAGGATATCTCTCCCCCACAAATTATGGGGAATTCCTGAGGCTAAGAGCAGTCTAACAGCTCCTATGTTGCTGCTCAGATCAGTCCAGATTACCAGACGTTGGACTTGTTGAGTGTTCTGTAAATCCCCAACTCCTTGTATAGGGGGTCCAGGTTTGCAGTGCCAGTGAGACAATGCTTCCTGTTGTCTGATTAATATTTGCCCCTGTATCAATTATGCCTTTAAACTTATGGCTATCTAGGGAAAGTTGCATCCTAGTCTTATGCAAATTAATAGGTATTGTCCATTAGATATGGGGGTATCTTCCCTTACTTCCTCTCTTTGGGGTGGGGCTGAGAGGTGCACCATTGCCTGTTTAAAGGCACCTTTTGTATCGATTTGCCATCTGCATCCATCTTAGACCTGTAATCTCTTTCCCAATGAATGCCTTTGTGGTATCTCAGGCATTTTGAAAGGGGAACCTGGCTCCTTTTTGCGTCTTTCATAAACTTATAGGACAGGTATGTAACCAATGACCCTGTCCCCCACGGGTCCAACATTTGCCTTTGTCCATCTCGGCCTGTGGCTGATGAGCATCCAGTACCTCAGCAAGGGCCACAGCATAGGCCCAAGCAGTCCCCACATCTCGGCAGGCAAGAATCCATTCATAGACATCCTTGTGTCTAACAGGTCCTATGGCAAGGCGACACTCTTTAGAGCAGCCTTCATATACAAGATCCTTGAGCCAGGCATCGGCAGCTCCCCTATGACTGATCTTTCTATTTACACTTGTTTGGCATCTTTCAATAAAATCAGAGAAAGTCTCGCCTGGTTTTTGTATCAAGTTAGTTAATTTGGTATCACCGCGAGTCAGCATACTTCGAAAAGCATGAAGTGCACAAAACTGTACTTGTTCAAAGTAACAGGGAGGTCCCTGTGCCTGAACTTGGGGGTCTCAAAAGTGTCGCCTCCTACTAGAGCATCAAATCCAGTGTTTTGAACATTGGCATTTCTATTGCGCTCTGCCTGTTGTTAACATTCATCTTGGTAAGCAGCTTTCCATGAAAGAAAATCACCTCCCTGTAAGCAGGCACGGGCGATATTCTGCTAATCATAGGGGGTACTGGCTGAATGACTGTATCTAATAACTGACCAAACCAGGGGGATTGAATGCCATCCTCAGCTGCTGCCTTATGCATCTTCCTTAAGGTATCATGAGAATGTGGATTCCAGACATTAGAGTTCTGTTGTCCCTGTTTGACAATAACTTGGAAAAACTGTGGAAAATCTCCCATTGTATCATAGAAGAGGAGCCCAGTTGGGAGGGACTTCCATTTCTTCTCCAGGAGGGAGGGGTAGATGGACTGAGGGGAAACATCGTTAAAGCCAGTATAAGATGACAGAGGGTAGCCACCGCCCTATAATGGTGGAGCAGAGGCAGTCTTCCTGTTTTTCACCAGGGGAGCTCTCAAACCCCAATTACTCATTTTTTATATCATCATTAGCACTCATTGCTTCATCAGAACAAGAATCCGTTAGTTTTGTTTTAACTGGAAATGCCTGGGACAGGCAGTACCCAGCGTCCTGTTGTTGTATTTGCTCATCTATCTCCTTTAATAGGACATTGTCCTGTTCAGGGGCTTCAGGGGGGACCCCCTGAAGGGAGGCCAGAATGGCTGTCTTAATGGGATAGAACAGCCCAGACTGTGGACGTCCCTCCCTGACTTCTCTACGCTGGGCCAAGAATAAAATGCAAGCCCATTGTTTGGGGTCCCAGCAACAAGAATCTGTAAACCAACGGGCAAGAGCTATTGCTTCATCTAAAATCTTAGTTGCATCTTTTTCTGTTACCCTAATATGCCTACTCCTGAGGAGAGGAACCAGTGCTGCAGCATGGGGGCCGACAGCAGCTGGATGACTATTCTCCATATTGGAGGTCACTCACCCTGAAAGACATTCCCAAAGGGACTCAGGAACCATTCAAGGAGATGATCGGCAAAGACAGGTGCGTCACGCCCAACTGAAGATTGCGAGCCAGAAGAAAAAGCAGAAAACAATGAAAGCAGTGACCAACCATGGGAAGAGCACCAAGAAAGGGGGCATAGGGAGCCCACGGTGTTACAGCTCAGAGTGTAACAGTTCTGTGGGGAGGGGGTCCCATCCCCATGTTTAGGCACCAGCTGTGGTCGCTGGCTGTGGCTGCTCTCCTCTAGCTATGGTTGCTCTCCTGCTCTCTCAGTTCCTCTAATCAGTCATCCGGTCTCAGCCCAGGGCTGTTGAGAAGTTTGCACCGATGTTGCCACATTCAGATGCAGGAGACCAGGTTCAGTGACACAGACCTGCTTTATTGCAAGAAAGTATGGGCTTCTATAGGGGTAATAGTCCAATCATAACACAGCATATGGGATCCCTTATTAGCATGGCAGACTAGTATCCTATTAAAATCTAGCAGGCCAGATGCCCTATTAGCATCATAAATTTCAGTTTCTCTAAGTTTCAGATTCCTGGAAACCATGTGACTTGCATAGTTTTCTCTCTGATAAGAAACAGGAAGCACTGCATTCCAGCATGATACATATGTAAGGCAAAAGGCAAAATCAGTCACAAGATTTTCCACAACAGCTAACCCCCCCTCAAAAATATCTCACAGCTATAAACACACAAATAATATTGCTGTGAGTTAACATCTCTCTTTCTTCTCCCTGGCTCTAACTTCTTTCTCCACACTGGGACCACTGACACCAGGACCTACATGCCAGGCAAGTGTCTCACCATTGACCTGTAATGGAATTTTTAAAAAATAATCATCTAACTTCTCATACAAGAATAAACTTTGTAATATTGTGTTTTCCAACCAGTTTTATTATGAGTAATGATAGGAAATTTTCTCTAGAAAGTAGATATTTGTGTATAATATATGTCATTGTCTTGAGACTTTACCATATATCTTTGCGTGAGAATTCCCCTATCTTTTCTTGAAGGTTCAGGAACTTTGTGATTATCTGACAATGTTACAGAATAATAACACATAAAATGGGAACATTTTGAATGTTGACTGACCAAGCCAATGGATTGTCAAAGGTCACTGCTGTGCAGCCTGTAGATATAGGGTCAATTATACAGGCAAATAACCTTGATAATGGCAGACAGAAGGAAATATTTGCTTTCCATGTTTCTTCCTTAGGTTAGGTAAAAAGAAATTACATTTTACAATAAGAAAAGGAAATATGTTTGCCCCATGTGTTTCTAGAAAAATGTACTGGGACTGTTAATGGTTAATTCAAACATCAGACTCCAATTATGAAATCTATCTTATAGGTTCTTAGAGAGGACAACAGCATTCTGAAACTACACAGATTTTAAACTTTTTGATGGCATTGTGCACATGTGGAATAAAGCACTGTTCTTTTCTAACATAGTTCATTGTATTAAAAAATAATAATATGCTGAGATGGAGAGAAGGCTCAGATTGCTGTTCTTCCAGATGACCTGGGTTTGATTCTTAGCACACACATGGCAGCTAATAATTGCCTGTATATCAAGTTCCAAGGAATCCAATACTTTTGACTTTATAGACATTGCGTGCATATGGGGAACTTACAGATATGAAGACAAAACACTAATATACAAAAAATAAAACTAAAAAATTTAATAATATTTATAATAATTATTGACAGGTAATATCACAACTGAAGAAATAGACACAAGATAGTTGAATCACAAACAGCTAGCTGATAGCTTAGAAATCTATCTTTATAGAAAGGCTTCTGGGACTGGATTTGACTCTATGGTTAAGAGCACTGGCTGCTTTTGTAGAGGACACAGGTTTGATTCCCGGCACCCACATGGCAGCTATACTGGTTCCAGGGGATACAGCATCCTCTTCTATCCTCTACAGGCACTGCATGATACAGGTACACTTGCATACATGCAGGAAGTACATTCATACACATAATATGAAAATAATAAATTATTTTTAAAAATAATAAAATACTTCAAGATTCATAAACAGTTTTTTAAAAAGTAAAAACAATAAAAGCAACAACAAAAATAACCAATAACCATCAGTGTTCAACTCCTCTTTGAATAAATGATTTCACCTCTTAATTTCTCCAAATATTTCTTCATAATATTGGACAATGAAATTTCTGTCTTTTCAAATGATTTTCAACCACATCACATTAATTTCTATCATAATATATTCAAATTTTACAAAAGTCAAATTCAATTTACAATTTGGCAAAATATTTAGACATTTTGAAACAAACACATTGGAAAGTATTTCAAATTGTAGTATTAAGACTTAGCAGAGCACAGAACCAGTGAATGCCTTGCTGGAAGAACAATGAATGTGTCTTATTTCATCATTTTATTCTACATCTTTTCTTCTTATACTGTATTCACATATTTTAAAATGCTTGTATTTTGTGAAACACCAAGTTCAAGGAATTTATAAACTAAACAACTAAACAAAATAAATAGAAACATCACTCATCATCACCAATGATTTAGCACCCAAAGGGAAGTTCCTGGGTTAGCAATTGTATTTGATTTCACAAATTTCATCAAATTTTATTTCTCAATTCTATTTCTCTCAGATGCATAATGTTTAAACTTCAATGTCAAGTAGACCTGAATTGGAACCACCTAAGTGACACATCTTGGGCTGTGTCTTTTAAGGTGTCTCCAGAAAGGTTTAGTGGAAAGAAAAGACACACCAGAATTGAGTATAAAGTTATTTATAAATGTCAATTAGTAACTCAGAGTCACTATTCATGTAACAAAGCTTCCTGACTGAGTAACAATATTCATGTAACAATTCTTCCTGAGGGCTCACACTAGATAACTAGCTGCCTCATGCTCTTGCCATCAAAGCTAAAGGTGTTTTCATTGCTGGGCTTTCCCTCATGGCCATGGAAGGCACCATCAATCCACATGCCAAAATGATACCTTCCTACGTTTAAGTTGTTTGTGTCAGGTATTTTCTCTCAGCATCAGGAGAAATGACTGATCCAACTTTCATATAAATTTACCGTTGTTGACAAATAATTTCATCTCCACAAAAAAACCAGTTGCATCATAGAAGAAAAAAAATTCAAAACTCTTCACTTGGTATTGATAACATATCTAGAAGACATTAACGTTCAAATATATTTTGATTTAGCAAAAGAAATATATTGGAATTATTTAGAAGTTTAGTTTTCTAGAACATAGCAATCAGTTTTTCTGCAATATTCTTATTTCCAGCCATTGTTATATATAGCCCTAGATCCTAGATGAAGATGACAGGTGAGTTAACACAGCATAGTTGTATAGAAATTTACTGGCATAAACAATGAGAAAACATTTTTGCTTTGATTCCCTTGATTTTGTAGTTCAGCTTTCTGCAACATCCCATGCCTTAATTACCTCCTGATGTTGCTCCCTGCCCTATTTTATGTACCCCTAAAACGTGTTGTACGTATAACATGCATAAAAGTATGAGACAGGCAGAATCCAAGATGTTCTTAAAATAGTCCAACCCTTTTCTCCGTATATTTTTGAGAGGTTTAAATTTCAAGATTCAAAATATTTTTTTATCATCCACAAGTGTTTTTGAGTGCTGATTTTTTCCATTTTTCCTTTCTATATTCTGCTCTGAGCCACTAATCTCTAAATCGCTCCCTCTGTGAGTATAGATCAATTTTCACTTAAACTTGTTATTTCTGTAAAGGTTACCACATCCAATAAACTCTTATCTTTATCCCATGTCTAATGTCTTTGAGCATTGTGTTTAGGCAATATGCCATATTTTCTTTATTCAGTTATTAATCAATATATATTACTTTTTGTATTTGGGGAAAATTATAAAAAAAATCCTAAATTATTATTCATTTTAGGTTTTCATGAACAAATATCTAGAAGTTGAAGGACTGGATTATATGATGAAGGCATAGTGTTTGTGTAGTTTTCTAATAAGTGTCAAATATATTCTATGAAGGAGGTTTTTGCTATGTAACACAGGCTCCCACTGAATTTAGGATCCTCATGCCTCAGGCTTCTGAGTGTTTGGCTTATAAGCACTAACTACCATGTCCAGAAAGAAACACACACACACACACACACACACACACACACACACACACACACACACACACACACAGGTCTTACCTCATATGGCACTTATTTTAATTGTTCTGAAGGTCATACATGCTTATAATTTGTCTGATCAAATCTGCTCCCATCTCCCCTCCAGTTTCTCTTCCATCCATCTCCCCATATATTCACTTTTCTCTAACAAGTTCATATTTCCTTTTAAATAAAATTGTGTCCATTTAGTATTACCTTTATGTGATGGGTGGGATTTCACAAACCCCTCTTTTATTCATGCTGCGATTTTTGATGACTTGATCTTGTGAAACAAAAAACTAAAATATTATTTTATTCTTTTTTGACCTCCGAGGATTTTGGTGAATAATATATTGCTAATCAATTGTCCTGTGATTAAAGTGTCTTCTCTTGCTGCATTGAGACTTGCTTTTCGCTTTCGATTTTAACATTTGACATTTGATCTGTACTTGTGATCTCCTTTACAAGTGTTTAGCATGAGATTTGTTGATCTTCATGAAACAATAAATATATAACTGCTGTAATTTGAATATGAACTATGTCTCATAGGCTCAGTTTTTTTAACACATACTCCCCAGGTAGTGACGGTATTTGGAAAGTTTGTGGTATCTTTAGGAAAATGAATCTTGCTGGAGAAGATGGACTAGTAAGGACAGGCCTGAGGTCATATATGTGTATGAGTGTATTGCCTGCAATTGGGTAAGTGCACCAATGTTGTAAAATGCCTGTGGAGTTCAGAAGAGAGCGTTGCATTCTCCGGGAACTGGAATTACAGATGGTTGTTGGCTGCCATGTGGGTGCTGGGAATCAAACCTGAGTCTTCTGCAAGAGAGGTGAGTGCTCTTAACCACTGAGCCATCTCTCCAGCCCATGATTGACTACTTTTGCAGAGATATATTGTATTATGTTATTTTAAGGAATTACGTTTTTCTATTAAGTGGTGTGTATTAGTGGTTAAAAAATATACAAATCTGATGTGGCTCAAATATTAAATTATTTTTTTTTATTAT
>NW_008352267.1:2230471-2230890 GCF_000622305.1 Nannospalax galili | reverse complement strand
TGGCTGTACATTTCTAGGTTTACAGATGAATTATTACACTTATATAATCTTATACTCATTATAAACTCTCTAAGAGATAAAATTAAATTAGGTTCCAATGTTTAAAAAAGATCTCCTCTTCATTGTCAAAACACACAGTTTCATACAGAAAAATTCATTCCAAGCATATTGACATTGAGACGTTTTCACATGCATTTCTAATCTTTATATACATGACTGTTACTGGTCACAGTCGCCCAGTTTCTGAGCCCCTCAGCATCTGAGGATGAATACAAACTCGTCAGGTAGACAAACTTCCTTTCCCACTAGAGCCTCCATATTCTGCTATCCCTGCCACGGTCCACTGTGGTATCAGCACCCCCATCCATTCCCCCCTATCTGCCCTTCTGGTAAATCTAGTCAGCCAGAGGTCCCTGTTC
>NW_008352267.1:2229009-2229645 GCF_000622305.1 Nannospalax galili | reverse complement strand
TTCTGGCATTTTTAATTACTGTGTGTCCTGCAGATAAATATTGGGTAATGACCAGTTGGTCTCAAATAAACCTTATCTAGAGATATATTTCTTGATCTGTTATGTATAATTTGTCAGTAGATTGTAAGAATAATATGGTTCCCTCTGGTTTTTGTGAGTAGCTAGGCATTGTTTCTCTCCTGTAACGTCTCACCCCTCTATCATGTTTTTTCCACTTGAGGTGCCCCCACTTCCCCCCTTTCTTCCTTACTAATACCCTTGCTCCTATGATCCTACCTCTGTTGAGCTTCTTCTTTCTCCTTACCCCCAAGGTTCCTCATATACCCTTCCCTCCCCCCTCCCTTAAACTTACCAAATTTTTATCCATAATTCCCTTATTAAGGCCTGTTACCTATTATTCTTCTCCTTCAGGTTATTTCTTTTCCTTTACCTCAATGTTTCCGTACCCTTATCCTGGTTCCTGCAGTTATGTCTGTTTGCATACTTATTTATCAGAGTCTGTTCCTAGGATCCACATATGAGGGAGAACATATGTCGAGTTTTTTTCTGAGATTGTGTTACTTCACTTAGTATAACAGTTTCTAGTTCCATCCATTTACCTGCAAATTTCATGATTTCATCTTTCTTTACTGCTGA
>NW_008352267.1:2227382-2227858 GCF_000622305.1 Nannospalax galili | reverse complement strand
ATTGTGAATGGGAGGGTTTCCCTGTGCTCTTTCTCTGACTGCTTGTCATTGGTATATAGAAAGGCTATAGGCTTTTGTAGGTTAATTTTGTAACCTGCCACTTTACTGAATGTGTTAATAATTTCTAGGGGTTTGCTTGTAGAATTTTTGGCATCCCTTAGATATAATATCATATCATCGGCAAAAATGGATAATTTGACCTCTTCTTTTCAAATTATTACTCCTTTAATTTCCTTCTCTTGTCTTATTGCTCTTGCAAGAGTTTCAAGTACTATGTTAAAGAGAAGTGGGGATAGTCGACAGCCTTGTCTGGTTCCTAATTTCAATGGGAATGCTTCCAGGTTTTCTCCATTTAGAAAGCTGTTTCGATGTAGGGTTGTGATATATGGCTTTAATTATGTTGAGGAATGTTCCCTCCAGTCCAATTCTCTCTAGAACTTTAAACATAAAAGCATGTTGAATTTTGTCAAAGGCCT
>NW_008352267.1:2200935-2224815 GCF_000622305.1 Nannospalax galili | reverse complement strand
TAGAGGATTATTGGTATTTGGTGGGGATATGTTATTTTGGTTTTTCATGTTATTATTTTTTCTCTGTGATTTTGACATGTGAATTCTTTTGTAGTTTCTGACTCTTGTGTGAAACTCCGGCCTTCAAGGTTAGTTCTACTTCTTTTTTTGAACTTTATATGTCTTTGTGGTTTACTTTTTGGGTATGCAGAGCTGGTTTGTCTAAGCTTCTGGTTCTCTCTTTTGACTTTACATTGTCGTGCCCAGACTGATTTTGGTTTCAGGAGTTTGGCATCCGCGGTGGCCCAATTCCAATGTGGGTCAGAAGTTTTCAGACTTTCTCCTTAGGTCTGGAATCTTCTAAGAATGATTTTAGCCTCAGGAACTTGGGTGTTTGACTGACCTGTGATCCTGGCCGTGGCCGTGCCATGCAGGGATGCAAAGGCAGATGGAGTGGGAAGAAGCCCCAAGATGTCCTAGGGAGTGGATTGAGTAGCTGGGTTGTCCTGGATGCAAAGGATCAGGGAAAGTAAAGGTAAACCTCGGAGCCCCAGAAAGAGGCCGTCAGCCCCAGCAAGAGGCTGGCAGGTGTTGCAGGACCAGGGAAGTAGAGGGAGGTGAGGGCGGGGCCAGGACCAGAAGCTGTGCCCCTGGGGCCCAAGAAAGGCACTAAGTTGGTCTGGTGAGAAGGGTCATGAAGCAGTATTGGTTACCCCTGTATCTGGGGCCCCAAGTCCAGGGATGGCGCAGGTCCCAAACTAGGAGTAGCAAACTGCGGGGGAGATGGAAGGGTGAATATGGATTGGGGAGTCTAGGCATGGAGGGCTGTGCTATAGACTTACCCCAAGAGGCCTCAGGATAGGAGTCCAGGCTGGGAGAGTTAGCAGGTGGTGCAGGTCCAGAGACCCAGAGAGAGGTGAGGGCGGGGCCAGGGCCAGAAGCGCTGCTCCTGGGCCCCAAGAAAGGCACTCAGTTGGTCTTGGTGAGAAGGATCAGGAAGCAGTGTTGGTTCCCCAGGTGTCCGGGGCCCCAAGACTAGGAGTGGCACAGGTCCCAAACTGAGAGTAGCGAGCAGCGGGGGAGATGGAAGGGTGAATGTGGCTTGTGGAGTCTAGGCACTGAGGGCTGAGCTATAGACTTACCCCAAGAGGCCTGAGGAAAGGAGTGCAGGGTGGGAGAGTTCATTAAATTATTTTTTAAATAATAGTTTTAAGCTCTCTACAAGTCACAAAAATAAATTCCGCCTGAAATTTAACCTTTTTGATACACCACTACTACAAATTAGACGAGGTTTTAAGCTTTCATGAAGCAATTTATGTATAATGCTGTCAATTAAGAAAATTATCAGGAAAAGTTTTATCTATCAGCATCTTTAAAACAACAGTACTTGTGGTTATTGCTGCAGAGCTGTATTATAGGTAGTGTTTAAAGAAACATCATGAGTGCCTTAGCATATTTCCTTTTGTGATATCTAATTGGAAATATATTCACAATAACTTAAGACACAATCATTTATGGAAAACTGCTGTTCAAGTGGAAGCTATATATTTTTCACGTTTTTTTTGAATATATAATTTCTAAAATTAATAAAACAAAACAATATTAAGTTATAATAGAATTTTATTGCATTGATTAATTTTAATATAGAAAAATAATTACATTTCCCTAACAAAATGATAAAAAGATACAACTAGAAACCCTACATGCACAAATTATTCTATCTATAGTGTTAATTAATTTGGTTATAATGTTTTATTCTCAATATTTATGTATTTCACACATTTCAGAGCACACTGTGCTTCGAATAGATGCCATCATATTTAGTAATTATGCCTCAACATATTTTAAATAATGAAACACTGTATGTAACTCATAGAATGTTAATTGCTCAAAGAAAGGTTATTGCTGTTGTTAACTGGCTACATTTTAAATTTAAAGTGTTTAAAACAATGTCTTCTCTTTCTCAGATTCATACTCTTCCTCTTAGGGCTGATGACTTAAGCTAAGTAGTCAAGCTGTGAACTCTGATTTCCATTCTGATGGTGGTAGAATTCTGCCCTTTGCTATTTTGACAGCTATGGTTTACTATTAACTATTACTAGAATTGCTATTATTATTATTATTATTGTCATGAAATATGATGGTTGGACAACCTAAAAAAATATAGAGCTAGTAGCTCCTTAAATATAAATATCATCTTATGTGTTATAAAAAATCTGCTAAAGTAATTATGACTGGATGAATTGGAAGATGCTTTTGGTTTCCTGCTAGGATGTGAATTCCCAAGGTATAAACGAAGTGGGATATTGAGAAATTCGGCAGTGAAAAGGAGATAATGTATAGAATGTCAGATATTTAACTTGAGAATACTGTCCTTTTCTTTTTTTTCTGAATGAACAGCAGTTGCATACAGACCCTTGCAGCATACCAAGTAGCTTGGCATTAGCCCTTGGTCAGGACTGAGAACTAAATGTAAGGCTGTCTGTGAATGTGTTCACTGAGTGCACTTGTTTTATTTTGTAACACACAAAAATTGACTATATCCTGCAAAAAATGAATAAAAGACGTGACATACCTTGAAAAATGTTTTTCTGTTTTACTTTATTTTTTTAAGTATTTATTTAATAACTGCATGATTAGAATAATTTCAATACAGTATTAACAGATTCAATAACAATTTCCACAGCAAAGGTGAATCTCTTTGAAACTTGGCTGTAAATTTTTAGGTTCACAGATGAATTAATACAATTATACAATATTGAACTCAGTATAAACCATGTAAGACATAAAATTGAATGAGGTTTTACCCTTTAAAAAGATCTCCATTTCATTTTTAATGCTACTAACACCTAGATGTTGGTACATGCATCTCTAATCTCTATGTATCTGATTATTACTAGTCACAGTCAGTTACACTTGGATCCTTGGCATCTGAGTATGGATAAAATGTCATCAGAGAGATTTCACTGGTAATGTTTTTCACCTTTACTGTTTAACATGAAGTAAATTTTAAAGTTCTTCCTCAACTATAACTCATTTTATATTTGTTGACTTTTTTTGCATGTATATCATAGAGAACATCTCAAACAATCTTATTCATCTATATACCCACTTCCCAAATGATGCTCTCCCATAGCCACCCCCCCCAAATAGAGCCCCAATACTCTGTCATCCTTGTTACTGTCCACTGTGTTGTCAGCTCACCCAGCTGTTCCCTAGTGCTTGTCCATCTGCTAAATCTAGTCAGCGTATGTAGAGTTCCTTGTTTTAGGAAGATCACTTCTTCCTCATCTGGCAGAAATCAGCTGCCCATCTTCCTTTAGATAAGATTGTGGGTCTCCTGTTCATTTTCCCAGTTCTATACTGGGTTACCATTCTGGAAGTCTCCTGGGCCACCCTGGCCAACAACTCAAAGGAAGGTATCTCCTGTCTGGCATTGTTTCTTATGTAGTCTTTAGATATACACATGGACTCAAAGAATTATATTGACCCCTTTAATCTTTAGTTTTACTTTCCTTTTGGGATTTAAGACCATACACTTTGCCCTGATACACCAATTTATTTTTACTCTTAAGGCCATTTGAGGATCTGTTCCTCAGGGGACACATGGACTTATGAGGAGCCCCTGGCTATTTTTTTACCAGTGCCATCTACGTGAAGATAATTCAAAGGTCCTGATTTACCATGGCTTGCTTCACTTGGAAGCATGGAGGAAATATTCCCTCTGTTTTGACCCTCCTCTTTTTAGACTCAACACTGATTTATGTCCATTTGATGGGGTCTCCATGGCCTTCTTGATCAAGAGGACAGGTGATTCACCATCATTACAGGACATATTTGAGAGATGTTCATAGTCCTCTGGAACTTAATTGACCTAGGAGGGCAAGGAGCCAAAGATGTCCTTTATGTCCCTCTGACCAAATTAGTATAAGCCTCAAAGTATGGCTGTTAAGCATCCAAGAAGGTTAGTTGGGCCAGTGTGATGCTTTTAATTTCCATGTACCACATAAATAAAGCCCGGGAAAAGACTACACATTCTCACACAAACCTTACCAAGGTAGATATTATACTCCTTGATCTAGCTGATGTATAATTTGTCAGTAGGTTGCTGGACTAATATGGGTCATTCTGTTTTGTTTTTGTTTATTTTTTTAAACTAGCCAGGCATTATTTATCTCTCACATTGTCTAACCCTTCCACCATGGTTTCTGCATTTAAGGTGCCCCCATTTTCCCCATTTCTCCTTTAAAGTAGCATTTTCCTATGGTCCCACCTCTCTAGCTCCTTCTTTCCTTTATTCCCAAGGTTCCAAAGCTCCCTCTTCCTTCCCTTGAAATAACCTCATTTTCATCCATAGCTCCCTTATTAATGCCTGTTTCCTACTGTTCTTCTCTTTCAGATTCTTTCTTTTCCATTACCTCCCTGGTACCTTTTCATTATCCTGGTTCCTGTAGTTATGTCTGGATACATACTCACATATAAGGATTTGGTGCTAGGATGCACATATGACGGAGAACATATGTTGTATTTTCTTTTTCCTTCTGTGTCTGTGTTACTTCACTTAGTATAGCAGTTTCTAGTTTCATCCATTTACCTGAAAATTTCATGATTTCATCTTTCTTTTCTGCTGAGTATACCTCCATCATATAAATGAACTGTATTTACACTATCCACTCATCAACTGAGGAACACGTAGGTTGCTTCCATATCTTAGCTATTGTGAAAAGAACAGCAACAAACATAGATGTACAATTGTCTCTGCAATAGGATGAGTTCTTTGGGTACATGCCAAGGAGTGGTATAACTCGGTCAAATGGTAGGTTCATTTGTAGTTTTTTAAGAGTTTTCCACACTGCTTTCCATAGGGGTTGAACAAGTTTGCAGCCCAACCTGCAGTGAATGGCTGTTCTGCTTTTCCCACATCCTCTCCAACATTTGGTATCATTTGTTCTCTTGATCTTATCCAGTCTGATTGGAGTAAGATTAAATTTAAAGTGATGTTATTTTGCATTTCCCTAATTACTAATGATGTTGAACAACTTTTAAGATGCTTCTTATGATCTTTTTTTTTTCTCCTTTTGAGAACACTCTGTTCAGCTCCTTAGCCGATCTTTTAATTAGGTTACTGCCTTTCTTGATTCTTTGTTTTTGAGTTCGTTATGTATTCTGGATGTTAATACTCTGTCAGGCGTATTGCTGGTGAAATTTTTCTCCCATTGTATATGTTTTCTCTTCACTTTCTTGGTTGCTTCTTTTGATGTACAGAAGATTTTTAGTTTATTGAGGTCCCATTTGTTGATTTTTTACCTCATTTCCTGAGCAAGTGATGTCAAGTTTAGAAAACCCTTTCCTACACCTATAACTTGTAGGTTATTGCTAATATTTTCTTCTAACAGTTTCAGATTTTCTGACTTCACATTGAGGTATTTGATCCATCTGGAGTTGACTTTTGTGCAAGGTGAAAGATAGGGGTTTAGTTTCATCTTTCTACAGGTGGAGATCCAGTTTTTCCAGCACCATTGGCTTGCATGCTTTCTTTCCTCTAGTGAATATTCTTGGCACTTTTGGCAAATATCAGGTGTCTGAAATTGCATGTACTCATAATTGGGTGTTCAATTTTGTTCCTTTGATCTATGGATATTTTTGTGCCAGTACCATGTTGTTTTTATGAATATAGCTCTGTAATATAGCTTAAAATCTGGTATACTACTCCCCCCTGTATTACTTTTAGTGCTCAGAGTTGCTTTTGCTATCTGAGGTCTTTTGTGCTTCCATATGAATCTTAGGATGTTTTGTGCCAGTTCTCTGAAGAATGACATGGTGCTTTTGATTGGCATTGAACTGAATCTATAAATACTTTTTGGTAGGATGGTCATTTTCACAATATTAATTCTTCTAATCCATGAGCATGTGAGGTACTTCCATCTTCTGATGTCTTCCTCATTATCTTTCTTTAAAGATTTAAAATTTTCGTTGTAGAGGTCTTTAATGTCTTGGTCAGGTTTATTCTGAGATTTTTTTTTTTCAGCTATTGTGAAAGGGAGTGTTACCATGTACTGTTTCTCTGGTTACCTGTTATTGGGATACAGAAAGCTACAGACTTCTGTAGATTAATTTTGTAACTGAGTGTGTTAATAATTTCTGTGAGTTTTCTGGTGGAATTTTTGGTGTCTTTTAGATATAATATCACATCGTCTGCAATTTGATTTCTTCTTTTCCTATTATTACTCCTTTAATTTCCTTCTCTTGTCTCTTTGCTCTTGCAAGAATTTCAAGCACTGTGTTAAAAAGGAGTGGATATAGTGGAGAGCTTTGTCTGGTTCCTGATTTCAATGGAAATGCTTCCAGGTTTTCTCCTTTTAGAATGACATTGTCTTTGGGTTTGTTGTATATGGCTTTAATTATGTTGAGGTATGTTCCCTCCAGTCGAGTTTCTTCTAGGTCTTTGAGTATAAATGCATGTTGAATTTTGTAAAAGGCCTTCTCTGCATCTGTTGAGATGACCATTTGGTTCCTGTCTTTGACGCTATTTATATGATTTATTTTGTATGTTGACTTATGTATATTCAACTATCCCTGCAGCTCTGGAATAAAGCAGGAGGATCATGGTGGATGATCTTTTTGATATGTGTCTGTATGCCATTTGAAAGTATTTTGTTGAGAACTTTTGCATCTGTGTTCATTAAAGATATGGGTGTATTGTTTTCTTTTTTGCTTTTATCTTTACTTGGCTTTGGTATTAGAGTGATACTGGCTTCATAGAAGGAATGTAGAAGTTCTCCCTCCATTTCTATCTTTTTTAATAAATTAAGTAGTATTGAATGTATATCTTCTTTACATGTCTGGTAGAATTCTGCTGTAAATCCACCTGGTCCTGGGCTCTTTTTCAGTCTGGAGGTTTTGCATTTCTCTTTCAATTTCCTTATATGTTATGGATCTGTTTAAGCTGTTAATCTCTTCTTAGTTTAGTTTTGGTGGTTCCTATGCTTTAGATACCCATCCATTTCTTTTAGGTTTCTAAATTTAGTAGCATAAACATTTTTAAAGTAGTCCCTTTAATGTTCTGGATCTTTTTGGTATCTGCTGTGATGTTTCCCCTTTCATCTCTGATTTTGATGATTTGGAGTTGCTCTTTCTTTCTTTTGGTTACCTGGGCTAGTGGTCTGTCAATCTTGCTTACCTTTTCAAAGAAACAGCTCTTGGATTGTTTGATTCTTTGTATTGTTTTCTTTGTTTCTGTTTCATTAATTTCTACTCTGATTGTTGTTATTTCTTCTTGTCAGGTTCCTTTGGGTTTCACTTGTTGTTTTTAAAGTGTCTTGAGTTTCAATGTTAAGTTGTTTATTTGTGTTCTTTCTAATTTTTTAATGTTGGCACTTAGAGCTATAAACTTCTCTCTAAGGAGACCATTCAACATGTCCCAGAGGTTTTGTTTGTGTTGTTTTGTTTGTTTGTATTGTCCTTTTCATTTAGTTCCAAGAATATTTTTATTTCTTTCTAAATTTTTCCTTTGACCCATTCATCATTCAGGAGGGTGTTGTTTAATCTCCATATGTTCATGTAGTTACTAGGGCTTCTGCTGGTGTTGATTTTAAGCTTTACTGAATGTGGTCTGATAGACTACATGGGATTATTTCAATATTTTTGTAATTGTTGATTTTGTTTTGTGCCCCAGTACATGGTTGATTTTGGAGAAAGTTCCATGACGAGCTGAATAGAAAGTATATTCTTTAGTGCCTGAGTGGACTATTTGGTAGATGTCTGTTAGGTTCATTTGATGTATGGTATTGTTTAATTCAGATGTCTCTCTTTTAATTCTCTGTTATGTTGTCCTATCTAATGGAGACAGTGGGTTACAGAAGTCCCCTACCATTAATGAGTTGGGATTAATCTGGGTCTTAAAATCTGGTAACAGTGTTTTTATGAAGTTGAATGTACCAGAGTTTGGTGAATATACGGTCATGATTGTCACATCTTCTTGGTATATTGTGCCTTTGATCAGAATGAAGTGGCCCTCTTTATCTCTTCTGATTAGTCTTAGCTTAAAGTCTATTTCATCAGATATTAAAATTGCATTGCCTGCTTTTTTCTTAGTACCATTTGCTTGGTATATTTTTTCCACCCTTTCACCTTAAGGTAGTGGCTGTCCTTGAAAGTGAGATGAGTTTCCTGCAGACAACAAAAAGATGGGTTTTGTTTCTTAATCGTTCAACTAGTCTGTGTCTTCTGAATATGGAGTTCAGTCCATTGATATTTAAAGTTATCAATGAAAGATATGTATTGATTCCTGTCATGTTTATTTCTGTTCACTTTCTTGGTGTTGCTGTGCATTTCCATAATTATGCCTTCATTGAGTTTCTTTCCATAACCCCATAGGTTTAGTTGTTCCTTTCTTCAGCACTTTGAATTGCTTCAAATAGTCTCTGAAAGACTGGTTTTGTGGACATGAATTCCTTCAGCCTATTTATGTCATGTAAGAATTTTCTTTCCCCTTCAACTATAATAGACATTTTGGCTGGGTTATATAATCTGGATTGGCATCTGAGGCCATTTAGAACAGGGAATAATTTGGTTCAAGCTCTTCTGGCTTTCATAATTTTCCTTAAAAAGTCAGCTGTAATTCTGTTGTGTTTTTCTTTATAAGTGACTTGTTTTTCTTTTGTAGCTTTCAGTATTCTCTCTTTGTTCTGTATGATAAGTGTTTTTACTATGATGTACCATGGTGAGTATCTTTTCTGGTCCTGTCTAATAGGTGTTCTATATGCTTCTTGTATTTGTATGTGCATGTCTTCTTTAATTTTGGGAATTGTTTTTCTACAATCCTGTTGAAGATCTGGTCCATACCATTATCCTGAGATTCTTTTCCTTCTTGTATGCCTATGATCTGTAAGTTTGGTCTTTTATGGTGTCACAGAATTCCTGAATATTACATTCTTGTGTTTTCTTAAAGTTTTCATATTCTTTGCTTGAGTGGTCTAATTCATCCACTTTATCTCCCAGTCTTGATATTTGGTTTTCCTTTTCATTCATTCTATTGGTCATGCTAATTTGTCATTTCTAATTTGCTTACTGAGTGTTCCACTTTCTTCTTCATTTCAGTCTGAGTATTCTTCAATATTACTGTTTTCTGAATTCATTCAGAAGTTTATCCCTTTCCTGTTTCAGTTCTTTGATTTCTTTGTTTTTGTGTTCTTTAAATTCATTGAATTATTTTAGCATGTTTATAATTGTTCTTTTGAGTTCCACGTCCTGTGTGCTATCTCCAGGGGGCTCTCATTGTCCTCTTCTGGAGGACTGTTGGTACTTGGTGGGGATATATTATTTTGGTTTTTCACGTTTTTATTTTTTCTCTGTGACTTTGAAGTGGATTTCTTTTGTAATTTCTGATTCTTGTGTGACACTCAAGCCTTTCTTTGTTGAGTTTAGGTCTGCTTTTTTTTGGTAAACTTTATGTGCCTTTGTGGATTACTTTTTGGGCATGAAAAGCTGTTTGATCTAGGCTTCAGTTTCTCTCTTTTGATTTTATATTTGAGTGGCCAAATTGCTGTTGTCTACAGGAGTTTCCACAGAGGCCCAAGTCAGATGAAGATCAGACACTCTCAGGCTTTCTCCTAAGGTCTAGATCCCTCCGAGAAAGATGTTGGCTTCAGGAACTTGGGGGCTGTGCTGGCCTGGGATCAGGGCCCAGGAAAGATGCTGGTCTCAGGAAGCTTGTGGATGATGAGGATGGGGGAGTCAAGTTGCAGTGAGCACCATGGGACTTACCCAGGAAAATGTTAGCACCAGGATGCTGGTGGCTGTGCTGCCCAGGAATGCAAAGCAAGGTGGTGGAAGGACTAGGCCCAGAGGATTTCTGGGGACTTCAGCGAGGAATTCAGACAAAGGAGTAAAGGATGATTTGGTAGTCATGGGTGAAATGGAGGGCTGGGAGAGGTTGGGGAAAGACTGAGGATAATGGTGAGGGAGGTCATCAGGCATATCATGGCTCGTTTAATGCAGGAGGGGGCAGGCCTTATATTTCCCTTTTCTCTGCCCCCAAGTCCCTTTAGTCAGCATATCATTTTCTGATTGGTCCACACCACACAGTCTGTCAGCAGTCACTGGGCTCACGAGCAGGATATGGAAGCATGGGCTCCTTTTGACAGGCTATTTGCAGACCAAGAACTGAAGTGAGTTATCGATGAATCCCAGGGCTCTCTCTTTAGAGGCCTCCTGCTACATTTCCACCCTTTTTCTTTAAAAATGACTGTCCAGTGAGAGCCTGTAGGCAGCTCCACCTCGGGATGACCCAAGGAACATGGACTGTGCCTATCTTAGGTTGTCCTATTCAGGCATGAACCTTACCTGTCATTGGAGCATGGGCATACGTGTCCATGTCCTGGCTTAGGTTCATTCAGACCAACAGGAGCTTGCCCATCATTGACTACCAGCCCTCCAAGGGGTATCATCCCGGGGGATCAGTCAAGGTGGGGAATTATCTGTAGGAGGCCTTGTACATTTGTCCAAGCCAATTCTGTTGGGCTGCATAGGGCAAGTTGAAATCATCTTAGTGTATTGCTCTGAGGGCCTGATACACTGAGTGACTGAATTTTTTCTGACTGTGGGAATGAAGAACAAGGCATTTAAGAAGTAGAAAGAGAAGAATAACTATGCCTGTCAGGAGTAGGTAAGTGACGATCCAAGACACGTCAAACAGTGCTTTTAGACTAGACCAGATTTTATCTGAGAACCCTGAATTGATGTCCAGCGTGGGGGTGCAGGTATAATTTAGAGCAATAACTTGATTAGTTAGTAATATAGAGAAATTAAGAAACTTTTGATTCCAGTGGCTGTGAATATAGTGTGTGAGTTGTAGGCATGCTTCAGTAATATTCTGTACTTTATAGGGGGTGAGACAAAGTGACCTAAAGTGAGGGTCACAAGCTAGCAGAGCCATGTCTTTGGTAATTGCCAGCTCTTCACTTAAGAGATAAATTTGTTGTTGTAACACATTAATTGCCTGGTGAAGATGCTGATTGATAAAGGACTGAGTGTTAAAGGCAGAGGAGGTTTTGGATACAGCCTCGTTGAGTGTCTCCACAGTAGTGGAGGATTGGGTGATAGCCACTGCAGCAGTGGCAGCCAACCTTAATGCAAGGATGATGGCTGAGATGAGAGCAGCAGTGACTCTGAAATCCCATTTTAAGTAGGGGGCTTGTGACAAAGCTGTCCTCTCTATAAGGGTGACAACATGGAAGTGGGTTGCATTGGTGACTGGAACCCAAAGGGCCGCGGGTTTACACACAAAGAGAACTATGTGAGCTGGATGGTTCCAGCAGGCCACAAGTACACAGGTGGTATTGGTATCAGAGCAGTTGAGTTGTCCCCGAGGGTCGGAGGTAACATTGGCTAGCAGTAAGGCAAATGGGGGCCGCACATAAATGGGGGTAGGGTGCCAGGATGTCGTGTGATCAATGGATATAAGGATTTTGTTTTTGGCACAAGTAGAGGGATTGGTGTTAGTGTAAGTGCCGTTGGAAAGCTGAAGGCCCTGCTGTGCCAGTAGCAGCCTCATGTTCATGCAGGCATGTGGACCACAGAGGTCCCAGTTAGCGAATATTGATCCGTGCTTGGTATGGGAGATCTTAATGCCACAGGGATAGGTGGGGGCCAGTTTTCTCCAAGATCCTAGGGGGTGATTAGGGGGGGAGTGGCTGAAGTGGCAAAAGGGAGGGGTGGCATGTTTGGGCTTAGGGTGGAATCTCTGCCACAGTATAGGGAGCGTGAGGAAAAAGGGTGCAAGGGAGCATGTGCATGGGCAGTTGGGGAGTGGTGGGCATAGAATGGCAGGGCAAAATGGGGGTGGAGTGGTGGCAGTCCCCTCTGCCTCCTCTGTTATGATTGTCCCTAGTGCAGTGAGGGCCAAGGCTACATTGGTGTTGTTGAAGGAGGGGAAAGGCCATTGATTTTAAGCATGTAACCTGAGGAGGCACTGCCAGCATAATCTTGGACGGTCAGGTTGAACAGCCCAGTGCATGAGGATGCGTTGTTGGTAGAGAAGCATAGAGAGTTATTTAGGGGCCAGGAGCCATTGAGTTATTCCCAGGAAGTAACTGGGTTCATGGTGGGGAGACCAAGGGTAGAATTAGTTGAATAGAGGGTGGGGTAGCCTGGGGAATGAAAAGATAAGGGCAAGAGTATAGGCAGGGATGGGACCAAGGCCCAGCGATCATGGGCTGTGGTGGGGGGGCAAAACAATTATCAAGATAGTGGTGAGGTCTCTGGGTCTTGGAGTCCCATTGGTTGCTTGCTAGTCTCACATCTCTCACTGGAACCCATACTGTCTTTGTTTCTGTCTGAGGAAACTCAAGCATAGCCTCACCCTCTTGTTAACGGGGGGCAGTTGTAATTGGCATGTTATGGGGTATCTTCCATCTCACTAGTGGCAGGGGTGTAGGCCTAGGTATGTTAGCCCAGTGTTTGTAAGCCAGGCTCAACTCAATTTCATTGAAGGACAGGAAATTAATGCTGAATAGAGCTTCAATTAGTGCCAGGTGCAGGTCCCTTTTAGATTCAGGGGTAGCAAATTTTTGTAATGTTTCTTTCAGGGTCCTATTTGCCAGCTCCACAATGGCCTGTCCCTGAGGATTATAAGAGATGCAAAGGGAGTGGCTAATTTTCCATGTTGACAGGAATGATTGGAATTGTATAGAGGTGTAAGCTGGCCCATTGTCAGCTTTTAGGGTCCATGGCACTCCCATTACCAGCAATGCTGATTTGACCACCTTAATGGCATGTGAGGCCTTTTCACCTGTTTGAGCAATGGTGAAAAGAAAGGAGGAGTAGGTGTCAGCAATGACATGGACATACTTCAGATTACCAAAGGAGTTATAATGGGTGACATCCATTTCCCAGAGGGCATTGGGTAGGAGACCACACGGGTTAACTCCACATCAATTGAGGGGGCCTAAGGGAGCAAGGAGATCACATGTAATGCAAGACCTGCTCAGATGTTTGCATTGATAGATGGGTAGGTCGGGTAGAAGGCGGTGCAGGCTGCAAGGAGAAAGGTGAAATTGGTGGTGTAAGGCTCAGGCTTGTTCTAGTAGAGGAATCTCTACAGACATAATAAGTTTATCTAATTGTCATTTCCCTTTGCCAAGATCCCGGGGAGCTTGGTGTGTGATCTTATGTGGGAGATGTGCCAGGGCCATTTTCTGTTATCTAAAATAATCTGGAGAGCGCTCATCATTCTAGTGATGGGATCATTGTGGCCTTTTACCCAAGCAAAGGGAAGACATCTGAGGGCCTGAACCGCATACTGGCTGTCGGAGAGTATACTGAGCAGGTCAGTCTGGTGGATTTGGAAGATTTTTAACAAGGCCAGGAGCTCCCCCAACTGGACAGAGCTGCTGGGATTGGCTTGTACATAACAGGTGTCATCCTTTCCCGTGTGCTGAATGACAACGTCATAACGGGACTTATTAGCATCCAAGAAGGCTGCCATGGCTAAAGGTAGGGGATTTTTGCAGGGGGAAGTGTGTGGCTGAGTGGAGATTTCCAAACAGGCTGGGCTGGCCAGTTGCTTATCTGGGGGTGTGTGGTTATCTCACTCCCCCATGAACCTGGACATCATTAGTTGGAAAGCCAGAGAGTCTTGCCTAATGTTTGGGAATGCTTAAGAGGAAAGGGCAGTATAATTTTGTCAAGTTCCTTTCCAAAAATGTGCCTGGCTGTTTGTCGAGCCTTAATTGCTAATTTGAAGGCAATATCATACTTAGAGCTAAGCCTAGTTAGGTCTGAGGTAGCCAGGTGGATCCACACCAGGGGGTCTTGCTGCCATTGAGCCCCCAAGACACCATTTTTGGTCCAGAGGATCAAGGCCAGTAATGGTTCTGCTGGGTCAAGACGTCGGAGTGAAGCAGACCAGAGTATATGATCTATCTTATTAAGAAGACCCTTAGCTGTAGCTGACTGGGTGAGAAGGATCCTTGAAGTTGATGAATTATGGCCTTCCAGCAGGGAGAACAAGGCCTGGGTTTCCAAGTCAAGGACTGGTATAAATTGTTTGAGCCAGTTTATAGTCCCACAGAGTTCTTGGAGCTCCGTCAAGGTATATACAGTTTTTTGCAAGATGGAAGGGTTAAGCGGT
This sequence comes from Nannospalax galili, assembly GCF_000622305.1. Taxonomy (NCBI): domain Eukaryota; kingdom Metazoa; phylum Chordata; class Mammalia; order Rodentia; family Spalacidae; genus Nannospalax; species Nannospalax galili. Next base: position 2,210,705 of record NW_008352267.1, on the reverse strand, counting down.
TTAATTACACTATCTATATGGTAGCCAAGGAATGTGAAAGGTTGGATGTATTGTAAATTGTCTCGTGCAATTTGGAGACCTAGATATTCTAAATCAGCAAGCAGACTGGGTATTGCAGCCTGTAAAGTATTGTGAGATTTGTGCGCTAGCAGTATGTCGTCCATATAGTGGATGACAATTAGGTCCTTGGGGATGTTGGTTAAGGCCTTATTAACATATAATTGACAGATTGTGGGGCTATTTTTCATAGCCTGTGGTAGTACCTTCCATTGGTATCTCTTGGCTGTTCTATGAAAGTTGGGCTCCCATACTATGAAGGCAAAGTGAGGTCTATCTTGTTCTGCTAGGGGGATTTGGAAGAAACAATCTTGGATATCAAGTACTATGATATGATGGGATGGGGGGATAGCTGTAGGGTGTGGTAAGCCCTCTTGTAACGAGCCCATCTTTTCCATCTGGGCATTGACTGCTCTAAGATCTTGGAGGAGTCTGTATTTCCCCAATTTCTTTTTAATAACAAATATTGGGGTATTATGTTTACTGAGAGAGGGCTTGATGTGGCCAAGCCTCAATTGTTCAGCTACCAAATTTTTGAAGGCAGATAATTTAGATTCTATTGTAGGCCACTGGTCCATCCAAATGGCATCATTAGAGAGTGAAGTGATGGGGATCAGCTTTGGGGTCAAGATTGGAGCCGATCCTGGGCAGGCAGTGGATGTTAGGATTGGGGGTGTTGGGCAAGGTGTTGTCCTTTCCCTGATAGTCCCAAGTTATCGTGGTACATGATATCATCATAAAAGTCATGGTCATCCATGGTAAGGATTGCACCCATGTCCTCTAGGACATTTTGGCCCCATAAGTTACAGGGAACGTCTGCTACTATGGGGGTAACTGTGCCCTGGTTCCCATCCAAGTCCTTCCAATATACTGGACATGTGACCATCTTGGTTTCTTGTGTGCCACCAACTCCTTTTCTTGGTGGGCCTGGCCAGTATTTCCAATGAGGGAATTTAAGGGATTCAGTTTCTGATATAATGGTGACATCAGCCCCTGTGTCTACTAGGCCCTTTATGGAAGCTCCATCTAGGAACAGGGTCATTAGTGGGTAGTGGTTGAGGATTGGGAGAGTCCATAATATCTGTCTCATTTCCCCTCTTGTGGGTGGTGCTGAAGGGCACCCCAGGTAAAGTTTAAAGGAGTCGAGTCCGGTTGAGGCTGTGACCTATAGTCTTTAGCCCAATGGAACCCTCTTTTGCACTTGGGACAGCAAGTCTTGGGGTGGGCTGTACCTCTTGGGCAGTGGCTACGAAAGTGGCCAAGCCCCCCACAGTTCCAGCAGTCTTCCCATGTGCAAAGTGGGTGGGTTTTTCTTGTGACAAAAGAGTCTCCAAGGAGGCAGTCAAAGCCTCAATAGGGCCCACCCTAGGGACTAAGTCTCTAGTAGCGAGTACCTATTTGTGAATGTTATCATTGTGGACAGGCGCGTGCTAGCATTATGAGTAGGGATGTTTAGTCTCTCCCAAGTTAATTGGTTGATAATCACCTCTCCGGCGGGGCCAGACTCCACTCTCCACTCTACTGCCTCGGTGACACGGGTAAGGAAGTCCATGAAGGACTCCCCTGCTGTTGAATCAAATTATGGAAAAAGACTTGTGGGCCACGAGGGGAGCAACATTTAAGGGCCTTAAAGACCAAGTCAGAAACTTGTTGAAAATAGGCATGGAGGCAAATAGTAGACTGGGAAATGGAGTCAGTATATTGTCCACGTCCCATGAGCATGTCCAACTTAATGTTGAGGCCATATTGGAGATTTGGACATGCCTGGTTTTCAGCCTTATCATCATAGGCTGTGCACCAGTTTAGAAAGACTGAGGGTTCTAAGACTGCCTTTAATAAGTTATACCAATCACAGTGGGTTTGTAAATGTAAGGACCACTGGAAGAACCTGTTTGAAATATGGGGAGTCAGGGCCCGATTGCTCAGCTTCCTTATAGGCAAAAACGAGGTCAGCAAGAGGGGTGGGCAGCCATGGACGCTGCGCCGCATTGGGGCCGACATTAACTGGAAATGCGGACAGGGGCGGGTGAGGCTTTAAGGAGGGTGGTCTAGGAGGGAGGAGCACGTTAGCAGGGGAAGGGCCATGATGGTTATTGGGGGGGAGAGAGTATCTCCTTCCAAGGGTAATGGGGTGGGGGAATTTCTGGGCATGGTAGCTCTAGGAGAGTATCCTGAGATATAGGCAAAGGAACTCCTTCCTTATTGGAAGTGGGTGCAGAGGCGGTGTCCACCTCTGGGTCTGGGAGGTCTGGGGTCAAGGCAATAGCCAGATCTACACTAGATTGCTCCTGGCAATGTTTGTTGTGGGCCGAGATGACTTCCTTAGGACAGGAGGATTTAAGGCTACCCATGATGGCTAGAAGGATTGGTACGAACGATGCAGGGGGGAGTGATCCCTGACCTGACCTCCCTTTTTTGGGCTAGGAAGAGGACCCACATCCACATGTCAGGGTTCCACATGTTTTCAGGGGAGACCCACAGAGCTAAATTAGTGGCTTCATCCCAAAAGTGTTCGATGTATTTTGGTTTTACTTTCAACCCTCTGGTTTTAAGGAGAAACTTGATTGCTGCTGTTTGTGGTTCCCTGCATTGTGGTGGTAAATTGCCCATAGTGGGAGGGTCTCTTGAAGGGGAATTCACCACAAAATTAGAAGATGAGGGTGACTACCAAGAGGGCACAAAGGAAGCAAAGAAGAACTGTGAGCCACTCAGATGTAAACCACCCCGGCATGTAAAGGTGTATCAGATCCAAATGTCTTGTTCTCAGTGAGGGACTTCTGGAGGCTGTGACACCTCCAGCCGTATGCTTACAAGGTCTCTCCAGGACAGGCAACAGGGTGACCCAAAGCCTGGGCTCTGAGTTTGGGGTGGACCAGCCCTTATGTGAACTCACTGGGATGAGCCGAGAGGGAGGAAGTGCAAACGTGAGCTTCTGGACCACGTGGTGGAGTGTGCCTCCCTGATCTAACAAACTAGTCCAATAATAAAGAAAACAGACAGGGTGGAGGGAAGAGAGGAGGTGGCTACTCACTTACCTTCTAGAAACCGAAGAAACAGACAAATCCAGGGGCCTACTTACCGAACGAACTGAGGTTCTGGGTGTCACCAACATTGTGGGGAGGGGTAGCTGTTGTGGGTTCTCCTCAGGCCAGCTGTGAAGACCCTGGCCTGGATCGGGTTCGCTGCTGATTGGGGTCGGGGGCAAGAGGCACAGAGTCATGACACAGACACTGGGAGTCAGGTAGAAGCAAGCACTAGGCAATGCGCTTCAGGCTCATTTAATGCAGGAGAGGGCAGGCCTTATATTTCCCTTTTCTCTGCCCCCAAGTCCCTTTAGTCAGCATATCATTTTCTTGCTCTCCTAGGCACATAAATATAATGAAAAAATGCAAGCTGAGGTTTTTCTCTGCATTAGCCTCTGACTTGATAGGGAAAGAGATTAAAAAGGAAGAGTTTGATTTTTCATGTAGCTGTTTCTTAAAGCAGGCAAAGAATAAAAAAGAGTACAGATTAGATCTCTATTTAAGTGTTATTCCTTGAATCCAAAACCTGGAATCTGCCTGACAAACATACAGTGAGGAGGGATAGAGAAAATTAGAAGTGAGAAAAGGTACCACTCAATACTAATCACTAATATCATGGAGAAAATCCATGATGTATCTTTCCAAAAAGGAATTTAGTGCCCCAGTACTGAAATCATGGTAAATTGGAAATACTATGCATATGAAGATTTTGAGTTTAGAAAGGCTTTCCAACAAATGAAAGAGCCTCTTTAAGGCTAGATCACAAATGGGATATGGGAATACATTGGGGAACTTTGAGTGCTGTAGGTGTTGAGAAATAATAATCTAATTATCCATCAGCTCTTGACATAGATATTGTATAAAATGAAATGATATGAGCCAAATCAGCCCTTAGTAAGATTGTTCATACAAGCTATTAGGAACAGCTAGTTAAAGCACTTATGGGATTCAACAGAGGAAGGACAGCAAATACTGCTGTAACTGGGCATACAAGAAGTGACATGTTTAAATATAATCTTAATGATTCTTTGAAAATTTGGTGCTATGAACTTTGATCATATTTTATCCCCTTCTCCAACTGCACCTGACTCTTATTGAATCCTCCTGACCTCATGTTCTCTATTATTGTTTTTAACTCTCCAGTAAAACTAATTTTTAATCATCAAATGCTGTTGGTTGGATGTTCATGCTTTGAAGTTTAATCTACCCAAGATTACACCCTTTTAAAGAAAACTGAGGGTCTGAAGAGATGGATCAAGAGTCAAGAATATTTGTTGGACAGGTTATGAAAAATGTAATGGCTTTGTTAAACTTCATCAGTAAATTGTATTATTTTCTTTTCTGTTGGTTTTTAAAAATACTCTGACCAAGACAACTTACAGAAGGAAGAGCTTATTCAGGTTTGCAGTTCCTGAGGTTAAGAGTCCATAATGGCAGGGATAGGCATGACAGGAGGCAGCCAGAGCCAAAAGCTCATTGCTCACATCTTGTAGCACTCACACGGAGCAGAAAGAAACAGCAAAGAACTATGGTCTCTTTTTTAAAAGCCCAACCTCAATATAGTGCTTCCTCTGCCTGGCCACACCTCATACATTTCCATAAACAGTGCCACTAATTGGCACCAAGTATTCACATTCTTGAGATCTATGGGAAACATTTCTCATTCAAACCACCAAAGAGGTCATGATCTTGGAGAGACTGGCATATCTGAATAATTCAGAGTGGCCTGAAACTCCATTGGGTAAGGTGCTGAATCATTCAAAAAGGGATAAAGAAATTCAGAACAGATCACTAGAAGGTAAATGTAGCAAATTTATATTTCTTTGGACAGAGAGCCAAATGCTATGATAGTGGGGCTCTAGAATGCTTTACTATTTGAAAAACACATTAATATTAGTGAAAGAAGTCAGAACCGATAGTAAAACTTGGGTGGAAAAGATTAAGCTTCTCCTAGACACTGGCAATTTTCCTCCAAGAGTACACTGTATACATTTCTTCACTTCAAGAAAGAATACTGGGAGTAGAGATTATTCCCTCAGCCCTGGGCCCTGTCAGGATCCACATTTGGCTAGAGGACAATTGTAATCTTTGGTATTGATTGGGGCTGATTAGACCCTGGGATTCAACTCAATGAGAGCATAGGCGTTAACAGCATGGCCCTGAGTCTTCCTGATCTTTAACTAATGCAGTCAGTATAAACTGGACTCCCGAGAACATCAGAGGTGGGGACAAGCATAGAATGGCAACATTCTGGATTATGGGATTAAAAGGTTATATTGCTCATAGGGAATGACTGTGGAAGAATAGACACTGAGTGCTGTACCACTAACGTGCCAGGCAGTATGTGCTGCTATTGCAATGGTGGCCCAACTGTTAAGGACCAACTTTTTTACTGTTGGATTTAAGTCATACTCTACAGGAGAGAATTCGTGTTTGGTACCATAAGCCATGAGGAGTACACATGGCAGTGCATGGAATAGGCACATGGTGGGAGGCTACACAAATTAGAATCAATCAGACCTCTACAAAATTAAAAAAACTAGAGAACAGGAAGGGGGCAGGTATTAGGATAGAGGTGGAAATTGGGTGAGCATCTGAATATGATCAACATATGTTTTATGAAATCCTCAATAATCAATTAAAATGTTTTTTAAAAGATTGCCAAATAATTTTTTGAAGTGGATCATGTTTACTTTGAAGATTTTCAACCATTTTAGCTGCTGAGAGTAATTTCCTGTAAGGGTAGCAGCATAGCCATGATTGCTCTGTAGCTATTTTCTTGGAATTGTAATGGTCCCTCCCGGAAGCAAACAAGTTACAATTCTCAGGAATTCCCTGAACCTTACAACATATATAAAGTCCTTTCCTCTCCAAAGTATGTAAGGATTTCTTGGTAGAAGAGAAATGATAAACCAGGAATTCCAGAAATGCAGCTTTCATGAGTCTCATGCTTACTGCGCCACTGGCAGCTGCAGCTGCCCCTCAACTCTCCTGGTGCTGGGTACTGTCTCTGCTACTCCTTGCCCAGGAGCTGCCTCCAATTGCACTGGTGTCTCCTTCTTGGCGAGGCCCCTGATCACACAGGCATTGTCCTTCACTTCTTGCTGCAGGCAGTGGTCACTCTTCCGCTAGTTGCGGCACTGCCCCTGATCACTTGCTACTTCTGCCCAGTCTCAGACCCCAGGGCTGCTGAGGAGACTGTGTCAGCAGAGCCACATTGAGACACAGGAGACTAAATTCCTTGATGCAGATCTGGTTTATTGTAGGAGGGCACAAGCTTATGTAGGGGTAGGGGTCCAATCAAGAAGTTACAACTTAGATCTTTGGCAGGGCTGTGTCCTATCATGACATTGGGAATCAGACACCTCATTAGCATAATGGTTTTCAGGTTACTTATTTTCAGGTTTCCTTATGGAGCCTGGTTTCCTGGGAACCACGTGACCCAGGCTGTCTATGTGTTGCAATTTGGGATCTCAAGGGTGGTGATTAGGGAGTGGCGAGCGCTAGGCGTCAGTCTCATGATCTGCCAATGGGAGCAAATGTCACAAGGCCTTCCTTGTGGCTCCAGTGGTCAGGCCATTGCCTCGGGCCCGCTGTATGGCTGTCAATAAGACTGTCACCCTAGGCTCAAGCCTGTCTCCCACAGCTTACCATTCTGGGGTAAATTTTGCAGCAATGCCACTAACTTTGTCACCTATGCTCTTATAACACATTACTATTGGTCCTGTAAATAAGCTCAGTAGGCTTATTGATTTACCAGGATAGACTAGGTGAAACTGTTTATTTGGTGTTAGTACAGTGTTTGGATAAAGATTATTAACAGCCACACAGAAAAACCCACAAGACATCATACTTTGTCATTATTATGGAAATATTATTTCAATCTATTTACAAAAAGAATGATAGAATTCATTAAAATATACTTCTCAAATTAAATATTTACACCAACAAATCATATTATTCAACAGCGCATGTTTATAGCTTGTCTATTTTGTGCCTCTCACTGTATGATCAATTACACAATAATAGTCAATGAACCTACTACATTCATAGATATATGCATATATTCACAGGTTGACTAAAACTTTACTGCACACCACATATTTAAGTTAATGCAAAATTTCAGTATTTTTATCATAATTTTTTTTTTTTTTGAGACAGGGTCTCCTTGTAGCCCCAGGTGTCCTGGAACTCACTATGTAGACGAGGCTGACCTCGAAATCACAAAGATCTGCCAGCCTCTGCCTTTCAAGTGTTGGAATTAAAGGCGTGCACCACCACACCTGGCCCTATCATAAAGATTTTATCTATGGAAATACATTATTTTTAAATATTTATTTATTATTTTCATTTTATGTGTATGAGTGTTTTGCCTGCATAATCTAAGTATATCATGTGTATGTGATGTCCACAGAGGGAAGAAGAGGGTAATAGATCCCTGGGAACTGGAGTTACAGGTGGTTGTTAGAGTCAATGTGGATGCTGAGAATTGGACCTGGGTCCTCTGCAAGAACAACCACTGAGCCATTTCTCCAGCCCCATGCCTATGGAAATTTAAAATTTCTAATGTTCTTTCTTCAAACAACTGACTTTTCCTGAATTAAAAAATGAATATATCGAGGATAGAGAGATGGCTCAGTGGTTAAGAACACTGTTCTTGCAGAAGACCCTGGTTTGAAACCCAGCACCCACATGGCAGCTAACAACTGTCTGTAATTCAAATCCCAGGGTATGTGACAGTCTCTTCTGACCTCTGAGGGCATTGCATGATACAGGTGCACTTACCTACATACAGGCAATGCACGTATACACATAAAATAAAAATAATAAAAAAAGAAAAAATGAATATATCAAAAACTATGAAAATGGCTGTTTTTATTTTTATTTCATGTTTTAAAATTGGGATACATATTACTAGTTTTCATTACAGCATTTTTAAAAACATGAGGTTTTGGTGATTCTTTTTCTTCCCCATTTTCCTAAACCCCCAGTATACCTTCCACCACCTCATTTTTACTTTCATCTTTAATGCTTTGAGTCTATAAAATTAAATTCTGTATTCATAAACCAAAATCAATCTCAATTTATATCAAAATGTTTTCTTCTAAACCCATTCAATTAATATGTCAATTTAATATATTAGACTGCTTAGTACTATAATGAATTATAGGGTGTTCCTTCATTACACAGGTCTAGACTGTTCTCCCTTTAATGAGTGGGCGTATTTGACAGTTTTGTATTTCCAATTGTATGACTTATCCATAAGAATGGATATATGTGTTACATAATAATTCCGTATAATACAAACTTGAAAATTTGAAAGTTACAGGAGATCTAATTCACTGAAAATACAAGTTATTTTTGACTCTGCCAGAGTGTCTGTAATAGTAAAGACAAAAAATCAAGAGGAACCTAAGTATTATTATTTTTCTCAAGAGTACTTATTATTTCTCAGTTGCTGTGAAAATCCATCATGACAAAGATATTAAGAAAATCCCTAGGTGATAGCAGGATTTATAGGCAATTCATATAGCAGGGCAACTGATACTTTCAACTTGTCTAAAGCCTCTGTAATTATCAGCTCTCTGTTTTCAGAAACCAAGCTTTTCAGGTCAACACGACTAGCACATGTGTACATAATGAGGTAATGCACAAAGCTTTCAGTCTTGCTACTTTTAAGGAATGTGTGTGACATGTAGGTTATTTTTTTACAGTATATCCGATTGTGAGACTAAACAGTGAAATTCATAGATATTAGGAAATGCTTTCTGATATCCAAATAACTGAAAAATAAAAATATACCATATATTTTAGAATATATAAATGCTAAGCCAAGAAAATTAAATTACATGGTACATAAAGGCAATATTTGTAATGATAAAAATGGAAATCAATAAAAACAAAGAAAATTAAATATTTTCTCAGTGTTACATTTAAAAATTCATTTTTCTTCTTCTAATCTTTTTTATAATCCTTGTAGAGTTTAGTGAAACAGATATTTTGTCCAGGACATAAAATTTGTGTTCACTTTAGAAGTTTATGCTCTATTTTCTCTCAAAATTACTTCTTTGGTTCAGAGAGAAAACCTGAGAATTCACGATGAAATTTGTCTCTTAATTCTGTTTATAGAAGTCTTTCCAATATGTATTCTTCAATTTAGTTCACTAATTCCTCTGTGAGCATATGGAGGATGAAAAACACCGCTTTCATTTAGGGAAAGCATCTCTATTTACTGTCTTTCCTCTATTGAAGACCAGCATTGAATTAGAACAAATATGTTGATGTTTGCTAAATGCCCAAGGTTTGTCCAAAGTTTCCTCTCCTTAGACAAGATGGAAAAGGGGATAGACTTAATACAATTAACATACACTTGAGGGAATGAGTTGAAATTATTTTCCAATGTCCATAATCCTGATTCATGTATGGCACTATGGGGACAGGGCAGAGTCATGTAACATAAGCTCAAATACGTATTTAGATATGTAATGTTTGGTATTTGTGCATTCTATTATGAACTGAAGACTAGTTAAAGGTAATCACAGAAACACAGAGTCAGGTTTGGTAGTGAACTGTAAGGTTAAAATACTTACATATGCTGACTTTGCATATTAGCATTTCTAATTTATATTTATACATAAATTGACCTCTCATAAAAGGAGTTCTAGAAAGATCATCTTTTGTGGAGCACTT
>NW_008352267.1:2197213-2200813 GCF_000622305.1 Nannospalax galili | reverse complement strand
AATATGTTGAATGACATGAAAGGAACTTCAATGCTGAGTGAACTCACTCCATTATATAACATACAATGGTAAAAAAATTTTGACTCAAATATGAGCCCCAAATTAGATAATTAGGAATTTTCTATCTTTTGTCTTTAATAAATTTTGACTTTCTTCCTATTGAAATACACATTCCTTGATAGTAGTGTAATTCATCCAAAAACATCCCCTGGTAATTCATTTAAATACATGGTGGCACTATGTCAAAAGGCTGATCTGACCTACACTAGAATCACATGGATGTATAAGACATACTGTGTCATAGAAGTGGACTCTTAGGGAACATCCTCTGTTTATCATCATGAAAGTCTGAGAAAATATAAGTATTGAAAAGGCATTCTGAAAATTTATGTTCTATTTGATTTCCTTTACACAACATATTTGAGTTCTTAAGATGTAACATGTGAATAAACCAGCAGTTGATCAGAGGTAAGGATGAGAGAGAAGAGATATGACGAGGGTCAGTGTTGTTATCAAGAACAACACAGGGCAAGTAGTCGTGTTACATCTCGTCTGTACTGTGACCATGGTGGTAGATATGTGAATTTTAATACACTATAAAATTGAATAGAAATGAACATAAATACAAACATAAATACATCTAGATAAGTCTGATCACACCTGAATCAGATCAGTGGTATTAAAATGATGTTATTATCCCTTGTGATATTATATTAAAGTTCCATAAAACATTGCCATCCACAGAAACTGGTAATCAGAAACAACACAAAAGGATCTTTGCATACTTTTTCTTACACATGAATATACAATTATATGATAATAAGTTTATCTTAATACATACTCAAATTCCATATTATCCTAGTGAACAAAAAATATTTGAAAACATATCTTACACATATAAGCGTTTATAGTAAAAAAGAATAGTGTTATTTGATAATAAAAAGTGTAATATACAGAAAGTTTAGAAGGATTTATTTATGATAGGAAATATGTGTCTAATAAATTTGAGCAGAATTCAATACCTCTGAACATGTTCTGGCTCTTACAATCTTTCTACTCCCTCTTCCACAATGGTCCCTGAGCCCTAGGTGAGTGAAGTTTATGTTATTTTATTTTTTATTATTTTTGAAAAAAATTTATGGGGCTTTTTGCTACTCTAACATTCCCCCCTCCGAAGAGGTAACCCTAAAATCTTTTAAAATCTTTTAAGGATTAGATACAAGCTCCCAAATACTTTTTGACATTTTTGGCCTTTGGAACAGAGTATGTGGCTAACAGGCAGAAGGATATTTTAGCCAAGAAATGGCTACATTTCTTTGGCGTCTTTTTACCCTAACTGCCTAGCAAATTCCTACCTCCTATTCTTATCATGCCATCCTCTGAAGGGGTCACCCAAATTGCCAATAGGGAATAGGCACGCAGACCGCTCTGGCTTCTTCCATGCTGAACAGGGACTCAAGGTTAGGCAATTGGATTGCCCCTTCAGTGGATCTATTTAAAACTCCAAAACTTCATAACTCTTGTCTCTAAGCAGAAAAGAAAGTCTTTGAATCGTGAATAGGACATGTGAAGGAGAAGTAAAGGCATGAGTAATTAGCATTACAAGTTCTAGACAAAGAAGTAGAAAAAAGTCAGAACAGGGTAATTTTCAAATGTTCATACGAGAGTCCATTGGAGTTTCTTGACAAGGGCTTCCAAAAGCATCCCTCTATTGGGTTCTTCCTCATTTTCCTTGTCTTCCAGGGCTGGACTAGTTGGCTAGGAAGAGTAGCTGGATACTCAAGTGAGGGTCCAGTGACACTGCTTAGCACTTCTTTAATGGATAAGCACAATTATCAACAAGTGCAATTGTGACAATGTTTAGTGATCAGGCTCAGCCAAAGTCGTGATGATAGTAGTTATTTCATGAAGAACGGACTCCTGTATAGCACCATCTTATTAAAAGGACCTGGAATTTAAATGGATTTTGTGCTTGGAGCCACATGAGGGAGAACATATGTCCTTTGTTTCCTGAGTCTGTGTTACTTCACTTAGTATAACAGTTTCTAGTTCCATCCATTCACCTGCAAATTTCATTATTTCAACTTTTTACTGCTGAATAGAACTCCATTTTTAAAATATATCACATTTTTGTTAACCACTCATCAGTTAAGGGACACTTAGGTTGCTTTGATCTCTTAGCTTTTGTGAAAAGAGCAGTGACAATCATGGATGCACGAGTGGCTCTACAATAGGAGTCCTTTGGGTATATTCCAAGGAGTGGTATACCCAGGTCATATGATAGGTTCATCTTTAGTTTTTTAAGTGTTCTCCACAATGTTTTCCATAAAGGTTGCATAAGTCTGCAATCCCACCAGCAGTGAATGAGCATCCCCTTTCTCCACGTTCTCGGCCAGCATTTGGTATCATTTGCTCTCTTGATCCTAAAAAGTCTGATTGGGGTAAGGAGATTCCTTAGGGTGATTTTAGTTTGCATTTCCCTAATTACTGATGATATTTCTTAGCCATCATTATTTCTTCCTTTGAGCGCTCTCTGTTTTATCTTTAGCCCATCTTTTAATTGGGTCATTTGTTTTCTCAATTCTCTGATTTTTTCAGTTCTTTATATATTCTGCATGTTAAACCTCTGTCAGATATGTCACTGGTGAAGATTTTTTCCCTTTCTGTGGGTTTTTTTCACTCTTTTGACTGTTTCTTTTGCTGTACAGAAGGTTTTTAGTTTAATGAGGTCCCACTTATTGATTGCTGACCGTAATTCCTGAGCAACTTCTTGTGATTTAGAAAATCCTTTCCTACACCTACATCCTGTAAGTTACTACGAATATTTTCTTCTAATAGTTTCAGCGTTTCCAGTTTCCAATTGAGGTCTTTGATCTATTTGGAGTTGACTTTTGTGCAAGGTGAAAGATAAGGATCTAGTTTCATTCATCTACAGGTGGAGATCTAGTTTTGCAAGCACCATTTGTTGAAGATGCTGTCTTTCCTCCATTGTGTATCCTTGGCACCTTTGTAAAATATCAAGTGGCTGAAATTGTGTTTATTCAGGTTTGGATCTTCAATGATATTCCATTGATCTATGTGTCTGTTTTGGTGCCAGTACCATGCTGTTTTTATGACTATGGCTCTGTAGTATACTTTGAGATCTGGTATAGTAATACCCCCAGCATTGCTCTTTGTGTTTATGGTTGTTTTGGCTATGTTGAGTCTTTTGTGCTTCCATACGAATTTAAGGAATTTTTTTCTAATTTCATGAAGTATGTCATGGGGATTTTGTTTGGGATTGCATTAAATTTGCATATTGCTTTTGGTAGAGTGGTCATTTTCACAATATTAATTCTTCCAATCCATGAGCATGGGAGTTTCTTAAATCTCCTGGTGTTTTACTCAAATCTTTAATGACTTAAAATTTTCATTGTAGAGATCTTTGGTGTCTTCGGTCAGATTTGTTTCAAGTTTTTTTTTTTTTTCAGGATATTTGCATGGGAGCATTTCCCTGTAGTCTTTCTCTAATTGCTTGTTATTGGTATATGAAAAGGCTAGTGATTTTTGTAGATTGGTTTTATTACCTGCTGCTATACTGAAAATGTTGATCAATTCTAG
>NW_008352267.1:2195192-2197170 GCF_000622305.1 Nannospalax galili | reverse complement strand
GGAACTCAGGTATAGTATCATATCATCTCCAAAAAGTGATTCTTTTCCAATTAGTGCTCCTTTAATTTCCTTCTCCTATCTTACTGTTCTAGCAAGAGTTTCAAGCACTATGTTGAAAAGGAGTGGAGATAGTGGAAATCCTTGTCTTTTTGTCTTGTTCCTAATTTTAATGGGAATGGTTCCAGTTTTACTCCATTTAGAATGATGTTGGCTGTGGGTTTGTTTTATATAGCTTTAAATATGTTGACATATGTTCCTTCCAGTCCAATTCCTTCTAGGACTTTGAACATAAATGCATTCTGAATTTTGTCAGAAGCCTTTTCTGCATCTATTCAGATGACAATGTGGTTTTTGTGTTTGAGTGCATTTATATGAATAATGACATTTATTGACTTTCATATATTGAACCATCCCTGTATCTCTGGGATAAAGGTTATTTGGTCATGGTGAATGATTTTTTGATGTGTGTCTGTATGCGGTTTGAAAGCATTTTGTTGAGAACTTTTGCATCTATATTCATTAAGGATATGGGTTTACAGTTTTCTTTTTTGGTTATGTCTTTAGCTGTTTGGGATATTAGAGTGATGCTGGCTTCATCGAAGGAATTTGGATGTTCTCTTCTGTTTCTATTATTTTGAATAATTTAAGTAGTATTGGTTGGAGGTCTTCTTTAAATGTCTAGTAAAATTCTGGTTTAAATCCTTCTGAGCCTGGACTTTTTTTAGTTGGGAGGCTTTGTATTACTATTCCAATTTCATCATATGTTATAGGTCTGTTTAAACTGTTGATTTCTTCTTGGTTTCACTTTGGAGGTTCCCATGATTTCAGATATCCATCCCTTTCTTTTATACTTCCAGATTTAGTAGTGTATATGTTTTTTAAATATTCCCTTATAATGGTCTGGATCTTTTGGGTATTGTTTTTGATGTTTCCCATTTCATCTCTAATTTTGTTGATTTTGATTTTCTCTTTCTTTCTTTTGGTTAACTTGGCTAAAGGACTGACTATCTTGTTCATTTTCTTCAAAGAACAAGCTCTTGGATTCATTGATTCTTTATATTGTTTTCTTTGTTTCCTTTCATTAATTTCTACTCTGATTTTTGTAATTCCTTCTTTTATGTTGGGCATGGGTTTCATTTGTTCTTGCTTTTCCAAGTCTGGTGTTGCAGTGTTAGGTCACTTATTTGGGATCTTTCTAACTTTTTAATATAGGCACTTAGAGCTATAAACTTCCCTCTTAGGATTGCTTTAAATATGTCCCAGAGATTCTGTTATATTTTGTTGTCCTTTTCCTTGAATTCCAGGAATACTTTTATTTCTTTCTGAATTTCTCCTTTGACCCACGCATTGTTTAGGAGTGTGTTGTTCAATTTTCATGAATTCACGTAGTAACTAGGGCATCCTCCACTGTTGATTTTGAGCTTTATTGCTTTGTGGTCTGATAGAATCCATTGAATTATTTCAATATGTTTGTATTTTTTGATGTTTGCTTTGTGGCCCAGTATGTGGTCAATTTTTGAAAATGTTCTGTGAGGTGCTGAGTAGAAAGTGCATTCTTTGGTTTTTGGGTGGGATAATTGAAAGATGTCTGTTAGGTCCAGTTGATGTAAAGTATCATGTAATTCAAATGTCTCTCTGTTTATTCTTTGCCCAGTTGACCTGTCTAATGGAGATAGTGGGGAATTGAAGTCCCCTACTATTACTGAGTATGGGTTAATCTGTGTCTTAAAGTCCTGTAGTGCTCTTTTTATGAATTTGGGTGCACCAGAATTTGGTTCATATATGTTAAAGATTTTAAGATATTCTTGGCTAACTGTTCACTCATTCAGATACTGGACATTGGGAGAATAAGAATTTGGAAGATAATCCACATTGCTTTTCCTGAGCTTTTTCAAAATTGTGAATATTAATCTAGACAGAAAAGGAAGAGGAGATAGTTCATAAAAATAGATGGTATACCTATTATTGTGGCAAGAAT
>NW_008352267.1:2172914-2195090 GCF_000622305.1 Nannospalax galili | reverse complement strand
AAGTGATGAGCTGGTACTCTGATTTGGTTTTATTTGATTTGATTAGATAAACTATCAGAGGGGGAATAAAAGCTTTAAAAAGAAAATTTATTACAATGAAATGAATTGAAAACAAATTATATGACTTGCCTCACTACTGAAGTTGCAGAATCTTAGCAAATGAAAATTTGACATCATTTAAAGAGTTTGTGTACTATGAAATAACGGAAAACAACAGGTACCTGGTTGTGTGGTTTAATTGGCTCAACTGAAACAGAACAAGAAAGATGGCTTATTTGAGAGATTATATTTTGTATCTGAATTAAAGGGTAGTTCCTCATTTGTTATGATTTAGATTGG
Source organism: Nannospalax galili (assembly GCF_000622305.1). Classification (NCBI taxonomy): domain Eukaryota; kingdom Metazoa; phylum Chordata; class Mammalia; order Rodentia; family Spalacidae; genus Nannospalax; species Nannospalax galili. Next base: position 2,194,751 of record NW_008352267.1, on the reverse strand, counting down.
TAAAAATTGAAGAAAATAGAAAGAATGGGCAAAGTAGAAAACTTTGGTTGAAGTTTTTATTAAATATATAGGAGTACAAGTCTGTACAGATGGATGAGCAATGAAGAAAACATACTATTATAGCAGTGGACTTGATTTCTGTTCGCAGCACCAATGATTTGTAGCTCATACAAATATAACTATAATTCCAGAGAATTAGATATACTGTCCTCCTCAGATCCCAGTACATAAAATAGACATGCCCACATAGAGGCATGCACACTTTCACACACACACACACACACACACACACACACACACACACTCATAATTAAAATAATAAATAAATATTAAAAGTACAGGTGTTCACAAGAGAAATATGATTTCTAAACCACATGGAGATTCCCTGTTACTTATGATGACTATCATAGCAGAATTTATGATTTTCTAAATTGTTGGAATGATCAGTTATAGACTTGGAAAAGTCAGATAGTTAAGTTTCATCACAACTGGGATTCTAGTAAGATTTTGATGCAAATACTAATGTTCCTTCACCAAAAAATTCTGTTTCATTTTTTTGGGGGGGGTTCAGAATTGGGCCATGCCTTACATTCTTCTTTTCATTGGAACATGGCTGATGGTTAATTTATAGATAAAATATTTCTATAAATTTTTATTAGATGTGTTAAAGCCTAATAAATAAAACTTCCTAACATACCATTGTAATAATTATTCTTTCCTCTTTCTCTAAGATAAGTTATGCCACATCAAAGTTGGAAGTCACATGTTAAAGATGTCAAAGCTACTGTGAAACACATTCTGTAAAAGAGAGAATCACAAAGAAGCTTGACTAATCAAGGAATATTTATTGTGCAGAAAATAAATCTAAATTGTAATAAGCAAAGAATAAGTGTATTTTGTTAAAAAATAAATGAAAACACTGCCAAGAAGTGAACATTTGCATTCATAAACTATAAAGTATCCTTCATGTCTACCTAACTACGCAATTGCAAGGTAAAAAGAACTACAGATGATATATATAGACAGGCATGATTGTCTCACAAAACTTTAACTTGTAAAGCAGATCACTAGCCATCTCAACAAATACAGGTTGCTTATATTTAATATTGAACTAATGATATTTTGGGATGTATTTTTATCTCAAATGATCTTATCCCAATGTTTATACCTATGTCATGAAAACATGAGGAAATTTAGTATATTGAAAAGTGTCCTTTTTCTATAATAGTGACTAGAAATGAATCTCCACGAAGACAATTAAAGAAAATAATAATGCACTATAAGACTTTTTTGGTCACAAATAGATATGACATTGAAATTGAAGAATGCTACTAGATGAATGATTTACCAAACAAGGTAGAAGTATCCTTAAATAAATCACCTTGGGGGATACACAGCTGAATTTGTGTAACAGACAACCAAGTGAAAATAATAAATTGTGTGTATTTCTTATGATTGGAAAACTTTATTATTCCAGGACATCTGTGTGAAAATCTACATATGATAATAAAAAGCTTATGTAATCATTAGACTATGAATTTAATATCAATCAATACTTAGGTAGTTTATAGTACATAATGATGTGTATTATACATACATACTCACAGTTGTATCTATTTATTATAAATACATTGACCCAGAGATAGATACACATAAAGATTACACAGATTTATATGTGTATGCAGACTATGTGGCTATGTATGCAAACATATAGATATGAATAGACAGGGATACATAGATAAAAGTATGTGCAGAAAGATACCTGCAGCTAGAGACAAAGACAGAAATACAGAGATGGATATGGCACCTTCTTAACCATAGCTATGCCATGTTGAAGTTTATGCTTTCTCTAGCCTCTGAAATTATCAGACAGTTGGCCCAGGGTATGGCAACACATGTCAGCAGGACCCAAGTTCTCTTGGGAATAGGTCAGTGAGAGTATTCTGGAGTGCATCTGCTAACTGCTGATTATGGTGTGCTTCTGCAAAATAGTAATTGTTGCTTAATAGAAGAGAAATTGTTAAGGGGGTTCTCCACTTATAAGCTTGGGAACTGAAACTTTTCATGCCTGGTTATGTTTTTTTCTGTACAAAAGCTTACCATAGAGCTGGCTCAAGCTGCACATGGGTTCCTACACACTTATGTAGTTGCTGGCCAGCTAAAATGATTTTCATTTGGCAAAACTTTTCTGAGTGGTCTTCTCTGGTGAAGCACCTCACAGCAGTGAGATACATGACTTGCAGGTGTAAATACTTGGTAAAGAAAGTTTTCCACCAAAATATCAGTCAAAGTTTCATTTCAAATACTTAGAAGATTAGAGATTCTCAACTTAAAGACAAATATAAATAAATAAATAAGGATAGATAGATTGATAGCTATTTTTATTAGCAAACTACAAAAGAATGAGGAGTTTAGTCACTATCAAATGGATTCTGGATCAGGAAAGGACATTTTTTCTTCATTTTACAATTGACTTATTTTATGTAGTCCAAAGAACTTTAGAAACAATGAAGAGTATGCTATTTATTATCACTTCAGAAAATTAGAAATACAACTGTGAGGGAAATTACTTAAAATATTGTTTAAAGCCTTTTTGTGTGAATATTATACATAAGTATATTTCCACCCTCCCAGGCTCCCAGTCCCCTTCCAGCTCCTCTCATGTTACCTCCACCTGCAGTTGCCTGTCCTTGTCTTTGTGTTTTATATATATCACCATATAAATATATATATATATAGTAATGCTCATTTAGCAATGCTCCTGTGTACCTGTGTTTAGTGACACCCTTTTGGAAATCATTAGATACAAATGTACCTCTCGATCAAAGAAACTTATTTGATGGAGACTATTACTAAATTCTTCAACTGGCCAAACTCAGAATAAATGTCTGTGAGGCACCCAGCCATAAGTGAAACCTCTACAATGCAAATTTTATACCCAGAATTCAGGGAACCTCGTGAATGAGGGAGGTGGCGACAGAAAGTATGTAAGAGCCAGATGGACAAAATATTAAAAATTTTAAAACATGTAAAATATTTAGTTTATATTTACATTTCCTGACATATGAGACAATCATATAACTCAGAACAGCACACTTGTTGATACAATTCACTGTATTTCTTCATCTTTGAAATCATATTGCCATGGAGAAAGCAAACTGTTTCCTTTTCCTCTGTTAAATAATTTCTCAATTAAGATTTTTTTCAGTTATTATGCATGAACTTCTTTTATCCAAGGAGTAGGAAAGGGAAAGAAGAGGAAGAAGAGTGGGAGATGGGGAGGAAGAATTTAATAAAAAGGCATCACTCCCTTTGCTATCCAGAAACAACACGTTTCCATCACTTTTCACATATCTAGTGTTAGGGGCCACTAGACTTTTTGTTTCAATGACACATTGTGAAATGGCTTCATTTATCTTCCTAATGTTATTATTTGTCTTTTCTGTCAGTTTTGTGACTTTCCCTAAGCACTTGAAAGGTTTAGACTCTGTCGATCTAGTATTTAGTCTGAAAAGTGGATGACATCTTAAAATTTGAGTGAATTTCAAAAGCCTTACTTTCTTACCCTAAGGTCTTGTCATTGTAACTTTCCATTTTAGCTCACATATTGTCTGGAAAGTAGGAAGGAGAAGGTTGATATCAGTTTCTTTATACTTCTCTTACTGGATTTTTTGTTAATTTTTTCTTTTATGCAAGTGCAATTAAGAATCAAACATGAGGAATTAAGTGGTTGGTGAGATGGCTTAATGAGTAACGGTCTCCTTCAGCAAGTATTAGTACTCAAATTAGGATCCCAGTAAGCACATTAAAAAAAAAGAACACCAAACAAACAAACAAACAAACAAGAAGCAGGTGATCATCAAAGTCGGCTTGTAATTTCATCAATAAAGAGCCTGAGAGAAGCATGCAGTCCAGCTAGAACTGTTGAGTTTGTGAGATCTGGTCTATGGCCATGTGAGAGACCCTTTCTTAGCATATAAGATGGAGAATTATTGGGTGAAACATCCATTATCAACCTCCTGCCTCCACATGTACCTGTAATCACATGATCAGAAATTCACATGTGAACCTACACACTCACATGTAACACAAAAGCATGGAAATCACACATACATACGTGCTCACTCATGAGAAATGAAACATCATTTATTGGTTTATAAGTTCATTTATCTGTGTAATATTATATAGAAATTAAAAACACATTTATATATAAAAAGGTAATTATTCATATACATTGTTGAAAGGATTAAAAATGACTATAGAGAGAAGTGACTACAGATTTTTTTCAGAAAGTCATTTGAAACATTACACTCCATTTCCCAGTATTATTTTCTCTTTTACTAATTACAAAATGAAGAAGTAGAGTTTTCTTAAGTCTTTTAGTACATAATGTAAGAAACAAGAAGAAATTGCCTAAAGATTCTATTCAGAATGAGAAACAGCAGTCTAACATTGACATCTAGAAGCAACTGAGTACTTATAGAAGCTAATCAGTCTCTGAGGTGAAGAGGGTCCTGAAGCAAGTATTTGAACATATGTCAACATAAGACAACTCAATCAATTTGCCCTAAAACCAAAAGTCTTAATGTGGAGAATTTTATTCGGCAGTATTGAAACTCTCAGAGAAATATAATCTACATTTCTTCAGTTTTAATTCTTAGAGGAAGCCATAGTGTATATTAGCATATTATTAATTTTACAAATTAAAAAACTTGTTTGACAAGGTAATGTATGCTTGTAATAAAAGTGAAAATATAGGAGGATCACTACAAGTGTACTGCCAGGCTGATCTACATATAATGTTCAAGGCCAATTAAGGATAAATAGGAAGATCATCTCAAAAATAAATAAAATCCAAAACAAACCAAATAGCATTAAAAGGTTTCTCAGTAACAGCAACACAAAAGTAAGTTATTAATAAAGGAAAAAAAGATGAATAATCTCTATGCCAATATTCTTTGTCTATAAAAATATAGGAATAATATTTGCAGTCTCAGTTTTATGCCTACCAAATAAGATAATAGTTATAAATTGTATTTCATTCATTCTAAATGTCAATTGACATTAATAGTTAACTATAGAATGCATAAAAGGAAAGCTGAGGATGTAGAGTGTGCTTAGGCTATCAATACTTTACATCAAATGGATTAAGAATATGCAGACATTCAAATTTCTCTAGCTTATTAAACTGCCTTAATGGAGAATTTATATTACTGAGATTTGCAAATAGTGCCAGCTTCCAAAAGTACCTATTACCTATTAAAATTTCGATTGTAGGTGGATATGCATTAATATACATAATAACAAGTTCACATAGTATTAAATCATGCATTTAACCAGCAATGGGAATACATTGATAGGCATATTGTTTGCATTCTGCCCCATATGTTTACATTTCATTATTTACACTCATAATTGAATCAAAACTTTCCTGAAAATATTTTCCAAAACACATTGATGAGGAAGGAAAATGGGAGGTATTGGAAAGGAAAGAGCAATTAAGGACTTTCATTGAAATGAAAATGTCCAGTAAAAGTAAGACTGAATATGATTGGGCACTTTCTAAGCAAAGAAAATCTTGAGCACAAAGAGAGTGTATATATATCACTCATTTTAAAATCATTATAACATGACTAGGAATAATTTGTAGCAAAACTTATCAAGTAGGAATTCTGAATAATAATTTCATAAACCATTTATTTAAGTATGCCTAATTAATTTTCTATCATTTTTATTGAAAAATATTAAAATGTTTTCATTTTTTTTAATTAAAGCCAGGTGTGATCATGCACACCTTTAATTCCCAGCATTTGAGAGGAAGAAGCAGGAGGATATCTGTGAGATCAGGACCAGTCCGTTCTACATTGCAAGTTCCAGGGAACCTGGGGCTATAGGGCTATAGGTCCGAAAAATCCAAAATATATAAAAAATAAATAAAATAAAGCAAAAACCGAGCAAAACAACAAACACCAAGTCCATTCAGTGCTTCCCATATATCTTGGGTATGTGGTCTTGCTTCAATGGATCTACATACCGTCCTTAAAACATACTGTGTATCCATGAACTACTATCAATTGCCAGTAGCTACTCCATTATGTTTGGGACGCTGTGCCCACCTCCCACCTCCATGTGGAAATTTTATTTGGTTTGAGCATGCAAAGTTTATGCTATTACAAATATTGTGATTTTATATATGTGCACCTTCTGTGTTGTGTCTGGCCTGTCCTTTTAATTTGATAGTCAATGTTATCTGGGTAGACACCATGCAACTACCAATTACAGGGTAACTCTAAACTTTATATACATACATATATATTCAATTTTTATTCATATATATATAAATATGAATATATTTTAAGAAGCATCTATTGCAGAAGGCTTCATATGACTTTTTCAAAAGGTCAATCAAGAAGATGCCTGCTAGACATAGCCAGGGGCCTGTCATATGGAGGTAATTTCCCAATTGAGGCTCCCTCAATCCAGGCATGTCAAGTTGACACTAAAATGACCCAGCACAAGTACCTCCAATTTTTTAAGGGCCCATGCCCTCCCTGTTGGCTAGTATGGGCTGGTCCATTCTGTTTCTATCAGCTCTCCTTGGGTCTTGGTCCCTTCCCACTGAGACTACCAGACATCACTTAGGGACCCAGGCACTTTAGCCCTCTTGGAGAGCTCCTGACTAGCCTGTCAGGATCAATAAGATCTCCCGATAAAAACTCATAAGAAAGGACCTGAAGTCCAGGCCAATTAATTATTCATAGTGGATCAGAACACAAACAAGATACATCAGAAATCAAACTTCAACTCAATAAAGGCAGGTTTAGTTTCATACAAGAAATATACACAACAAAGAAATACACATGCTCAAACAACAAAACATACTAATATGGAAAACAAAAATAATATGACCCCACCAAACTCTACCAGTCCCATAGAACTGATCTACAATGAGAACTACCTAGCAGAAACTTAAGACACAGAATTTAAAAGAACAATCATATACAAGACAAAACAATTTAAATAAGTAAAAGAGCACAAAAAACACTCAGAGGATAGGGATAAACATCTGACTTAAGCTCAAGAAAATATAAATATATGGGTGAGTAAAATGACAAAATTAATTCAGTATTTGAAAAGTGAATTCAGAGAAGAGATAGAAATATTGAAGAAAAATCATGCTCAAATGAAGATGCAGTTGAAAAACTCAGTAAGCTAATTTGATTGACAGGAAAAGAGATACTCACCAATAGAATGAATAAAATGGAAAATAGAATATCAAGACTGAATGAGAAACAGAATTAGACCACTCAAGCAAACAATATGAAAAAAAAGTTAAAAAAATGAAATATGTAGACAATATCAGTCACCATGTTGAGACAAAATTTACACATAGGAATAGAGAAAGAAGAATTCCAGTTTATTGACATTAACGAGAACTTCAACAGGATTACAGAAGAAAATTTCACTATATAAAGAAAGACATACAAAAAGCACACAGAACATCAAATAGGAACAGCAAAGAAACTCCATCCATAGGAGTAGAGTATACTCACTAACTGTATACAACAAAGAGAAAACAGTGAAAACTGCAAGATAAAAACAATTCACTTACAAAGGAAACCCATCGCAATTACAGGTGTCATTTCAATGCACATTGTGAAAACTAGAGCAGTCTGAAGCATCTGGATGATAAGTATTCAAAGTCCTAAATGATCATACATGCCAGCTCAGAATTCTTTGAGGGTTAATAAAAATCTTCTATGACATTAATAGGCTGAAAGCATTGATGTCCACAAATCCTGCCCTATAGAGAATATTCAAAGCAATATGAATGATTAAAGAAAGGAATGACCATAACAGAGACTACATGAAGAAAAAAAAGAAGGTAAAATTATGAAAAAAACAACATAGGATCAAGAACAGAAACAGAAATTAATATGATAGTAACCAATACACATCTTTCAGTAATAAATTTAAATAGCAATGGCTTCAGCTCCTAGTCAAGAGACACAAAATTTTGAATACATTAAGAAACTAAATCCATCTTTTTTCTTGTTTGCAACCAACACATCTCACGTTCAGGGACAAGCACTAATTTAGTGTACAAAGATATAAAATATACGCCAAGCAAATGGCACTAAGAAGCAAGCTGGAACTGCAAATCTAATATCAGAAAAAAATATACTTCAAATTAAAATTAGCAAGAAGAGATAAAAATGGTCACTTCAACATGGAGGAATCATTTCCTCCATGCTTCCAAGAGAAGCCAACAATGATCGAGCAGGACCTTTGACTTATCTTCACATAGATGGAACTGGTAAAAGAAAGGAGCCAGGGGCTTCTCCCAACCCCATGGGACCCCTGAGGAACAGATCCTCAAACGACCTTAAGAGTAAAAATACATTGGTTTATCTGGGCCAACTGTAGGACCTTACAACACCCTAAAGGAAAGTATAACCAAAGATTAAAGGGGCCAATATAATTTCATAAGAGCATACATATATATATAACTAAAAGTTACTTGACAAACAACAAAGCCAGACAAGCGACACTTTCAGTCGAGATGTTGGCCAGGACAGATAAAGGCTCTTCCAGGCTCAGATGCCAAGGAGCTCAGAGCTCAGAAAGTAACCAACTGTGACTAGCAATAATCAGATATAGAGAAATTAGAAACACATGTGCAAACAGTCTCAATGTCAATTGCCTTAAAATGAATTTTTCTGTATGAAACTGTACATTTTAGCAACAAAGTGGAGATCTTTTTTAAACGTTAAAAACTCATTTAATTTTATGTCTTATAGAGTTTATAATGAGTAAAAGATTGTACAAGTGCAATAATTCATCTGTAAACCTAAAAATACACACCCAATTTTGAAAGTGATGTACCGTAGCTCGAAAAATGTTATTGAGTAGGTTAATGCTGTTCTAATGAAATGCTTCTTCTAATAAACAAAAAATAAAAATAAAAAAATGGTCACTTCACTTGGATCAAGGGAAAAATTGAACCAAAAATTAGTCATGAACATATATGTGCCAAACTCTGATGTGCCCAATTTATATAAATAATACTATAGGACGTTAAAGACACAGATTAACCCACACTCAGTGAGAGTAGGTGGCTTTATTAGCACATTATCTCCAATATATGGGTCAACTGTGATAAGCAAAACTGAGACACAGGCAAGAACTCCGGCAGAGCAGGGTTTATTTGGAAGAGCACAAGGGGTGGCTCTCAGCTGGGGAGTGAGAAAGCAACCAGCTCAAAAGCTGCTGGCTGGACACTTTTAGAAGGGTGCGGAAGCTGGGAAAGATAAAAATAGCTTTGCCCAGAGGATTAAAATAGCTTGGGGGCCTGTCTTGTGGGGCGAGCTGGGAAAGATAAAAATAGCTTTGCCCAGAGGATTAAAATAGCTTGGGGGGCCTGTCTTGTGGGGCTTTGTCCCCGACCGCTTTCCGTCTCGCCAGCAAGAAGGACGCGGGAGGACAAGTCAGGATCCTTCTGCAGCAGTTTATTTGAAGACTGAAGACCAAAGACCACGAGAAGTGGGAGAGCTGTTGCTTATATACGCCCCAAAGGTCCCATTTATGATGTATAAGAAGCGGATTGGTTGCTGGAGAGCATGCCACGGGAGGAGGCGGGGAAAAGCAGGCTCTTGTGCACGCCCCTTATGGGTGTGGCAGGATGTTTACTTTTAAGAAGGTCCGGATACCGGCGCCATCTTGTAATGGCGGCGGGGGCTGTGGCTCTCCCCAGGGCTTTACTGCAGTAGGGGAGGGCCTCTGCAGACTTGGACTCTAACAAACTGGGCAAAGAATAAGCGTAGAGGCATCTGAATTAAGTGATATCATACATCAAATGAATCTAATAGGCATTTACTAAATATTTCACCTAAGCACCAAAGATGACGCTTACTACTCAACAGTCCATGGAACTTTCTCTAAAATTGACTATGAACTGGGGCACAAGAAAACCTCAACAAATACAAAAAATTGAAATAATTCAATGCATTCTGTCAGGCCACACTCCAATAAAGCTTAAAATCTACAGCAAAAGTACCTCTGGTAGCTACACAAAATTACGGAAATTAAACAACACACTCCTGAATGGTGAATGGGTCAAAGGAAATCATGAAACACATAAACAAAAATAAATCTGGAGCTAAGTGAAACTAATACAGCATAACATAAGCTCTGGGACATTTTAAATCAGTCCCAAGAGAGAAGGTTGTAGCTCTATGCACCTACATTATAAAAATCAGATACAGTACAAATAGATGACTTTACAGTACAGCTAAGGATTCTAGAAAGGTAAAAACAGACAAAACAAAAACAAAAACAAAAAAAAGACAAAAAAGCATATCAGACTAGAAGAAGAAATAACAAATATCATAGCATAAATTAATGAAATAAAAACAAAGAAATAATACAGAGTCAATGAATCTAACAGCTGGTTCTTCAAAGACATAAACAAGACGTACAGACTACCCAGTTAACCAAAAGAAAGAAAAAGCTAATCAAATTCAACAAAACCAGGAAAATATCACAACAGACACCAAAAAAGATCCAGAATATTATAAGTGAACATTATATAAACCCATATTCTATTAAATTTGAAAATCTAAAAGAAATGGATGAATTTCTAAATTCACACAAACCACAAAAACTAAACTTAAAAAAAAAAAGAGTTTGACAGCTTATACAGACTGATAACAAATATGGAAACTGATACAGTTCTACAGAAATCTTTCAACTAAAATTGTCCAGGTAGACATAGATTCATGACAAAGTTTTATCAGACCTTCATAGAAGACTGATAATCAATGCTACTTGAATTATTCAAAAAGAACAAAATAGAGGGAGAACTTCCAAACACAATCAATGAAAGCAGTGTTACCCTAATATCCAAACCAGGCAAAGACACACACATAAAGAAAACTATAGGCCCACATTCCTAATGAATATATGAAAAAATTTATAATAATTGCAAATTGTATACACGCACACATCAACGTAATGACTCACCATGATCACATAAGTTTTATTACAGAGTTACAGGGATGTCTCAATATAGGCAAGCCTTTAAATGTAATAAATTTTATGAGTGGACTTAAGGATGAAGATCACATGATCATCTCAACAGGAACAGAAAAACCCTTGGAAAAATCCAACATGCATTCAAAAAAAAGTCCTAAGGGTAATTTTATTGACCTAGAAGCAATCATTGGATGTTAAGGAAGGGAGAATCAGGCATTTTATAGGGACTAGCTCCTTGAGAGATTATCTAATTCCAAATGGACATCCCTGAACACAGGCACACATGAGCCCAATGCGCGCGCGCACACATACACACACACACACACAATGTATGCATACTTATGTAACAATAGTCAAGGAAGAAGACAGAAATTGAGAGTAAGAGTGGATTTAAAGAATTGGAGTGGGACTGGGAGATGTGGAAATGTGCATGTACAGTAATAACCATATGAAAAATTCTCAAAAAAGAGTAGTATTATCATTTACTTAGATGAGTAAAATATAGTTTAAATAATTATTTTAAATACTGACTGTATATACACTATATAGGACATCTAAACTATTTAATAAAGAAACATCCATACTTAAATTATAAAACATTATGAATATAATTTCTATTAGAAATTGATATATTTTGTATAATTTGGAAAAAATGAGTAAACCAAAATCTTTGTCTAACTAGATGTATATGGTTAAAGCTACTTTGATAAATACATGAGCATGTTGTAGGGCCTTTATATCAAATTGGATGATCTCAGTTAATACATGTTCACATACATATGTATACATATATTTTAATATTCAATGTAGATTTTAGTACAAATTATGATGCAAACATATATCTGTATATCTGTCTCCATAAACGTGACAAGTGAGGAGTATAAAATACATGAATTCTTTAATCCTGAAAAATATTTTCCAATAAGGTATATGGGTTCAGGGTAAGCAAGTAATCATAAGGAAAGACAAAATCAATGAAAAGAAATATCATCCACATTTATAACTTCATTAAAATGAAATAAACATTATTTTTCATTAAGGAATGTACCAAATGGAATACTAAATATCAGAAAATCTTAACAATATCCAAATATATAATTTATATAACATGGCTTAAGAAATGAAAAGTGAAAAATGTTCAGCAGCTTAGGATAATAATTGTCAATGTAGTTGAATTATGAGAATCACCTACCATTTTTGAGTTCTCAGATTAAGTTGGTATGTAAATCTATGCATTCATTCTGTGCTGTATAGTGCATGCATAGGCTAGAAGTACATGCCTACAACCTTCTTCCTTGAATTAGAAAGGAATCTTTTGTGTGATGTCCTTTTTTGTTTTCAGTTGTTATTATCTGGTGTTTATATTTGAAAGCAGACTCTGCAACTAATTCTAAATTTTAGTAATAATACTTAAAATCCTTGTTCTTTAGGTCATTTAAAAATATTTATTGTGCCAGGTGTGGTAGCACACGCCTCTAATCCCAGCACTCGGGAGGCAGAGGCAGGCGGATCTCTGAGTTCAAGGCCAGCCTGGTCTACATAGTGAGTTCCAGGACAGCTGAGGCTACAGGGAGCTACCGTGTCTCAAAAAGACCAAAAAAAAAAAATATTTATTGAGAATTTCATACATGAGTATTGCATGTCATCATTTCTTCCCCACCAAGTTCCCTTTCTGTACACAATATTACCTGCTTTAGCTTTATAATATGTAGTCATATTTGATAGACCTTTGTTTTAGAACAATGGTTTTCAGAAACTCTGTTGTATTTTATTCAAATATGTATTATGAACATACATGTACACACAATGATTCACTCATATATTATTTTTATAATTTTGATTATAATTGCTTTGAATTTACACACGAACTCGTAGAGAAGTGAAATTTTATAACACATTTTTCCAGAAACACAGATAAAATATATTGTTCAAAATATTTTCTTTTCTTTTCTATCAATAAACTGTTAAAAAAAAGACTGGTACAGTGAAATGTGTGTGTATGTGTGCATATTTGTGTGTGTGTGTGTGATTTTGATAGAAGGAATACATACAGGGATAATAAAAAATACACGATGAAGGAAAAGAAGAATTTGTATATAATTTGATGTCTTTGAATTTCTTGCATGTTCTGATAAAACAAAGTATCTTGAAATACCTGTCTTTCTCCTTTTAATATTTACCTCACTACATTAGCTTCTAGTTATGAAAAAAATTACTATGGTTAGAAATCTGAGAGTGTTTAGAAGACAAATCTTATGTATTTTCAAAAAGATGAATTAGTATTCCCGAAAAAGATTTTCAAGAACTTGACAAGTTCACAGTAATTCAGTAAAGAAGAGCAACAGGTAAAGGCTTGACAGAGAGACAAATGCAAAGAACAAAGTGTGACTTATTTGACTTCATTATATCAGGATTAATAATGTGATGATGCTAATTAATACTCAGCTACACTTGTGCAAAACTTGAAAATATAAATAGATAAAAGGATCCTTAAATAGTGTTATAAATATAAACATTCAAAGCATTGTGGCACTGGCATTGAAAATGACTGAGAAAATTATGGCCTGGTAAGTAAAGATTCTTACAACCACAGGTTATCTGCAAGAAAAAATATAGATTTCTGAGATATTTTTCACATTAGGTTTTGATGTATTAATAAAAATTATCCTCATATGTATTTTGAAAAATTTCAAGGTGTAATAACATATTTTAAAATGCACTGCAGATGAATATTGGCACACTAAATCTGTATTACATGTCATAAAAATTTCCAGTAATATGAATAATGAATATATTTGACTTTATTTCATGTAAGACACTGGTTAATCAAAATAGATGAAAGAAAAATAACATCAAAATGCTTTGGAAAACGTTTTGCACTTATAAGGAAATATTGTGCAAAACATGAATATATTTGTGTCAGAAAGCAAATATAATGTAACAGTAATGACAACAAATGGGAATGTTAAAATAAAATAAACGACATTGCTCTTTATATCTTCAAATAGATGAAGAAATGTGAGAAGATTATGTGACTGTGCTTAGGCTGTGTCAGTGCCTGGGAAAGTTAGTAGAATCATGGTCTACCCACAATATCTGGTATTCATTCTGCACATGTGTTTCTAGACCAAACAACACCCAGGAACTACTGGACTTAGTGTATTCTCAGCCAACAAATGTTGGACTTACAAATCCTTAAACATATGAAAATAAGCCAGTCAAGCCCCTACTGATATAAGGATCACCAGATTCTCTTTCTACTAATCAGCCAACCCCAACAAGCCTGGCTTGTTCACTTTTCTGAAGTGTACTAACAGTTGTATCAATTTGGCTTAGACTGAGGGTATAGAACAAATTAGTGATGAACTCATCTTTTCAAAATATGGTTATTTGAATAACCCTAAGATGATTTCTGTACTCCAGATGATCATAAGCATGTAGTGCAACAGGGAAGCACAATTAATATCATATAAAGTAATGATTTATATCACACCCCAACTTGTTGAATGACAAAAAGTGTGAGGTAGTTGATATAGAGAATCAAACATTATAAGCAATTTAAAAAGTTTACAAGGTGCAATTTCCCAAGTATATGTATACAGGCATGTGAAGGAGAGACAGATACAGGGATATATACACAAAGAAATTCAGAGAGCAGAGAGAGATAGAAAGACACACACCACACACACAGCATCTTATACAAGAGTAGACAATTCAATAATGTTTACACAATTTAACACAAGTCATTTCAAATTATTTTATTCTGTTTACAAATTAGTATTAATAATTCCAGTTAATTTTCCATTTTATTTAATTTTTATAAATATATATAATATATAATATTATATGTATGCAAACTGAGTGCTCCAAAATGCTCTTCAGTGTATGTCCATCCACTGGAGGAAGGTTAAAATATCCAGCATCAAACCCTTAAAGAAAATTGACTCTCACTCTTTCAAGATCAATTCATAGCCAATAGTTCCTCAGTTAGGATTGGGGCTTCTTACCCACTTCTCTACTTCTGTGCTGGGATTTTATCTGTCTTATCCTGCATAGGTTTTGTGAATGCTCTGACCATTGCTATGCATTCATTTTTTTTCCTTGTCATCAAATGCCACCTCTGGCTCTTAAAACCTTTCACCTCAATCATTTTCTACAATGATTTCCTAGCTTTGGGTGGCAGAGATTTCATATAGGTATCCTATTCAAGCATAAGCACTTTGTAGTCTCCTCTCTGAACACTGACCAGCTGCAATTATCTATATTAATCTCCATCTGTTAATTAGCACTGCTTCTCTTCTGAGAGTTGGAAGATGCATTCATCTTTGTGTATAACAATAAGTCATTAGTTATCAGTTAAATACTCTATCTATTAAGCAGAATAACAATAGTAGGGTCTCCCCTATGGACTGTGACCTGTCTAACCTTAGATTCCTATGCCTGATATCAATGTCAAGTATGGACTTCATCTTGTGAAATGGTCCATAAATACAATCAGAAAATGTTTGGTTACTCCCATAAAATTCATACTACTACTTCACCCTTGGGCATATCTTGTCAGACTAATTGTTGCTTTCAGGATTCACAGCTGGGAAATGTTGATGATTATTTTTCTCTTCTGGTAGTATGCATAGCACCTTTCAACACAATGAAACCTATCCAGTAACAATGAAGCCTTGAATTCATTACCACCTTGATTTCTCCTTGTTTGTTCTACAACTCATGTATGTAGTAAATTCGGTAACAGTGTCTTACCGTGATGTGTTGGTTGATAAGCTAGTGCAGGGTAATTGCCAGTGTTTTGTGGGCCTATAGGATGTCAAGTCAATAGCATCAGTAGAGGGACTTCAGTCCTGGCACAGCGCTTTCTTTACTAGCTTGTTTGTTCCAGTATGAGCAATGTTGCCCAGTCATAGGGTAACTTCTTTTAATCACTTCACACATGTACATATGCATATACATATATATGTGTATATATATACATATATACACATATATATGTATATGTGTGTGTATGTGTGTGTAAAATGATGCTTATGTAGTGTTAAGGTTTTCCATATGACTCTTTCTAAAAGTCTTTAGCTATAATTATGTCTCTTCATAATCCCAGCTCTGGCTTGTCATTCCATTCCCTACACACTTTAGCTTGTTCTATTTCATTAATCCCATTTCCACATTTATTTCTCTGTATTCTATCTCCCCTCCCATGATGTCTCCCTCATTTGACTCTGGCTAGCTTCCCAATGTCTGACTTTTCTAATAGAAATATGTGTATCTAAGTGTTCAAAGATAGCATCCATTTATGAAAAAGAACATGTTACTTTGTCTTTCTATGTCTGAGTTACTTCACTGAGTGATTTTTTCCAGTTTCCTCAATTTATCTCTGAATTTTATCATTTTATTTTTCTATTTCATTGTGAAAATGTACTATACTTTCATTATCTATTCATCAGTTGATGAACATCAGTGTTGTTTCTATTTCCTGGCAATTGTGAATAGAGCAGCTTTGAATATAGTTAAATAGGTATCTCTGTAGTAGAACATGGAGTCCTTTGGGTAAATGCTGAATAGTGATTTGGCTGACATGTGTAGGAGATTGTTTTAGAGCTTTATGAAGAATCCCCACACTGACGTACATAGTATATGCACCAGATTTCATTCCTACCAACAGTGAATAATAGTTTTACTTTCCCCAAATCCTATTCAGAAAGTATTCTTTTTTTAATTTTTGTTTTTGTTTTATTTTGATTTGTTGAGGATAAAATGATATCATAAAATGGTTTTAATTTGCATTTCCCAGATTACTAAAGACATTGAACATTTAAAACATTAATTTTCTGCTTTTTGTGTTTCATAATTTAAGGCCTTTGAGCTCAATTCCTTGCCTCCTTTTTCAAATGGGTTATTTGTTCTTTTGATGTTTACTTTTTTGAGTTTTATGTATATTATTGGTACTAACCCGCTGCATGTATATAGCTGGTGAAATTTCTTTCCCATTCTGCACATTGTCTCTTCACTTGAGTAATTCTGTCTTTGAAGTGCAGAAGCTTTTTAATTTCATGAGATCTAATTTACCAATTTTTGGTCTTAAACAGATTACCTTTGTTTTGTTTTTGAGTATTATAACTTTTGTTACTTTTTACATTAAAAAATCCAGGAAGTGATACAATGTAATGATTAAAGACAACATAAATAATTTTTCTGCTATGCACATATTTACTCATTGTGAAGATTCACATATGAAAAGGCTATCATTATAAACAAACAAATTTATGAGATTGCAATTTAATTTTAATTAAGTTAAATTGTTTATTTATTATGTTTTAGGTGTATGAGTGTACTACCTGCATATATATAAATTTATCCCTGTTGTGCAATACCCACAGACGTCAGATGTTGGCTCACTTGCAACTGCAGTTACGGACAGTTGTTAGCTGCCATGTGAGTGCTGGGAACTGAACCTAGGTATGCTGGAAGAGCAGCCAGTGCTCTGAACCATTAATTCACCTCTCAAGCCCCTTAATTTATTTACTGTTGGGAGCTATTAATCCATTATGTACATTGAGCTGTGGAAGGATTGCTTGTTTACTTAGAGTTTGTGTTTTGACCTAATCTGCCAAGTCAGGAGGAATGTGTTTATATGGTGGAGTTCACAACAAGTATTTGACGGCTCCTTGACCCTCAGATACAGGTGGGAAAAACAGCTGTTGAAACTAATTGAGTTCTTCTGTATAAAAAGGGGGAGCTAAAATAAACCGGGGCTGCAGTCTCTACTGACAGTCCTCCCAAGTATCTTTTCTCTGTCACTTGTTTTTTCTTTTAATCCTCATTCCCCCTTTCAGGTACTGTCCATCTTGGCCGGCTGGCACCATCAATTTATTAATATTTATGCATCTTATTAATTTTGAGGCATGGTTTTCTTTGCAAACAGCCCACAGCTCCTCTTGCTCATGCCTCTGCTGATCTAGTGCTGATATTATTACTTTACACCACCATAACTGACCGTTATGTAAATCCAGAAGAAGAAATAATTTATATGCTATTCAAGTTGTAAGTATTCTTTAATGAGTTTTATGTTCTTTATGATTATGTGATATGTTTAAGCAACAAACGTTTTTAAATATGTATGGAGTTTCCAGAGGCCTTAAAAAGAAGATACCACCATACTTCTGGGATAATTTCAGTTCCATATGAAAACTGAAAAACAATGTATAATTATTCAAGGAGGAAATATCAGTTTGAGTTGAAACAAAGGAAGAATTTCATATTACGTGAAATACTTTTTGGAAGGTTCAAAGACTTTCAGTAACATAGCTATTATAAATGAGCTTCAGCTTTTGCTTCATGAAAATATTAGAAATACCTATATTTTAAATCTAGTCCTTAGATCCTTTAATAAAGAAAGATGCATGGCAATTTTTTTCTAGGCAGTAGTTAGAGGATTTTTTAAGGGATTTAGCCTGAGAATTTTAATATGATTATTTTCAATGAAAATCTTATTCAGATATGCTTCCTTCAGGTGCTACAGTGCAAGGGAAACCAAAGAAGATATATTACCTTAAAGAAAGCCAACTATTCCAACAAATAATCAAGGAAGACACAGGTGAAATGCCTCTGTATTCACCCAAATCCAGATGACTCACTGTTGCTCAAGCAATTGGTCCCAATGAATTTTCAAGAACCATTCTTACCTACCAAGGCCTTGAGAAACTTATACACTTCTCTACCTCCAACCATTTTTTCTACAGAAATGTCGCTTTAAAAGGGCTAAGAGACTTAAACCATTTTATGACCCATGTTATGAATTTTAATAGTGTCATTAGGCCATGGTGTGTGACTTAGTGTCACTCTAAAGTGTGCATTATAAAAAACCAAAAGTTAATAAATGTATTAAATCGGTGATAACTTCATTCACAGGTCAGATGTACGAGTAGAGGAAATTGACTGACTAATGGTTCTCATTAGGCATGCAGGTTATCTTAAATTTCTATATTAATATCACCTTCAAAGGAAAAACTTCCTGACCATATGAATAGAGACTCATTTTTTCCTTTTGTTTTACTCCAATGTTCTTAGAAATGGAAAGAAATATACATGGCCTGTGAAAACTTGTTTAAAGTAACATTTACATAAGCAAAATTTTTGTAAAACACATAAAAGACAGTAAATTTGAACAAAAATACATTTGTTATCAATAAAAATCATTGAATATCAATAAAAACATTTAATATCATTTATTAAGAAACATTAATAACAATAAAAATTAACATCAAAAGAATTTTTTTGTAAGAGCAAAATCCTAAGAACAGCTAAAACCTACTGTATATGATTATTAAAATACTGTGCTGAGCTTTGATGTACATTGCAAATGAAGCATATTATATCTTGTTTTAGCAAAACAGAATTATTTAAAAAATGCAACAGTAGCTACATGTATTTAAAAAAGAAGTCTATTTTTATTGTTTGTTTTACTTTGAATTTTTTGTATGTTTTATTAAATATTTTTGTGTTTCATAAAAAATATCTTAATCATCTTTATAAGCTCTTCCACATTGACACCCTTCCATAATCTTATCTGTAAATTTCATTCATTCTATCATTTATGTTATGATCTGTCAAGTCAAGATATTGTTCCCAGAAATCCCTCAGTGTAAGTTCATCATATCTATAGTCACTCCCTTAAAGAAAGTCAACTCTCCTTCACCCAGCAGTAATCAGATAAATAATGCTTAGTTGCTGTGAGAAACCAGAGACAAATATATTAGTTCCAAATTCTACTAAAAATTATACATACATTGTCTCTACATGAGTCCATGTGTATAGAGTTGAAGGTTATATAACAAGAAATAGTGCCAGACAGGAGAAGGCTTCCCTTCAAGTTGCTGGCCAGGTAGTCCCAGGAACTCCCAAAATTACACAGGTTATTTCCATAGCTCTAGGTCACCTCCAAGAACTTGAAGGTAAGATCTTACTGCTGAAGACAAGGCATACTTCAGACACAGGACTTGGAGCAATGGAGAGGGAACCGACCTTGTAGCCACCTCACTGAAGTCTAGCACTAATAGCTTCAGGGGATACAAGCTGCTAAGGGAGAACTTCAATTGATTTTACAAACTCTGCTTTAGGGCCTAATAACCACAAAAATGAACAGCATGGAAATCCATATTGGGACAGTAGTAGCACTTTTATCTTTTGGATAATCAATAGATATCTAACTGGACTTTAAAACCCATTCAGTGAGAAGAAACTCATGTGTAGTTCTGTCAACATAGCCAAATACACGTCTTGAGAGTTCATAGATCTTAGAAGAAACCCCCCAAGCTGTCACATCCCTAGACAAATTTCTTACTGTGTGTTAAATATGGATACAGAGAAGTTTCCCAATCACCACTCATCAAAGAAGCTTTTTTTTGCAACAGAGAGAAATTTCTCTAGAGTTTCACAGAAATCTATTTAAATAATGGAGACTAAATCAAAATTAAATCCTCTCTTTTCACAATACAGCTGACATGACAGGGCAAAGAGTTAGTATTAGAATTTTCTTATCAAATCCTTCTCTTTCCCATTACAATGTTATTAGAAGAATGTTGGGCATTCAATGAAGGGGTAGTGAATTTTTTCTATTTCCAGATATGTAATTGCATTGCACAACATGGCCTAGGTAGACAAAAAATGACTGTTATACACCAGAGAAGATGAGAACTTGGTATCTCCTCACTTAATGAAGATATGTTCCTCAGAAATCTAAATTTGGTGCTAAAGGCCTAGAAAATGCATGGAGAGATAATAAGTAATATCAAAATCAAGTAAGACAAGCACTAAATTCTAAATCCTGTGTCCTTGTAGCATGATTCTTCCAAAGGGCCTCTAGTTCCAAACGTTCCATAACCTCTCCTAATAGCACCACCAACTATGGACCAAGTATGAAATTCAAGTCTATAGACAACTTTTCTCATTCAAAGAACCACAACAGTCATTTATTCTCATAATTTTGACCAGGTACAAGTTTCTTTATTAGCCATTACTCTATTCAATTAAAAAATTCACTTGCTTAAAATTATCAGAGCTGGTCTAATGGTATAATCATAAACACTCAAAATATATGTAGAAGGCAATTTACCCATCTATATATTTATTTTAATATCGGTAGTGCATTCTACTCTAATGCCTGATGTATCCCAGGGGGTCTGCTATGGAGAATTGACAGAGGAGAGTTAGCTATGGAGGGAGGGGCTTCTGGGTTCCATTTTGTGATAGGAGCCACAACCAAAGTGTGGCAGCCAGGCTTGATAATGGAATGGCCCAGCATTTACTGACCTGGGGCAAGGCTACAGGCCCACAAGGCAGTGGGAGAAAGCTAATGGTGACAATGGGCAAGCTGAGGGAGCGATCTGGAGTGGCAGGCTCATGATCCAGAATGGTGGGCTCTGAGCAGTGATGCAGAGCTGGGCAGCCAGTGTTTGCTTCCTTGTGAGTTACTACCCCTCCCAAAGCTACAAACTATAATAAATTCACATAAAAATGTTATATGGTTTGTCTGATAGCACAAGAGACATGAAGGTGCTAAATAGGACAAACCACAGAAGTTTGGAAAAGGCTAGAGAGCTGATGGTGATAGGTAGGAATGTTGGAGAGAGCGGGCGGTGGGTGGCGTGGATGGAGGAGGCACCGAGGAACAGATGGAATTCTCAGCAGGATACAGCTTTATTTCACATGGGGCACCTTTCCCTCAGGGAAGGTAAAGATGTCAGTGAAGGGAAAGATGTCAGGGAAGGGAAGGGAAGGGAAGGGAAGGGAAGGGAA
>NW_008352267.1:2172088-2172820 GCF_000622305.1 Nannospalax galili | reverse complement strand
GTTTTAGGGGGGGGAAGGGGGGAAATTTTTGGGGAGAAATCAGGGAGGGGGAAGCAGAAAAAGCCTGGCTCCGTTCAGTCTGCCAGGTGGGATTAGGGTGTGGAAGTGTTTACTCTTTCCCTCTTAAGATAAGAGGAAATCTGCTTATCTTACCTTTGGAGGTCAGAGGAAAGGCAGGCTGCTTCTCAGCAGACTTTGTTCTTCTTGACCTCAAAGGTCAAGGTGCTTATCAATTAAGTTCCCTTTTCCAGGCTCCAAAGTCTGTAGGTCCCTGTTGGGGAGGTGGGGAGCTGCTATTTGGAACCCTAACATTCCAGCCTTTTTTGTTATAGGATAGGGGGCGCCATTGTCATCTTGCTACTTCCTGCTGGACAGGGTCGGCGTGGGGCGGTAGGCTGGTTTAGGGGTCCACTAGGCAGCAGGGGTTGTCTCTCCATGCATCTGAACAGGGTCCTAGATGGTTGACAGGTGTTCGTATAGAGGTGGGGAGCTGCTATTTGGAACCCTAACATTCCAGCCTTTTTTGTTATAGGATAGGGGGCGCCATTGTCATCTTGCTACTTCCTGCTGGACAGGGTCGGCGTGGGGCGGTAGGCTGGTTTAGGGGTCCACTAGGCAGCAGGGGTTGTCTCTCCATGCATCTGAACAGGGTCCTAGATGGTTGACAGGTGTTCGTATAGATGTGAAGGGAAGGAAAGTAACAACTGATTAAAATTAGTATGCGTTAGTTTT
>NW_008352267.1:2170372-2171725 GCF_000622305.1 Nannospalax galili | reverse complement strand
CGTGTGTCCCAAGCCTCTGGCCGTGAGTCCTGTGGCTGCCACTGATGCCACTAGGCTAACTCCTACCAGGATTGCCAACGTGGCTGACCTCTTTGTTCTGGTTCTTCCTGTCCCTGTGGATAAGACATCATACACCTCTCCTGGTGTGTATAGGGTTAGTTTGGGGATGAGAATGACTGGAGCACAGATGTCCTCAATCTGTGGAGAGATGCAGGAGTATATTTTGGAAGAATAGAGAATGAGCAGTCCTGAGGTTAGAGCAGTATCTTCCTTAATTGTGACATTTTGGCTTGATGAGTGTGGACATTTAGAGGTTTGTGGAGTCCAACATTCTGTATTGTTAAAAAAAAGGGGAGGGTGATGAGAGGCTAGTCCTGGAGCTGAGGTGTCCCAGACCTTGGGATTGACTTCAGTAGGGGGAAGGGGCAAAGATCTGGCTTGGGGAGGAGAAGGTACAGGGGAAAGGAGAAAGAGTGTGGAGAATGGGAGAGAAATAGAAAGGGAGAGCTTTTGCATGAGATCTCTGCCAAGTAGGGGGGTTGGGCAGGTGGGCAAAACCAGGAAGGAGTGAGTTAAAGGCACCTTCCAGAATACACAGTCTAAAAGTCCTGTTGATTTGGGGTTGTGAGGCTTCCCATCAACCCCCACCACAGAGATCTGTGAGGGAAAACTTTACCAGAGTAGGAAGGGAGAACTGACCATGATGCACCAGTGTAATCTTACCCACCACCATGGCTGAAACCTGGGCTCCTCCATTGTGATAGTCATAGAAGCGGTGGGGGCCAAGAAGCCAGGACGTCATCAGTCTTCAGCCGCCAGGCCTAGAAGGTCATTCACTGAACCCTGTAAATGAGGCTGGGTCTGGGAGGTGAGTGGCCTTCCATGGTGTTGCAAAGAAGGACAATCAACTCTCCAGTGACCTTGTTGCCCACAGGAAGGACAGGGTCTGGGTGGTGGCTGTGGGTTAGAGCATTGTCTTACCCAATGTCCAGTCGCTCTGCACTTGAAGCAGGGTCCTGGCAGATGTCGTTGGGCCCCATTGGTGTTCGAAGTGTTCTTGGGAGGAGCCCTTAGGACTGCAGCCATAAGCTGGTACTTTTGCTTGGACAGGGTAAGCTTGTCTGCCTTCTCCTGTTCCTCTCGGTTATAAAATACTTTAAATGCCGTGTCCAACAGATCTCTCATGGGGGTTTCAGGGCCCTTGTCTAAGCACCTAAGTTTCCTTCTAATATCTGGAGCTGATTGTAAGATAAAGTGGTGGTGAAGCATAAGCTGTCCCTCTGCAGACTCTGGGTCATACTTGGTATACTGGACCAGAGCATCAGTGAGTCTGTCCATAAACTGAGCTGGGGT
>NW_008352267.1:2164512-2170311 GCF_000622305.1 Nannospalax galili | reverse complement strand
AAGAGGTGGTTGCGCATAAGCCATACCTCTCTGGACTCTGGGTCATAGTTGGTGTACTGAACCAGGGCATCAGTAAGTCTGTCCATAAACTGAGCTGGGGTTTCAGCAGAGCCCTGAGTAATCAACCTAAGCTTCTCAAAGTTAACTACCTTAGGGGGCAAAGCTCTCTGAAGACCTGTCAGGAAGCAAGTGATCATGTGGTCCCTGGATGCTCTACCTGGTGAAGGTCCTGCCTGGCCTCCTGGTAGGGTTGGTAATCCCACCCAGGGTCCTGAAGGGGAACTGCCTCACTACCAGTAGGGTGAGCTTGGTTAGCAGAATGAAGTTCATTAGCATATTCCTGTGCTGCTGTCCAGACCCTATGTCTCTCATCAGGGGTGAGGGTAGATTGGAGAATCATAAAGAGATCATGCCAGGTTAGATCATAGCTGCTAATAATATATTTAAATTATTGTATGAAGTGTGTAGGATTAATAGAAAAAGAGCCTATTTTGCGCTTGAGCTGAGATAGATCTCTGAGAGAAAGGCGTGTGGACTTTGACAGCCCTGTACAGGCCTGCCACATCCCTGAGGGGAAAGATGCCATGGGAAGGGAGCTGAGACTGGGTGTGGGAACAGGTATGGCTTGACATAGGACAGGGATTGGGAGGGGGCAGAAAAGGGGAGTCCTGGGAGGAAGCTGAAGTGGGAGAGGTGGGAGGGGTGTCCTGTCAATGAGAGGATGTAGGGGCAGGGGTATCAGAGGCAGGGTCTGGAACTGAAGTAGAAGCAGATACAGGAGGGTTAAATGGGGTATTTGAGGTAGAAGTCATACTCGGGGAGAGTAGGGAATATTTGGTAAGGAGACGTTTAAGATTTTGGATTTCCTTGAATAAAGGGGAGTCAAGAGAGTGAGTGTCAGACTCAGAATGCTGAGGAAGGGAGGGGGAAGATAGCAGAGAGGGAGTTTGAGGCAGAGAAGGGAGGGGAGTTGGGCTGGCCCCTGGACTGGAAGGCAAGGGAGGGTATAGTGATGGGAGGGCAGGGGGAGGACTTAATTATGCCTCAGGCTCGGGAGCAGGGGGGTCTTGGGCCTGGGTTCTGATAGGGGGCAGGTTATCAGCTATGGAAGGATCAAAAGCAGAGTCAGAGGGGTAGGGAGGAGGGAGAGTGGCAGAGGCCCCTGGAGTTTCAGGACCTGGTGAGACTGCCTTAGCCAGGAGGACCCAGGTCTGGGTAGTGACCGTGGGTTAGGGCATTGTCTTACCCAATGTCCAGTGGCTCCGCACTTGAAGCAGGGTCCTGGCAGATGTCGTTGGGCCCCATTGGTGTTTTGAGTGTTTGGTTCCCATAGCAATGGATTAGGCAGAAAGCAAAAGAAGAGTTAAAGACCTCAGCTGGTGGGTAGGGGAACAAAGAGAAACTTTTGCCCTGAGGGGACAGAGGTGGAGTCAGAAGTCAGAGCAGGAGGGAATAAGCTTACAGAGAAGAGAGAGAGAGAGAGAGAGACAGAGAGAGAGAAAGAAAGAAAGAGGGAGAGTGGGAGAGAGAGAGAGCAGGAAGAGAAAGGTTTGGCTTAGGTCATGTAAAAACGAGAACGAGAAGAATCAGGCAACAAAAGAAAAGCGTCCTTTTTTCTATTGCTGATTCAAGTGAAATTCCCGAACCCCAGGGCAGCATCCTGCAATCGCTGGGGGGGGGGGAAATATGAGTTGTGTGTGTCCCCACCAGGGGCCACAGCATCCTGTAGTCAAAGGCAGGGAGGAACCTCCCACACACTGGTGTGATTTCGAGTGAGTGAAAATGAGTTAGGAGAGGTTCTGCAGTGTGGTGCGTGACCAGCCAGTAGGAAAGTGGGCCCAGAGGCTGAGATGGACTGGGAGTGGAGAAGAATGGAGAGGCCTAGATGAAGTTCAGAGTAGCCAGTGAACAGAAGGAGAGGAGAGAGAGAGGGAGAGAGAGAGAGAGAGAGAGAGAAGATGAGATGTTATGGGAAAGCAAAAGATGGCAGGAGCGAGGAAGGGAAGGGAGCTGAGGTAGGGAAAAGGATTTGAGTGTGACGGAGAGGCAGGACTCACTCCCAGGTGGGCATGGACAGGCACAGTAACTGTGCTGGGCAGTTCAACGGTCACAGAAACCAGTGCTCTCCAGTGGCCGTGAGTGAGGTCCGGAAGTGACTGAATTTGATTGGAAAGGAGATGAAAAGAAAACTGGCGGAGAGTAATGAAGGGGAAAGGGGAGAGAGAGAGGGAGAGAGAGCTGAAAGGAATGGGAAAGAGGGGAGAGAGATAGAGGATGGAAGTGTACCTTAATGCCAAATCAGGGGTGTTCGCAGAGGCCAGTAACAACAAGCGACTCCGAAAGTTTTACGTGCAAGGTCCCTTGAAGTAAGAGCTGGGTTTTGGCACCATCTGATAGGTAGGAATGTTGGAGAGAGCGGGCAGCGGGTGGCGCGGATGGAGGAGGCACCGAGGCACAGATGGAATTCTCAGCAGGATACAGCTTTATTTCACATGGGGCACCTTTCCCTTGGGGAAGGGAAGCATGTCAGTGAAGGGAAAGATGTCAGGGAAGGGAAGGGGAAAGATGTCCGCCCACGGGTTGTGAGCTGGGACTTTATATATGGGGGCTTTAGGGTGTGGAAGGGGGGAATGTTTGGGGGAGAAATCAGGGAGGGGGAAGCAGGAAAAGCCTGGCTCTGTTCAGTCTGCCAGGTGGGATTAGGGTGTGGAAGTGTTTACTCTTTCCCTCTTAAGATATGAGGAAATCTGCTTATCTTATCCTTGGAGGTCAGATGAAAGGCAGGCTGCTTCTCAGCAGAGTTTGTTCTTCTTGACCTCAAAAGTCAAGGTGCTTATCAGCTAAGTTCCCTTTTCCAGGCTCCAAAGTCTGTAGGTCCCTGTTGGGGAGGGGGGCAGCTGCTATTTGGAACCCTAACAGATGGCAGCACTGATTTGGCTTTTACAATGGAGTACAATGCAGTAGCATGTGCCACAGCTATGTTACAAATGTGGGGGCATGTTGTAGGTATGTGAAGATTTGTTAAAGTTTGTCCAGAGGCTAGAAAATCTTTTACAGGCCCTGGAACCAAATGGAATGCCCAGAGAAGGGGTGTGGCCACTTTGCATAATAAAAGATGTGCCCCAGGCAGGGGAAGCTGAAAAGGCTAGGGAGGTCCTGGAAGATCCAATTTCAGAGCTTAAGTGAGAGAGAGAAAAAAAAAAAAAACAGACACTTTAACTTGTGTAAGGTCCAAGGACAAAGAGGAAAAGACAGATAATAGTGAAAAAGAAGATGACCTAAAAATAAAAGTAGCTAAAGCTGCCTCTTAGATTTAACCTTTGATGTAAAAGGAGATAAAAAGCTAACAGTGCTGTAGCTAGGAAGTACACCACGTTGGAACTGTTAAAACTAGGAAAAACTTAGAAGCAAGTAACCAGAGAGTCCCTAGCCACATGACTTGTGAACGTATGGGACATGGGAGCAAATGATGTCAGTCTAAGTCTGTCAGAAGCTTCACAGCTGAGTTGTATAACCACCCTTCCATCCTTGCGATATAGGCTGTTTGACCTAGGCCAATGTGGGGGATAGCAGTCCTTAATGGGTTGGCTGGGTGAAGGCATTAAAGATACATGCTCATTAAAAGGGAGACTAACAGGATTAGCAGGGGCTGGAAGCCTATAAAGGAGGGGCAGGCATTACTAAGAGAGCTAGATATGAGAAAAGCAATACATGATGTCCCTTTCATAGGGCCAGATAAGACTGTGTTCACCAGAGATATGAAGGAAAGCTTAACTCAACTGGGACCTCAACAATGGTGTGGGGTTTTAATGGTTTTACTAAGCCCTTTAAAGGGACAGGATCATTATAAAGTGACATAGACTTTGGGAAATCTAATGATTCTGACCAGCATGTAAAACATGTCCATAGAATAACAGAACATTCTATAAGAGATATAAAAAAGACCAGACTGAAGAAATGGCCCACTTGGGTTACTCAAAGACAAATGTGGCAAGACTTATATCGAGCCCACATTCTCAGAAAAAAAAATTGATAGAAAATCAAATTCAGTACTAATGAGGTTCTGGAGGGGTTTAAAACCAGAAGAACAGTTTATAAAAGGCATTGAAAGGTTAAAAACTATCCCGGGGTGGATAAGAATCTCAAAGGATTAAATAAGTTGCATTTCTCTTCTGATATAGGTTATACCAAGGGTGGAAGCAGTTTTTCTCACCAAGATCTCCTCCAGCAGCCGGGTATCGTCAGTGGAGCAAAACTGCTGGCCCAGGAGGCATGGGCAAAAGGTAGCAGTGACTATACCGGGGCCACAGGAGCAATCTGGAGTGGCAGGCTCACAATCTCCACAGCACAGAGCTGGTCATCAGAGCCTTGTTTCATTGTAATTCCCCTCCCCAAGGACATGAACCATAAGAAATTCACGTAAATACATGTTATGTGGTTTCTCTGATAGCACAAGAGATCCCAAGAGAAATTGGGGGACATGGTATAGAGAAAACTAATGCATCCCTCAACTTTCAGCAGTAAATCTTCCTTACACAACAGAATATTATGCACACAGAAGGCCACATCTGGATATGTTTTAAAGAATAAGAGACTGCAAAGTATCTTTGGATGAGACCCCTGTATGGAACCTCACCCACCCATGTCTCAGGGACCATTCCAGAATAGGGGGTTGAAAGATTGTAAGAGCTAGGGTTGGTTCATGAACACAGGAAAGCAGAGACTTTCAGGCCAATGGAAGCTTGCACATGTGAAGTTGTGGCAATAGTGACATCAAACACAGGACCCCTACTAACTTAATTAAACAAGGGCCCAGAAGGGAGGAGAGAAATGGGTGATGGTCCAATCCTAGTCTGAGAACCACTGGATCCTCACTGGTCTTGGGTGAAAGGGAGTATGACTTACATACAGTCTCTAGATGTACTGATTAGACTCCAGTGGAGGAATTTACACTGAAGGATATCTGGGTACAAATGCTTGACTGGATGGGACTTAACGTGAATGGACTACAGGAGGTCTGTTGGGGGAATGGGTGGCATTCATGGGGGAGGGTTTCTAAATTTGATTAAGAACTCCAGTAAAAAATTACAAAATCTCAATTAAAAACTTTAAAAAAAATACAAAATGGCAGCAAATAAAGAAAACACTAAGGAACAAGATAACCTATTACTCTGTTTATTCTTTGTCTAGATGGCCTCCATTAGAGAAAGTCAGGTATTAAAGTGACCGAATATTATGGATTTCAGGTTATTCGGTGTCTTGAAGTCCATTCATGTTATTTTTATGAAATTTGGTGCACCTGAGTTTTGTGTATATATGTTGATGGATGTAATGCCTTTTTGGTTAGTTGTTCCCTTGAGCAGAATGAAGTGACTTTCTTTTTCCTTTATGATTAATTTTAGTTTGATTTCTATTTTATCAGTTATTAGAATAGCTTGTTTCTAAGAATCATTTGCTTGGAATATTTTTTGAGCATTGCACCATAAGATAGTACCTATTCTTCACTGTGAAATAAAGTTTTGTAGACAACAAAAATTTGGATATTCTTTTTTTAATTTATTCAGCTAGTCATCTGAGTCCATTAACATTTAAAGTTACTATTAATAGATGTGTATTGTTGACTGCCGTCCTTTCTAGTTTTGATTGTAGTCCTAATTTGTGGTTCTGTAATTATGCTTTCAATTGTTTTCTTTCTGTAATCTCTTGGGAATAACCATTTCTTTCTTCTGTTCTTTTTATTGCTTATAGTGTTTGGGTGGCTCGGTAGACATGAATTTTTTGAGCCAATTCAATTATTGA
>NW_008352267.1:2161659-2164494 GCF_000622305.1 Nannospalax galili | reverse complement strand
TGATAGAGAGTTTTGATAGGTAAAGTATTTTGGGTTTTTATCTATGATCATTTAGGACTTGGGATACTTTGCTGCAGGATATCCTAAATTTTATTTTAGTATTCCTTGTAAAGTTAACTATAATTCTTATGGGTTTTCTTTTATCTCTACTTTGTTGTTTTCCTGTTGTAACTTTTAGTGTCCTCTCTTTTTGTTCATTTTGTGGTTTTACTATGATATACCTTGGGGAGTTTTTGTTCTGGTCCTTTATATTTGGTGTTCAGTCTTGTTCTTGTATCTGCATGGATGTGTCTTTCCTTAACTTAGGACAGTTTTCTTTAATGATCCTGTTTATGACATCATCAATGTCTTTAACATGAGACTTTTCATCTTCCTCTATGCCTAACTCCATAAATATAGGTTTGGTCATTCATGCTGTCCCACATTTTCTGCATATTCCATTCCTGCATTTCCTTTTTAAAATTCTTCATCTTTTAATTGCTTCTGTGGTCCAGTTTTGCAAATTTATCGTTAGTCTTCATATTCTGTTTTCCATTTGCTTCATTTTGCTGTGAGACACTCTCCTGTCATTTCAAAATGGTTTCTGAGGTTCTTAATTCCATCTTCATTTCAAGATAAATTTTCCTCAATATTTCTCTTTTGTGAATTCACTTTTCAAATCCTAAATTGTCTTTGTGATTTCACTCAATTGAATACTTGTTTTTTTCTTGAGCTTTGGTCAGGATTTTTTTTCCCTCGTCTCTTTTTGTTTTAATAAAAATAAAATTATTTTCACTGAAGAAAGTTTAGAATACAAACAAGGTCACAGAACAGGTAATCCCAGCATACCGTCTATGAATGACACTTTGCAAGAAGCCTTCTGGAGTTTTGCTTCCCCGTCCAACTCTTCTAACCCCATGTCATTCTATATAAGTATAAAGAGAGCACCCAATAAATAATATCAACTATAATACTCATGACAAGTGAAAACACCATCTTTTACCTGAAAATTTCAAAGGATTATATAGAAAAGTATTGCAAATCATTTGAGTAGTATGTTTGTGTGTTTCTTAAAATCTTTCAGTCTTTGATCATGTTTATTATCATTCTTTTGAGTTCTGTGTTCTGGCATTACTCTCGTTTACATTTTATAACACCTCTATAGTACTGGTGGATTTGTTGGGAACTTATTATCTTAATTTTTCATTTGTGTTTCTGCATTGCGAGCTGGGCATGGTGATTTCTTTGATAGTTGAGTGTCTGAACTGAAATTCTAACCTTCTTTTATGAAGTTGAAGCCTGGTTTTCTTTTTATTGTTGTTTGGTTTGGGTATTTTATGATTACATATAAGTAGTTCATTGTTCTGTGTTTCAGGTTTTTCCTTTTTATTTTTTATTGGAATGACAAGACAGGATGATTCCAGGCATTCTAGTCAGGAGCCCTCCAGCAGCACGGATTTCACATTCCTGAAGCATAAGGTTGATAACCATGTGGATAGGTTCTGACAGTCTAGTCAGGAACACACAAGCAGGGCAAAGGGACCTAGGGCCTAAGTTGGAATAATGGGGACTAAGTGTGTGGTTCTGATTAGCTAAACAGGGTAGATATGGGCCCTGGATAAGTCTTGTCACAAAGAAGAGCTATGGCGACCTAGTGATGGGATCTCACAAACTTATCAGGCTCAAATTTTATTTTCATACATTGAAATATTAAGGCACTCATACGGTAAGCATACCATAGAGCTTGTTGCTCTCAATGGACATAAGCAGCTAGATTTCAGTCAGACATCCTTCATTATTTATCAGTTTATGGAATTGTATTGGACTTACCCATAAATTTGTGCTAAATTTATTCTCTTAAAAGAGTTATAGGTCTCAGCTGGAATTCAGATTTGCACATATAATTAAGTGCATAATTATGAATCTGAGACATTATGAATTCCTCTTAAGCATTTTAAAAGTACTGCAAACAGTTCTAGTATTCTAACCCTAGAATTGTGAAAGCCTACATTTTGCTTTGTACTGTTTATCATATCCAGCAATACAAAATAATAGATGCAAAACTATGAATTTTAAATATGGCTCTTCTTCAGCATGTCATACTTTGGGACTTTTATCACTCACTGTCCAGTAGTACACATAAAAATAACAATAGAATAAAATGTATACTGTGCCTTTTTACAATGCAACCAACAGTTAAAAGATTGAAACAATGTTAAAAGTGATGTTTAAATTTTATTGCTTTTTTTATTCATAACAAAATATCTTAATACACTATGCTTGGATTTGGAACTAAAGCAAAGTTTTATAATGATCATTATATATGTAATGGATATTTCTGTTCTAATTCAACTTTTATAATAATAAAAGCAATTTCTCTTTTAATATTTTCTTTTTTAAATTTTATATGAATGAGTGTATTGCTTGCATGTGTGTAAGTCCACATGTGTCATGCAATGCCCACGGAGATCAGAAGAAGGTGTTGGATTTCCCCTACAACTGGAGTTATGGATGGTTGTTAGTCGGCATGTGGGTGCTGGGCATCGAACCTGGTTTAACTGCCAGAGAAGTCAGTGCTCTTAACCACTGAGCCATCTCTCCATCTTCCCACAAAAGCAATTTCTTGCATGCCATAATTTTTAGAAAGCATTTTACTACCAATGTTTAAAATAAATTTGAAATAATGTAATGTTCAGAATTTTCCCTCAGATTCTGTCATGCTGTAGGGCTATATGTTGTAACCTTTTATTTACTGTCACAGAAAATCAAATTATTTTGACATTATGATTTATTAAAGTTATACAACCAGCTTGAATGCAGTCGACAGAAATTACAATCTTCATTTTTCTTAATGTA
>NW_008352267.1:2148929-2161625 GCF_000622305.1 Nannospalax galili | reverse complement strand
GGTATATTCTACTTATTTGTTGTTTCAGTTCAGTTTTGTTTATTTGTTTGTTTGCTTGCTGGTTTCTTTGTTTTTGTCTTTTTGAGACAGTTTTCCCTTTAGCACCAGCTAGCCTGACAATCACTTACATAGACCAGGCTAGCCTCAATCTCACAGAGATTCACCTGCCTCTATCTCCAGAGTGATGTTACTAAAGGCTTGAGAAACTGTTTTGTACCTTCTCACAGAGAAAATGGAAATGGGTACCAGACGTATTTTTTGATGTGTTGTACACAGCTTTAGACTTATATGAAAGCTAGAGGATATATAATGGTTACTGATGTGGAGAGACTAAAGAGAGAAACAACATACAGAAACTGAGAAATGAAAACCCATCTTCACTGTCAAGGAAAATGACTTTAGTGAAAAAGAGTGGTCAATTAAGGAAAACACTGGGAAAATCAAGTCATAATAGATGCTGGCGGTGAGGTATGGAAAAACACTGAACCGTATCTTATGAGCTACATAACTTATCCTACATTTCTATCAAGGGCACTATGCCCTACAGTACTATCACAAGTGATATTAGGGCCAATGTGAGATTAATCACTGGAGAGGACACATTAGATTTTGTGCAGTTAATTTCTATCTCCAGCTGAAGTAGGGTCACCACCCTCGGTGAAAAGTAGTATCCCTGGCCTGGAGGGATGGCTCAGTGGTTAAGAGCACTGACTGCTCTTGCAGAGGACCCGGGTTCGATTCCCAGCATCCACATGGCAGCTATGAACCATCCTTAACTGCAGTTCCAGGGGAATCCGAAACCCTCTTCTGACTTCCATGGCATTGTATGACATGAGTTCACTCACATACATGCTGTCAATACACTCATACACAAAAAATAAAAAAAACAAAATATTTTCAAAAAAAGGTAGAATCCCTGCTGCAATTTTTCTTTAGTGTTACTTGGTATATACGTAAATGCTATTTCTTATTTATCATGATATTATAGGTAAGCAAAGACAAAAACAATCACCAGTTTCAACTTTTCATCAAAACACTGCACGTTGGCTGGCACTGTAGATATTCAGTAAATAAGACAAGAAACAATGAATCACTTCTAATAATTTGTAGACACAACTAAAAATCCCATGTGACTGTACTCCTTCTGTTCTTTTGTTTTCACGTTGTGCTGCTCACACACTTGCATGTACATAAACAAACGCGGAGATAAAAACATATTTTCTTTCATATGACATGAATTTATATTTGGTTGCTAAGGGGTAGGCTGACAATAAGCTTTAAAGTGATAAAGATAAACTACCTGCAGCAAGGACAGGAGAAACCCCCTGCCTGCTTAGCCCAGTTCAGTGTCAGACAACTGGACCCAACACCTGTAAGTATAACAAGAATAAAAGAATACAAAGAGACTCCATGTAAAATCTCCCAGGTGTGAATTGACTCTAAAGGGATAACTAAAGATGGTAAAGAGCTAAACAAATTAATGCCTTGCACCTATGCTAGGGCACCTAACAAAGATCTATGGAGAAAACAATTACTACAAATGAATGAACAAAACCTGTCCATTCTGTGTGAGACCTTGTCTATAATTGATTTGCTATATAATGTTAACGAATAATGTTAATCTTCCTTTAAATGTTTTACAGATGTGAAACCCATTTGAAAGATACCTGTAGAAGCAAAGGCCAATTATAGCTGTAAGATTCTTGGGAGTGTTATGGTTTGGTAAGATAAAGACAGAGACTCCCAAACTATAAAAATGTTAAGAAAATCTACAGTACCAGGGGTAGGTTGACCCCCTATGAGCTGTTGGTCAGAGATAGATCCTAGAGCTCCTCAAATTCACCAAGGCTATTGCCACTAATATCGGTTGTACACTAGAAAGGTGTGTAAGGCCATGTTGCTGAAGACACTGCAAGTTGTGAGCACAGGATAAGAAGAGGAGATGGAGCTGAGACTAAGGCAAAAAAACTCCATGGCACTGGATGGATGATGTTCATATTGTCAGAAGGTGCTATGCTGATGGTTTGGGAAGAAAGGATCCCATATGATTCTTCTCAATAATGGACCCTGCGTGGTGCACACTGTGGACATGCCAAACAATACCTGAAAGTGCAATAATGGCTCGACCAAAAAAGTACAAATGACAAACTTCTAATTGGATAAGGCACACTCCTAGGGGTGGAACACACCACTGGCTGTACACCAAGCCAACACCTTGTGTCAAGGAAAGCTACAGGCCCTAGTGGGGACAGTATACTGTATAACAAATATCGTACTCTTACTGGGATATCTTCTAGGCATTTGTACATACATTCATGTTTGTTTAGATGTTTCTACTTCCTCCTATTTGTCTTTATAGTAAAAGAAACAACACTGACATAGATCAATGACCATGGCTTAAAGACAAATAATGAGGAAGCCCAAGAAGTCATTATCTCACCATGAAACAAGAGACATCACCCTACATCTGTAACCTCCGTCAAGGATCAGGTACCTTAGTGGAAGACTGGCGGAAAGACTGTAGGAGAAGTGGAAAGGGGTGGTGTGTATCCCAGGGGCCTTCTGTGGAGAATTGACTGAGGAGAGTTTTCCATGGAGGGAGGGGATTCTGAGCACCGTCTTGGGATGGGAGCCACAACTGGAGTGTGGTGGCCCAGTGCGAGAACAGAATGGCCCAGGATTTACCCGACTGGGGCAAGACTATGGGCCCAGGAGCTGTGATCAAATGCTAGTGGTGGCTATGGGTGGGCTGCGGGAGTGATCTGGAGTAGCAGGCTCATGATCTGGAATGGCAGGATCTGAGCCATGGTGCAGAGCTGGGAACCTGGTGTTTGTTTCTTTGTGAGTTACTTCCCCATATGGTATAATCTATAATAAAGTCATATAAAAATGTGTTATATGGCTTGTCTGATATCACAAGAGACCCTGAGAAAACTTGGACAACATCTGATATCACCCAGTTAAGATTTTTGCACAAGTTTGTAGTAGAATAGTATATAGTTATTTCAATATAGCAGGCTTCAAATATAATCCGAAAGTGACTGGTTTCTCCCAGAGCAATTGGGCCAACATCGAACAATTGAGAAGATCTTGCCTGGCAGATTGGTATTGCAGTACTTAGAATACTAGAAAACTAGATAAGCATGTTGAAGCCTTTTCTACCCAGCAGTGTGCATACAATCTTTTGGCATTTGAGTACTGGGATACAGGGTGAAGACTTTTAGGTTAGGTTCATCTTGATGTATCTGAATGTTTTATCCTAGTGCAGTATCACATTTCATTTATCCAACATTTTCTTATTTACATTTTGTCTTAATCCATAACATGGATATTGTTAATAGTTATGCAATAGACATGAATGTGTAAATACCTATGGGATATGATAATATGAATCCTCCAAAATATACACAGTGTGGCACAACTGGAGCATATGGTGTCCTGTTTTTTCATGTTTTTGTTTTTTTCTTAGCAATCTTCATGTTTGATTTCCATAAAGACTGCCCAAATTTACATCCCTACAACATTACATAAGAGATACTTTCCCCATACATGCATCAACATTTGTTATTGTTTGTTTCCCTCTCATGATGGAATGTGATAGAATCTTAATCAACTTAAAAATGATTTATTTTTGTTGGGCGTGGTGGCACACACCTTTAATCCCAGCACTTGGGAGTCAGAGATAGGCAGGTCTCTCTGAGTTCAAGGCCAGCCTGGTCTACATAGTGAGTTCTAGGACAGCTGGGGCTACAGGGAGACCCTGTCTCAAAAAGACATACCCCAAAATGATTTATTTTTGTTAATTTTAATTATGTGTATCTTTGTCTATGTGTGGGTATGCACACATGAGTGCAGATGTTCACCATGTTCAGCAGCCTCTGATACCCCTAAAATTTGAATTAGAAGATGCCGTGAGTCCCCCAACATGGATAGGTGGCGGGAACTGAATTCAGGTCTCCTCCAGAAGCATTATGCACTCTTAAGCACTGAGCCATCTCTCCAGCCCCTTTGATCTGCTTTTAATTTGCATTTCTCTGACTGCTAAATATGTAAAAAAATTGTTTCACATGTGTATCATCTTTTGGTACTTTATCTTCTGAGATGTTTGTTCATTTTTTAACCTACTTACTAGTTGTGTTGCTTAGTATTTTGGAGCTTAGGTTTTTTTTGGAGAGGCTTCTTTATAGAATCTAGATATTAATCCTCTGTTAGATGTATCACTGACAAAGATCTTCTCAAATACTATAAAATATTGCTTCACTGAAGTGTCTTCTGCAGTGTAGAAGGTTAATTCTAGTAGCAGAACTCTTCTTTTTTTCAGGAAATCTATCTTGACTCTAAATCTGCTAAACTAATTGAATGAAGAGCCCATCAATATTATAAAGGATAACTAGTTTAATGAAAGTCTACAAATTAAATTGTGAATCATATTTCTGAAGGTACATCTATTTTAAAAATATTTTATTTGTTATTTTATGTGTATGAGTGTATTGCTGGTATGTATGTAGGTGCACCTGTTTTGTGCAATGTCTGCAAAGGTCAGAAAAGGACATCAAATTACCCAAGAACTGGAGTAAGAACAGTTGTTAGCCACAATTGTGGGTGCTGGGAATCGAATCCAGGTCTTTTTCAATGTAGTCAGAGCTCTTAACTGCTGAACGATCTCTTCAGCCCCCTGAAAAAATACATCTAAACTTATGCATATCATAGCTTCATAAAAAGGAATATAAGATTAATCATTATTAATATCATGAACTACAAGATAGAGAATTCATGAATATAATAATTTGCATAAGTGATATTAAGTGATGAGTGGATAGGACAGAAGAAAACACAACAATATTTGAAAAATAAAGGCTGAAAACAGCCAATTAATAATTAATTAATAACATGATTAATGAAAGAACCTACAGCCAAGAAAATTTTAAAAATCAAAACCATGCTGTATTAATAGCCTATGTAGTAGTAGTTACTAGCTTCAAAATGCAAAAACATATGAAAAGATTTTGAAACAAATTACTAAATAAAAAATTAGCAATAAATTGGATGAAATGAAGATCAGATTTAATGAGTAATGATAAAATTTCCAATTTTCTATTCCAGAGAAACCACTTCTATCTGGGAGAAATGAAAGAGTATCTTGAGACTACTACAAAAATGATTAAAATTCTAGAATTTATAAGAAAATTTATCTTTTAGGGAAGCTAAACAAGTATACATATGATTAAACAGACAGAATAATTCAGAATGAAAAGTCCACATGAAAATCACATCTGTGAACTTAACTCTCTGCAAGCATGTCTGAAGATTTTAATAACACGATTTTAAATCACCTAATTATGCACATAAATATGTGTATATATAGTCATGTGCATAAAGTTTTATAAAAATGCATGTCTGCTATGAGCAAACACTCACAAAAATAAACTATTAGTAAATAATTTCAGAAAACATTATTTTAAGCATATGAAGACTATATAAAGTAAAAAGTGCTATGCTATTGAACTATTTGAAATAAATGTGAATCAGTCTCTATCATTCAAATAATAGAATAAATGGTGCTCTTTGGAATTGGATAGATGGCTCAGCAATTAAGAACAATTGCTGATCTCTGAGAAGACCCAAGTTTTGTTCCCAGAAAACAAATCAGGCCCCTCACAATAAACTTCAGCTCCAAGGGCTCCAACGCCTCTTCTGACATCTGTGGACCTCAGAATACATGTGCCACACACATAGATCACAGCATATATACACAAATATAACTAACAGAAATAAAAATAAGAAGATATTTTTAAATTTTATTTAATTTTTTAACTTTTACAAAAATTTCATTGAGAATTTCATACGTACATATAAGGTGTTTTCAACAAATCCATGCCCACTCCCTTCCCTCCAACATTTTCCCCTCTGAAGAGGTAACCCTAAAATCTTTTAAAGATTACATACAAGCTCCTAAACACTTTTGACATTTTTTGGCCTTTGGAACAGAGTAGTTGCTAATAGGCCCAAGGCCATTTTTACTTTTAGCCAAGAAACTGGCTACATTTCTTTGAGGTCTTTTTACTCTAACTGCCTAGCCATTTCTTATCTCCTATTCTTATCATGCCATCCTCTGAAGGGGTCACCCAAATTGCCAATAGGGAATAGGGATGAAGACTGCTCTGGCTTTTTCCATGATGAACAGAGATGCAGGATGAGGTAATTGGAGCAGCCCTTCAGTGGGACTATCTCAAATACTTCCAAATTGAATAACTCTTGCCTCAAAGGGGAAATTAAAGTCCTTGAATCTTGAATAAGAGATGTGGAGGAGAAGTAAAGGCAAGAGTAATTAGCATTACAAGTTCTAGATAAGGAACTTGAAAAAAGTCAGAACAGGGCAGTTTTCAAATGTTCATATGAAAGTCCATTTGAATTTCTTGACAAGGGCTTCCAAAAGCATCCCTCTTTGGGTTCTTCCTCATTTTTCTTTTGTCTTTCAAGCCTGGACTAGTTGGCTGGGAAGAGTGGCTGTATACTCAGGTTAGGGTCCAGTGACCATGCTTGGCACTCCTTTAATGAATGAGCATAACCATCAACAAGCTCAAGTTTGACACTGTTTAGCGATCAGGATCGGACGAAGTCATGATGATGGAAGTTACTTCAAGCAGAAGGGACTGCTGTATAGTATCATAGCATCGAGAATTTAAAAGGATTTCGTGCTAGGTGCCACATGTGAGTAAGAATGTAGTAGTTAGGGTTCTTCAAAGAAACAGAGCTGGTAGAATGAATATATATAGAGAAATTTATCACCTTAGCTCACAGTGTAGAGTCCAAGTAGTCCAACAATGGCTGCACCACATTGGAGAGGCTGAGAATCCATAGTTGCTCAGTTGACAAGGTTGGATGCCTCATTAGTCCCAATATGGTGTTGAAGGTCTGATTAATTCCAAAATATCAGCTAGTCTTCAGTCTATAGCAGCAAGATGACCTCACCAGTGAGAAAGAAGGAAAGCAGCAAGAAGCCTGGCATTCTCCTCTGCCGTGGCTTTTTATATGGGCTGCCACCAGAAGGTAACACCCAAAATTAGGGTGTGTCTTCCAGCTTCAGATG
Source organism: Nannospalax galili (assembly GCF_000622305.1). NCBI lineage: Eukaryota > Metazoa > Chordata > Mammalia > Rodentia > Spalacidae > Nannospalax > Nannospalax galili. The sequence goes on along the minus strand of NW_008352267.1, from coordinate 2,154,535 downwards.
ATCCAATCAAGAAGATCTCTCTCAGTTAATCCCAGATCCAGTCAAGTTGACACCCAGGATTAGCCATCACAAGTCCACCTCTTGTCAACATGACACGCAAAAGTATCTCTCTACATCATGCTTAGTTTTCAAATGAAAACAATGTTGAGGTCATAATTTCATGTAACATGATATAACTACCCATCATAAAATGACCAATGCATTATATATCTTAGAGTAAGTTATAAGGTCTTTGGGGAATGCTTATTCCTTTAGTGTCTCATAACCCAATAAAATCATACAGTTTCACAACACTTAACCACTTAACACTTATCTCAATTACACATTCAAAAAACAAATAACTCAAGTTTCTGATTAACATATGTGAATACATGCAAAAGCCTATTCTTAAACAAATAGGACAAGAATACACAGGATGTCAAATACAATCCACATTTCTTCAACTGGTCACTTGGCCTAAGTACGTATGTGTAACTACCTCCCTCTACTACACATTCTGTATTTCCTCCACGATCAGCAAGCATCTCTGAAGGTCTTGGCTCTTTCCCTGGAGTACTGACCCATACTTTCATTCTCGAAGTGTCTGACCCATTTGCTTTCATGTCTGGTTGCTGCAGTTTCACATTGACTTTAATTAAAGGACGTGGTAATACCAAAAGTCACCCTAAGAAATGTCTTGCCTTCCAGATATAATCTTCATTACCTCAATTGTGGAGAACCAGTCCAATTTCACCCTGGCATTCTAGGTGAATCACCCCTCCTAATAGTGTTATTCCTTTCTTATCCTGCTGATTTAAGGGCATAAGAAGCCCAAAGTGTCCAGGGGGCAGTCTTACCTTCCATTTCAATGGAATGTTTGTTTTCTCTCCTGACAGAAGCACTCCCTCCTCTGGAACCAAAACATCCAAGCCAGTAGAGTGTGAAGGCAAGGGTATAGGAAGCAAAAATTTTCATAGTGGGTCACCAGGGGTGATAATGGGTCACCAGGGGTGGTAGTGGGTGGAATTATTCCCACTTCCACACTTGATTCCTGGACCTGTGAAACCTGGCTATAGGAGAAACTGTACCATATATTGGATGCTGATTCAAAGCATACACTGCCTTCTGGAGGACCCTGCCCCAGCCTTCCAGGTTATTGCTGCCTAGTTAGCACTGTAACTGTGTCTTTAAGAGACCATTCCATCGTTCTATAAAGCCAGCTGCTTCAGGATGGTAGAGAACATAGTAAGACCAATGGATTCTACGACCATGGGCCCACTGTCACACTTCTTTTGCTGTGAAATGAGTTCCCTGGGCAGAAGTGATGTTGTGAGGAATACCATGACAGTGGATAAGGCATTCTGTAAGTCCCTGGATGGTAGTTTCAGCAGAAGCATTACCTGCAGGAAAGACAAATCAAAAACCAGAATAAGTGCTTATTCCTGTAAATAGAAAATACTGTCCCTTCCAAGTTGGAAGTGGTCCAATGTAGTCAACCTGCCACCAGGTTGCAGGCTGTTTGCCTCAGGGAACAGTCCCATATTTGGGGCTCAGTGTTAATGTCTGCTGTTGTCAGATACAGCACTCAGCAGCAGCTGTAGCCAGGTCAGCTTTCATGAGTGGGAGTCCATGCTGTCAAGCTCATGCATAACCTCCATCTCTGCCACCATGGCCACTTTGTTCATGAGCCCATTGAGGAATGACAGGGATAGCTGAAGAAAGAGGCTGACAATCAACAGAGCCGGTCATCTTATCTACTTGATTATTGAACTCATCTTCTGCTAAAGCCACTTTTCAGTAAGTATTTGCATGAGACACAAGTATGTTCACATCCTTTGCCCATTTAGAGATATATCCACATACTTCTTCCCCAAGTGTCTTTCTCACGAATTTTCCAGTCATGATCCTTTCAAGTCCCTGACCTTCAAGCCAAACCATTGGCTACAGCCCATGAATCAGTACATAATCACACTTCTGGCCATTTCTCCTTCCAAGGAAAATGTGCACTGCCTGAAGTTCTGCCCACTGTGAAGACTTTCCTTCCCCAATGTCCTTCAGGGTTGTTCCAGAAAATGGCTGTAATGCCGCAGCTGACTTTCCTTCCCCAATGTCCTTCAGGGTTGTTCCAGAAATTGGCTGTAATGCCGCAGCTGTCCGCTTCTGAGTGGTGTCTGCATAGCATGCAGAACCATCTGTTAACCAAGCCCTAGTCTTCTCCTCCTCAGCCAACCAGTCATAGGGCACACCCCATGAAGTCATAGGTGCATGCTTGAGAACAGGAGGCATCCTAACAGGAGAAGGAACCATAAGCATTTGGGAAACTTCTTCATGTAACTTGTTGTGCCCTCCAGACCTCCTCGGGCCCAATCACATATATACCACTTCCATTTGATAATGGATTGTTGCTGAGCACAGCCTACTTTATGGCTTGGGGGGGGGTCAGATAACACCCAGCTCATGATGGGCATATCCAGTCACATAATGACTTAATGGCCACTAAGACCCAATAGCAGGCCAAGAGTTATCTCTCAAAGGAGAATAACTGTCTGCAGATGAAGGCAAAGCATTACTCCAAAATCCCAATGGCCTCCGCTATTATGTCCCTATGGGGGCCTGCCAGAGACTCCAAACAATATCTTTATCTGCCACTGATATCTCAAGCACCATCAGGTCTGGTGGATCATAAGCCCAAGCAGCAGAGCAGCTTGTACAGCAGCCTGGACCTGTTGAAGGGCACTTTCCTGTTCAAAGCCACACACAAAGGTAACTGCCTTCTGAGTCACTTGATATATGGGGCATAGTAACACAACCAGATGTGGAATGTGCTGCCTCCAGAATCCAAACAGGTCCATCAAGCATTATGTTTATTTCTAGGTGGAGGGTGGGGCCAAGTGTAACAACATATTCTTCACTATAGAAGGAATGTATCTGTATGCTCCACACCACAGAGCTCCTAGAAATTTCACTGAGGTAGAAGGCCCTTGAATTTTGGTTGGATTTATTTCCCAACCCCTCAGGCACATATGCTTAAGTGAAAAGTCAAGACTGTCTGCTACCTCCTGCTCATTGGATCCAATCAGTATAATATCATCAATATAGTGGACCAGTGTGATATTTTGTGGAAGAGTAGACAATCAAGGTCTCTTCAGATCAAGTTATGGCACAATGCTGGAGAGTTAATATTCCCTTGTGGCAGGACAGTAAAGGTTTACTGTTGGCCTTGCCAGCTGAAAGAAAATTGCTTTTGGTGCTCCTTATGAACCTATATTGAGAAGAAAGCATTTGCCAAATCAATAGCTGCAGGTACCAGAAGACGTATTGGTCTGCTCAAGCAAGTTAACCACATCTTGTACAGCAGCTGCAACTGGACTCACTACTTGATTAAGTTTTCAGTAGTTAACTGTCATTCTCCATAACCTGTCTTCTGCATGGGCCAAATGGAAGAGATAAAAGGGGATGTAGTGGGAATTGCCACCCCTGCATCTTTCAAATCCTTGATGGTAGCACCAATTTCTGTGATACATCCAGGGAAGCGATAATGTTTCTGGTTCACTATTTTCCTTGGCAGAGGCAATTCCAGTGGTTTCCATTTGGCCTTTCCAACCATAATAACTCTCACTCCACAGGTCAGGGAACAAATGTGGTGATTCTGCCAATTCCTAAGTATATCTATCCCAATTATACATTCTTGTACTGGGGAAATAATCACAGGATGAGTTCGGTGACCTACTGGACCCACTGTCAGTCGGACTTCAGCCAAAACTCCATTTATCACCTGACTTCCATAAGTCCCTAATTTAAATGGAAGGCCACAATTATTTTTAGGGTCTCCAGGAATCAGTGTCAACTCAGAACCAGAATCCAATAGGCTATGGAAAGTCTGTTTTTTCCTTTCCCCCAATGTACCGTTACTCTAGTAAAAGACCACAGGTCCCTCTGGGGAAGGATGGGTGAGAAGCAAGCAGCATAAATCTTTCATTCTGTAACAAGTTCCTTCTTCAAAGGCACCCAGCCTTCTTCATTCAAGGGGTTCTGGGACTGTAAACTGTCTCAAGTCTAGAAATTGGTTGTTTGAAGGAGATTCTCTATTGCTATGATCCAATACTGACTTCCTGTCATTCCTCCTAGAGCTTTTCTGCTTATACAGATCAAATAAAAACTTAGTAGGCTTGTTATCTATGTGGTCCCTGGAAACACCATGATTGATTAGCCAGTACCACAGGTCCATTTGAATCATGCCATTGTAGGTATTGTTTTGACTTTGCCACCCATTATGATAAGAACGCTCACCTTGTCTTTGGTAATTCAATACTGCCACATGACCCCTACTCCAAGGTCCTGTTACACCTAATATATTTACATTTAATTTTTGCAATTGAGCAGCAGCATATCCAACTGTAAGATTCAGCATAAGGAAAAGAGTTAAAAAAATCTTGTCAAATGTTCTCGTGTCTCTCTCAGTACTTTCCATCTTATAAAATCAGTAAAAGGAATGTCCTCTGGGCCCTCCCATTGTGGAGGATTTGGTGTTGCCCTGTGAATCCACTCGAGCATACCAATTTGCCTGAGGCTTACAATCACTTCATCAACACTAAGGCAAGGGATATCAGGTATCTCCAGCTCTCTGTCAGTATGCCATCTTTTGATAAATACATCACCCAACCAATCAAATAAACTTTTAACATTATTTTTTTACCTGCATGAGCTTCCATATTAAACATAGGATCTCCAGTCAGGGGGCCCATGTCAATAAACTCAGCCCTATCCAATTTTATGTTCTTTCCACCATTATGCCACACCCTTAAAATCCATTCTCAGACATATTCATTAGACTTCTGCTTGAAAGAATTAACAAATTCACTAAGTGTTTTAGTGGTTTAGTGTAACTCCTCATGGACCACACTTTCTATCTCTCCTCTAGGGGCCTGCTTAACTTTGAGTCTGGTTATAGGTCTAGAGGCAACAACAACTGGGCCCTGAGGGACATCAGCTTCATCTTGCTGAATGGGATTAGCTTCCTCAATGGATTAGTTTCCTCAGGCAAGGGTAGGGAGGGTGGGTATACTGAGGTTGAGGAGATTAATTCATCAGGTGAATCAAAGTCCTCAGAGTCTGAGGATTCAAAATCCTCAGCCTCCTCAGAGTTCTCCCACACATCTCCATCCCACTAGTCCAGATTCCAATCTTTCCCTACCAATGCCCTCACCTTTACTTTTGACACCCTCTGAGGCTGGGAATTCAATTTGTATTGTAGGTCAGCCAAATGTATAATAAGGGCTCCAGCTTGATTTTCCGCAACTTTAGCTCTCTGTGGCTGCTGGAGAGAAGATTCTCTTCCAGGGCACACTTGGAAATTTTTAAACTGTTGATTTGAATCTAGAGCTTGTCAATTTTATCATTAAGCTCATTCTTTATCTTCATTACCTTATCCAGAGATGTTAGAAGTAACCAGCCAGCATCATTATTTTCCTTATTTTTCCAAAAATTTTCAAATGTTTTACGTATAGTCACTAAATTTCTTTCTCTTCACAAGAGGTGAGTTAGGAGATTCAAATGCGTCTATCTCCATAATTGTTTCAAATAGTCTATACCATGGAATTTCAGTGCTCTCTCTGCTATCTGAAGAT
>NW_008352267.1:2144845-2148865 GCF_000622305.1 Nannospalax galili | reverse complement strand
AATAGACAAATGTATATACGTACACATATATGTATATATATATATATATATGCATATATTTGTGTACATATATACATATATGGGGAGAGAAAGAGAGAGGGAGAGAGGGAGAGATTTATCAGCTTAGCTCACAGGATAGAATCCAAGTAGTCCAACAATGGGACTATTAACACACCATACTGATTTTTAAAATATATATTTTAGAGTTTGTGCAGTCATATAATACATTTTAATTTAGACCACATCTTCAATCCATGTCTCCACAAAGTTTGCCCACCCCCCAGGAATCAAGCTTCTGTCATATATGTTAAATTGTATCCTGTCAGGTATTTGTATCCAGATGTCCCTTAGTGCAACTTCATCAGTGAGGTTTAGTAGGCCTATCTAGAGTCACCACTTTAAAGAAGATCTACTCTCAATCACCCAGCAGTAACCAGCTGCCAATAGTTCTTTGGTGTATTAGTCAGGGTTCTCCAAAGAAACAGAACTGCTAGAATGAATATATAGGTACTAAGATTTTTCAGCTTAGATCACAGGATAGAGTCTGAGTAGTTCAACAATGGTTGCACCACACTGGAGAGGCTGAGAATCCATAGTCCCTCAGTCCATGAGCCTGGATGTCTCAATAGTCCCAATCTGGCACTGATGGTCTGACGAATTCCAAGAAATCAGCTAGTCTTCAGTCTACAGCACCAAGATGAACTCACCAGTGAGAGAGAAGATAAGGAGCAAGAAGCCAGGAATTCTCCTCTGCCATGGCCTTTTATATATGATGCCACCAAAAGGTAACACCCACATTTAGGGTGTGTCTTCCAGCTTCAGATGATCCAGTCAAGAAAATCTCTCTCATTTCAGTTAATCCCAGATCCAGTCAAGTTGACACCCCAGATTAGCCTTCACAGAGAACATGTTTCCTTTGTTTTTCTGAGTCTGTCTTACTTCACTTAGTATAACAGTTTCTAGATCTATCCATTTACCAGCAAATTCATTATTTCTTCTTTCTTTAATCCTGAATAGAACTCCATTGTATAAATATACCACATTTTTGTGAACCACTCGTCAGTTGAGGGACACTTAGGTTGCTTCCATCTCTTAGCTATTGTGAAAAGAGCAGCTACAAAATGGTTGTACAATATACCCAAAGGTCTCATCCTACTGTAAAAACGTATTTTTGACTAATGCAAAATAAGTGGAAAGGAATTATTTTTTTAATAACTATACATAAACTTTGTTAATAATGCAAAAATTACAAGGCATGCAAAGGAGAAAAGGTAACACTTATAGAATTAGAAAATATGTTAAACTGAAATACATAAGAGCACAGTTCCAATGATAATGGTATAGTTACATCAGTGCATACAGTTTGTTTGTTTGTTTGTTTGTTGTTTGTTTGTTTTGGACAGGGTCTCTCTGTAGCTCCAGCTGGTCTGGAACTGGGTATATAAATCAGACTGGCTTTGATCTCACAAATATCTGCCTAATTCTGCCTCCTGAGTGATGGAATTAAAGGTATGTGCCACCATGAGTGATTCCTTACAGATCTTTGTACACTTCAAATGTCCTTCAAACTAGCAAAAATATACTTTAACAAAATATAATTTGAAACTGGTGAAATAATTATTTAAACTAATGCATTTTTAAAATCTTAAACATAAAAGCAGAAAAAAGTAAAAATAGTACTATTTAGCTGACAGATAAAAATATAATAAAAATTTCAAACCAAATTATACTTCTATGAAAATAGACCAAAAATTAATTGCTCTTATTTTTATCTATTTTTATTTTATGTGTATGAGTATATTGCCTGCATGAGTTTAAGTGCACCTGTGTTATGCAAAGCCCACAGAGGCCAGTAAAAAGTGTTGAATTCCTTAGAACTGGAGTTAAAGGTAATTGTTAGCCACAATATGGGTGCTGGGAATCAATCCCTGGTCTCCTGGAATACCTCAGTGCTCTGAATCACTGAGCCAAATATCTCCATATTTAGAATAAATAAGGAAAATGAAGTGCAAATATGAATCTGGAAATGAAAATGACTATTATAGTTCATAAATTAAGTAAATGGTATACTTTATAGTTTTATAATGCAACTTTATAGTTTTTAATGTAAGCTCAATAGTGAAAAGCAGAAAATTCATCAGAACAACAAGGTATAGCATAAAATAATTGACATAAAACAAGTCATTTATATATTTTTATAAATTTTTAAAATTTATTTTATGTGTATGAGTGTATTGCTTACATGCATGCAAGCACATCCACATTGTTCAGTACTGTAGATGTCAGAAAAGAGCATCGGATCCCTGGAACTGGATTTACAGACAGTTGTTGGTTGCCATGTGGGTGCTGGAAACAGAACCCAGGTCTCCTGCAAGTGCTATTAACCTCTGAACCATCTCTCCAGCCCCATAATTTTCATATTGTAAATAAGTTCCCACACAATAATGCCTTATCCTCTGTTTTGATTAAAGCTTTTATGAAAGAATAAATCTCACAACCATGAAACAATGATACAGTCTGAGAAGATAATAATACAAATATTGTTTTCCAATTGCAAGTTGTACTGAACTCACAACAGCTGTGACTGCATGCGCAAGATCAGGCCAGTCAAAATTTTAGCATAGTTGGGGATGGCGACATGAAACAGACTAACTCATGAATTCCCATTCCTAGCTGAGTTGCTTTTAGCAACTGATAGTTGCTGGAGGATGGAGATTCAGTAATCTCCAGGGATGCAGGCTCTTTAAAGGCTGCTCATTCTCCTGGAGAGGGTCTCACCTATGGACATAAAGATAGTTATAAGTGGATGCAGTGAATTAAAAAAGAAATTGGGAGCCAAAAGTAGTTGGGAGATAACATAAGAATTGGAAAGAAGGAGATGGGAGTGAATTTGATCAAAACAAATTATATTCATGTATAAAATATAATTATATGTATAATTAATACATTAAACACTTTAAAAAAATACTTGGTGAGTGAACACACACATACATATATATGTGATATCATTTTCATAGTCAAGATAATAAACATGTCCATCACCTCTAAAATTTTCTTCTGTCCCTTGGTTTTGTGTAATTTTGCATTTGTTGATAAATGGTATAAACTTGATATATACTTTTTACATTTTAGTACATAAGACTATATTGTTAAAATAGGCATTCTGTTTCACATAGACCTCTAAAGTTAATTAATGTTACATAAGTATATCTATTCTTCCAGAACAACAGGCTTCATACTGTCTTTTTCCTATTTCTGGGCAGCACAATCTTTTTCTCTATTTCTATGTTTTATTGAGTTGTGGGCCTTACAGAAATAAAACTATATATTTTATTCTGGAGTAGATATTTCACTCACAAAATTGACTTTTAAGTCCATGTTGTTTCAAGTTGAAAAGTCATCTTTTAAAGGCAGAATGATACGGTATTTACCTACAAAATTTTCTTGACTACATGAAAAATAAATTTTGACTTTTATCTCACATAAAAAACTAAAATTTAAACTTAAATATAATGCCTATCATAAAAGTTTCTAGATATTAATGTTTTCACTTGGAAATATCTCAGTGTACATACATCAGAAATTCTCTAAGACGAAATTAAATTTATGAAGCTAAAGGTGTTAAGCCACAGGTGAAGTAGCAGAGTAATGGAGCATTTTCTGCTGTGTTTTAGTTTCGTGATTCAATCATTGGTTTAAAAAATGCCTTTGAGATGCAACTAAGAAAGTATAATTGTAAATTACTAAGTAGAAGAAGACATTTGCAGTAATACTTGAAACAACTTTCCTATAAAATATCTAAGTTGCAGTGTCAATACATAAGAAAGCAAGGATGTGGGATACTGGTACTTCTATATAAACATGTTTAAATATTTTAACATAAAGTTCTATATTATAATAGGTAAATAAACAATATATGGATTTGAATACTTATTTTATTAATAAGAAATTTTAAATAAAAAATGCACTGAATTATAATGAAAACAGGTAAAAAAATCCTTTTATCAATATTAAGAGGAT
>NW_008352267.1:2138164-2144774 GCF_000622305.1 Nannospalax galili | reverse complement strand
TGTTACCTTGATACTCCATGTGTACTAGGTACATACATGAGAACATTATTAGCATTGCTTCCTGTAATTTGTATAAATATACTTACATAAAACTTCATTCATAAGGAAATGAAGATCTAAATAACAAAACATAAAGAAATGACCAATGCAATGCAAACCACAAAGGGCTGGAAAATTCTAAACAAAGTGCTAAAAAGCATATAGCTATTAGTTCATGGGTTGCTAAACAAAATAAACTGTGAGATAATACAGTTTACTTAAATGTAATATACTATCTGTTGGCACTAGATTAGATTAATGGAACAAAAAGGTATAAGGTGTCATTCAGACATAAAACCATGGTATGTAATCCCACATAAAACACTATCCAAGCAGGTCCAAATGATACTATTGAAGGAAGGATAGCAGTTGCTGTGGGTGAGTGCAGGAGGATAGCTAACGGTCAGAAAGTAGACTTCCAGGTTTCTGTAAATTTAGTGTTCCTTCTTGAACTCAGTTTAAACATAAGTTATATCTAAAACATTTCATTGAAAAAAATGTAAGTGGAAAAGCTAATCTGTAAAATCTGCTTAAGCCGCCATACCAAGTAACTCAATTTTTTTGAACATCCTCCATTAACATAGCACTGAGCATGGGTATACCTTATCTCCTGGTGAGTGAATTAAACTTACAAATATTTTTAATTCTGTGTGCATCTCTACCATCATGTAATTATGTTCTTAAATAAGCAAAATCATGAAACCACAAAAATAATGTGTAACTGTGAAGTGACAGAAATCATTTTGGTTCTTATATAAAATTTTTTATCACAATCAATGTCCTGACTTTTTTTCCTATGGTGTTTTTATTTTAATAGAAAATACTTTCAATAATTATTTGAAAATTTCATGCAATGTATATTGATATTCAGACTCCCTTCTCCATCACCTCCCATATTTGTTTCCCTCACTTCATTTATTTATTTCTGTTATTTCTTTTGTTTTTTAAAAGGCTTGTGAACTCTAATCTGTGTTGGACAAATGCTCTTCCATGCAGTTCTATCCCTTGGAGTTTGGCCAGCCTACTATGTGTCACACCCTTTAAAATGTTGAGTTATTCTCCCCATCAGCTATGAATTGCCAGTTGATCCTCAGCTAGGGCTACCTCCTTCATCAATGCTAGGATTTTTACTCCTTGGGATTAAAAAGTGGGTTGAAGGCCATCACAGGCAAAAGTGGGTGTATTAGGAACTGTCTAGTGGGATCCAGACAACACAGTTTCCTTGTGTTTATCTACTATCAATGACCCTTAGTGACCCCTCTTTTGTGACCCCTCTTTTGCAATGATCCTTGAGCCCTGGGAGGAAGAGGGTATGTATGGTAGAGGTATCCCTTTTATAGCTGAGCTCTCTTGTTCTTTTCACACTGATCAATTATGGCTTTCTATTTTAATTACCACCTGTTACAAGAAGCTTCACTGGTGAGAGATATAATAATCTATGAGTATAACATTAAGTCATGAGGAATCCAGTTTAAAACTTATTGAGCACAATAATAGTAATAGGTGCTTGCCTAAAGTCTGTAATTGTTGCCATGAAAAAAGTGCCAGGTATGGGCTCCATCTTGTTAAGCAGGCCTTAAACACAATCATATTATTTGGTTACTCTCATCACATTTATGCCACTTTTGTAGCAGTGGGCATAACTTGTGAGGACATTTTATTATTGTAGTTGCAGGATAAAGGCTACATACTATTAATCAGCACTTTTCTTTGTCAGTGAACTGCATAGGAACTTCCTGTACTGTAAAAACTAACCAGTAGAGAAAAAAGCTTCCAGATCAATATCATCTACCTTCCTCTTATCTTAAAATTTAATAATGAAAGCATGGCACCTTAGCCCAATGAAACATTATTCAAGTGATAAGAATAGAAATTATGATGTTCTCAGGTAAATGGATAAAACTTGAGACAACCAGCTTGAGTGAGATAACCCATACTCAGGAAGACAAATGGCACATGTTCTTTCTCATAAGTGAATGCTATCTATGAACCATCATACAGATGTTTTTGAATCTTCCTGTTTCTTTTTTTAATTGAACTTTTAAATTTCATACATTTTCCACTCATATCCATACCCCCTGCCCCATCCATGTCTCTGCCTACCCCCACTGTCAGTGAACCCTATGCACTTAGCCACACATGCTAAGTCCTATTCATTGAGATGTTTGTACCCAAATGTCCTTCACTATAAATGCATCTCCTGGAGTCTAGTCAGCCCATCCAGTGGTCATATGTAAATCATACTCTCCCTCATCAGTCTCAAATAATTCTCAATCTAATGCTCTCCCACCACCTATTTCTCACCTCCCCTTTGTGTCCTTGTTTAATTGTGCTGACATGAGTCCCACATTCAATGCAACCACTGTCTCAGGCTCACTTAAGAGAGCCAGTGGACTGGAGGCCTCCACCTACTTACGTTCATGAACTACCCCTGGCTCTTACAATCTTTCTGCCTTCACTTTCACAATGGTCCCTGAGCTGTGGGTGGGTCAGGCTCCATATAAGAATCCCATCTTACATTCTACAGTCTCTTCTCCAAAACCTGGCCAGTTGTGGCCTTTTATGTGTATCACACTCCAATGCACAGGGAAGCCTTACTGGTGAGTGTTGAAGGGTCCATTAGCCCTCTCTCTACCCCTTATTCCACTATATTCCATGAGCCTCGGTTGTACAGATTTGACTGCAGATTTGTCACCTAGTACTGGGCATCTCCCAAGGGTATGTTCTCTGTTCCTGACCAGATGTGCAACTCTGCAGTAGCCACCATCTGTTGCAAAAAGATGTTTTATGATGAGTGCTGTATGGCCTGTTTGTCAATCTAAGTGAGGTCTCTTCTATCTGGCACTGTGTTTACTACCAAGCAACTCCTGTGTATATATACATTAATGTTCAGACTCTCTATGTACATTTCTCATAGGGTTTCTAGGATATCACTTTTCCCACTATTTTTTCTAGCCCCCTGAGATTCACTCATCTCTACTTTTTTTCTCCCGTCCAGCCTGCCTCTTTGCTCCCTTCCTAGTCAGAGTGCTCCTATTATCCCCACCCTCCCCCAAATATTGCCTGACTCCCAGTGCCTTTCCTTTCCTGACTTCCCTCACTCCCACACACTATGATCCTTTGCATGTTCTTCCCTCCTCTCCTCTCTGCTGAGTATTCACAATTTTTCCACCTCTCTCAGCTAACATCTGTTCCCTACTATCTCCCTTTCAGATTGTTTCTTTCCTTTACCTCCATATAACCTTTGCCTTTATCTAGCTCCTCATGTTACAGCAGAATTTATATACTCACATATAAGGGACAGGTGCTACAATCTACAAATGAGGGAAAACCTACATTACCTGCTTTTCTGCATTTGTGTTACTTCATTTAGTATAACACTCTGTAACTCTATCTACTTACCCGTAAATTTCATAATTTTATCTTTTCTTACTGCTGAGCAGAACTCCATTGAGTAGATGTACCACATTTTCATTAATCATTAGTCACTTGAGGGACATTTGCCATCTCTTAGGTATTGTCAAGAGAGCAACAACAAACATGGATGCATAGGATTCTCTACAGTGCAATGAGGTCTTTGGGTATATGCCAGGGGGTGGTATCACTGGGTTATCTGGTAGGTTCATTTTTAATTTTTTAGGGTTCTCCACACTGTTTTCCATAGTGGTTGCATGATTTTGCATTTCCACCAGCAATGAATGAGCATTCCTCTTTCTCCATATCATCTACAGCATTTGGGTCTTTTGTTCTCTTGATCTTAGCCAGTCTGACTAGGGTAAGATGAAATCTTTGGTGGTTTTGATTTGTATTTCTCTAATGACTAAAGGTGTTGAGCAAATTTTTAAGATGCTTCTTAGCCGTTTATATTCTTCACTTGAGTACTCTCTGTTTAGGTCTATTACCCATCTTTTTATTGAGTCTTTTATCTTATTTCTTTTTTGAGTTCTTTGCATATTCTATGTAGGAAACCAGGATGGTATGCCCTAGGAAAGATGGGCCTAAAATTTTTAAGTCCGGGCTATGTTCTCTGCTAAAGGGAGGGGCACTGAAAACAGCAGCTTTAATATCCCTATCTTGCAGAACACTGTGAGATTGGCAGAAGAAAGATGGTTGGGTCCAAAGTTTAGACTCTTTCCTCTGAGGGAGAGCATCCTGTCAAAAGACCTTTGTCCACCTCCTTGTCCAGAACAGATAACTTAGTTATCACTAACTAAAAGAATAGGCCATGTTAAAGGTTTACTCCTGGGCTAAAAGCTAAAAGTTTACTATGCTTCTAGTTCTAAGAGAGAAGACACTGTGGCCAATAACTTACTAGATAGGCACTGGTAAAATTTTAAGTGTCCTGCTTTATAAACAGCCCCTAGTTTCCTGTCTAATTGTGTCCTAAATCTTTGTCTGTAACTGCCAAACCCCACATAAAAGCCGGTTCCTTGTAATGTATAAAAAACCTTCTGAATTTTTCAATTAACAGATTATTGTAAAGGAAAGTATAAGTCCCAGAGTCCGGGACTGTGTTGCTCATGGGTATCACCACCCATTATGAAAGCAAGGCTCCCCACAGAGCAAAGCAGACCTGGGTCTCTATAATTTTGGATATTAATCCTGTTTTGGATGTGTAGCTGGTGAAGATTTTCTCCCACTCAGTGGGTTTCCTCTTCCCTTCCTTAGTTATTTCTTTTGCCATACAGAAACTTTGTAATTTATTGAGGTCCTACTTACTGACTGTGGACCTTAGTGCCTGAGCAGCTGGTGTGTGATATAGAAAGTTCTTTCACACGCCTATATCTTGGAGGGGGATGCCTATGTTTTCTTCTATCGGTTTCCCATGTTTCAGATTTTATATTGAGGTCTTTGATCCATTTGGAGTTGACTTTTGTGTATGATGAAAGATAAGGGCCAAGTTTAATTTTTCTGCAGGTGGAGATCCAGTTTTGCCAGCACCATTTGTTGAAGATGCTCTCTTTCCTTCATTGTATCTTCTTAGCAAATTTGTTGAATATCAGGTGGCTGAAATTATGTGAACTCATGTTTTAGTCTTCTAGTGTATTCTGTTGTGTTCTATGTGTCTATTTTTGTGCCAGTACCATACTGTTTTTATGACTATGCAATATAACCTGAGATCTGGTCTGGTGATTCCCCCCAACATTGTCCTTTCGGCGCAAGATTGTTTTGATTGTCCGAGGTCTTTTGTGATTCCATATGAATTTTAGGATGATTTTGTCAAGCTCTGTGAAGAATATCATGGATATTTTGATTGGGATTGTGTTGAATTAATAAATTGCTTTTGGTAAGATGGTTATTTTTTCAATATTCATTCTACCAATCCATGAGCATGGTAGGTCTTTCCATCTCCTAGTCTCTTCTGTCTTTTAGGCTTTTGAAACTTTCATTGTAGAGATCTTTAATATCTTTGGTTTTTGAATTTTAAAATACATAATGGTCCAGAAACTAAGAGGGGCAATGAAATTCTAAATTGGGGCATCTTCATAACCAAACTGATAATTTTGAGTCCCAAACACCATTCTAATGAGGAAGATTTTTTTAGTGTGCTGACTTAAGGGAGGGTAGATGGTAAATAAAAATAATATGGACAACTTGTTTTGTACATACTACATGTTCAACAATGCAAAAAACTTGGTGTTTCTCAGTATTTATTGAGATATAGTTGGTGTGTAACTCTCCTTATAGAATATCACTACTTTGAGAAAACTGAAATGATACAGCTTATTTTCATAGTCTATTTGGGAGAACTGTGCTTATTTCCAATAATTAATATCATACTTAAATCTTCAGGGATTTTCAATCTAGACTTCTGTTCAATTAATCTTTCATACAATTTTATATACAAAATCTAAGTTCCATTGAATTGAAATTCAGGACTGTGTTTTATGCTGATATGACTCATGAAAACGAACCTGCACTTAACCGAATTAACAGATTAGCTCAAATTTTGTCTCCTTTTAATATGATGTTTGTATAAATTGGAGGAATTAAAATGAGAATGCTCAGTAAGCAAAGTTCTTACAGTGCAAGCATGGTGAACTAAGTTTCATCTCCCAAACTATGTCCAAAAATTCTAGCATGCTTGCATGACTTTGTATTCCCCTTTCTATTAGGAGGAGACAGGGGGATTCCAAGGGCTTATGAGCCAGACAGCCTCACCTACTTTCCACGGCCCAGCCTAGTGAAAAGTCTTATCTCAAAAAAAGAGGTGAATCAACACTGAGTGACAGAGAGAGAGAGAGAGAGAGAGAGAGAGAGAGAGAGAACTATATTCACTAAAATGAATGTACATTCTGCTCCCTGCTTGGTCTAACAGAATTAAGCATCACTTAATTTCAGTCTTATGAATGTTACATCTTTATCTGTGAATAATTGAAGTATTGCATCGCTAATAGAAACATGTCATTAAGGAATGCTTATTTCTCAAAAATAAAAATTTAATGTTTGATGAGATACAGTTAAAGATTAATAATTATTTTAAACTATGACTCAATTGTGAATTTTAACTAGAAAATACATTTGCCATCTCTAATTTGTTTATTAATATGATTTTGGAGTTTTCAGGAAA
>NW_008352267.1:2121303-2138004 GCF_000622305.1 Nannospalax galili | reverse complement strand
TATTTATTTTTTTATTTGGTTTGTGGTTAATTGCTATATATTCAATTACTAAAAATTTAGCCTTATTAGATATTGGCATATGTGCCTTTTTATTTTGTTAAAGAGACATAAACTATAAAATTGATTTCTTGGAGATGGAAAAATAATGTCTATGAAAAAATTGCAAGAGTATAGTGTAATTCACATGAATTTTGATGTTTAGATTCCTCTATCCTACTTTTCCAGCATGTAAAATTGCTACCAAAGCACATAGTGAACACACTCAGAACTGCAATGGCAATCATAATTTTATTGGACAGCTTCACCTAGCAATAAACTGAATAGAAGACTATTTGTTTCATAGTTTGGAAATTTAGTTGAAATAGCAGGCATTCATATGGATTTTGGTCTTTTGGAAGAGCAGCACATAATGTCAAGATTATGTACCACAGCAGCTGCTCACATTGTGAACCAGGACATGAAAGGAACTGAACAAAGGGGGCAGTCCAATAGTTCCTTCTCTTGGCCTTCCCAGAAGGCAACACTTCTTTTTTAATCTGCATTTTATTTAGTTTTGGTAGGCATTTTGTTGCATTTTTGTGTATTTCAAAAAAAGCACCTTAATCATCTTTATATCCCCTTCCCTACTAGTACACCCACATACTACTGGATTTCATGCATTTGTGTAAAGGCCAATCAAGCCAAATTAGTGTCCTCAATTGTCCCTCAGTGAAAGTTCATCCACTGGGATCTAGTCAACCTATCTAGAGTCCCTCTCTTTAAGAAGACCAGTTCTTCCTCACCCAGGAGTGATCAGCTGCCAATAGTACTTTGGCTAAGATTGGTAAGTTTCAGAACACAACCCAATACTATTATCTTGGGGAATAAAGCTTTAATATATTGAATATTGGGGGACACTATTCCAAACATCAAAGCTCCTGTAACTTTTATTCACATCATTATTATTCATAAATTTTGATATACTGTTCTTCAGCTTCCCTCTGTCTCAATGTCACAGCCTTGAAAGTTAAAACAGTACATGTGGTTAATGGATGACCTATAAAACTTCCATGTTCTTTAATTATTTTTTTAAAATTTGAGGAAATATTTGCAGGCTTAAAAATGCTCCTTGTGACATTTTTTTAATCTCCAATTCTGCTATATCTTTTTTTGGTATTTAATTAATGTATAAAACAATATATTTCATTATGAGATATACATACAAACATATCGACATTTTGCTCTTATTTGACTTCCATTGTCCTGCCATATGTTCCCTCCCCACTCTTTCTGATTCTTTTTGTCCCTACAATGGTCCCCATTCTGCTTCTTCACACAGGCACACACACATCATACACAAATTCAGTACACACACACACACACACACACACACACACATACACACACATGTCATGTTTCACAATGTGCAGAAGGTAAATGGAATATACAAAATATAGCATATTTATAACACAGTTAAATCTAGATTATTCATCTTTTACATGTGAGAAAACATTCAATATATTCTCTCCACTCTCTGCATTACTCTCTCTTGTCTCCCATCTCTCTCTAGAATTCTTTTTCTCCATTCATAGCCTGTCTTTTGATTTTGTGGGTGATGTGCATATATTCAACATCTAGCTTCCACATAAGATGTAAAACATGATATCAGCTTTCTGGGTCTGGCTTATTTCATTTAATATGATTGTGATAGTTGAATTAATATCATACAATCTAGAATCAACTGATCTGATTTCCTTTCTTTTGGTGTGATCAGAAACCCTCAGACCAAATCAACTTTGGAAGAAAGGACTTTATTTCATCTTTCATTTCCAGGTCACAGTCCATCATTGAGGAATGTCAAGGAAGGAACTTGTGATGGCTAATCCTGGGTGTCAACTTGATTGGATCTGGGATTAACTGAAATGAAAGATATACTCTTGATTGGATCATCTAAAGCAGGAAGACACACACTAAATGTGGGCGTTACCTTCTGATGACAGCCAGTATAAAAGACCAAGGCAGAGCAGAACTCCAGGATTTTTGCTGCTTGCCTTCTCTCTCCCTGGTGAGTTCATCTTGCTGCTGTATACTGAAGACTAGCTGATATTTTGGAATTTGTCAGACCTTCAGCACTGGATTGAGACTACTGAGACATCCAGCCTTGTGGACTGAGCGACTACAGATTCTCAGCCTCTCCAGTGTGGTGCAGCCATTGTTGGACTACTTGGACTCTATCCTGTGAGCTAAGCTGATAAATCTTTATACATATTCATTCTACTGGTTCTGTTTCTTTGGAGAACCCTGACTAATACAGATTGTGGTACCAGGAGTGGTTCTAGAGAAACAGAATTGAAAGGATGAATTTCTTTGATTAGCTTGTTGGTATTTGGAGCAGGCTATCCAATTCAGAGTTTTCAGATAGCATGGAGAGTACTGAAAATCCATGGTGTAGACTATTTGAAACAATTATGGAGATAGACACATGTGAATCTCCTAACTCACCTCTTGTGAAGATCAAGAAATTTAGTGACTGTATACATAAAACATTTGATGATTTGCGGAAAAATAATGATGCTGGCTTGTTACTTTTAGCATCTCTGGATAAAGTGATGAAGATAAACAATGAGCTTAATGATAAAATTGATGAGCTCCATATTCGAATCAACAGTTTAAATGTTTCCAAGTGTGCCCTGGAAGAGAATCTTCTCTCCAGAAGCCAGAGAGCTAAAGCTGCAGAAAATCAAGCTGGAGCCCTTATTATAGAATTGGCTGACCTACAACGTTAATTTAATTCCCAGCCTCAAAGGGTGTCAGCAGTAAAGGTGCGGTCATTGGTAGGAAAAGTTTGGAATCCAGACACGTGGGATGGAGATGTTTGGGAGAACCCTGATGAGGCTGAGGAATTTGATTCACCTGATGAACTAATTGCCCCACCCTCAGCAGACCCACCATCTCCTCCCATGCCTGAGGCAACTAATCCCATTGAGGAAGCTAATCCCATTCAGCAAGATGAAGGTGACATCCCTCAGGGCCTAGTTATTGTTCCCTCTAGACATATAACCAGACTCAAAGCTAAGCAGGACCCTAGAGGAGAGGCAGAAAGTGTGGTCCATGAGATTGTGCGCTACACCACTAAAGAACTTAGTGAATTTGCTAATTCTTTCAAACAGAAATCTAATGAATATGTCTGGGAATGGATTTAAAGGGTATGGGATAATGGTGGAAGGAACATAAAATTGGATCTCCCTGACTGGAGATTCTAGGTTTAATATGGAAGCTCTTGTAGTTAAAAAAGGTGTTAAAAGTTCATTTGATTGGTTGGCTGAGGTATTTATCAAAAGACGGCCCACTGACAGAGAGCTGGAAATACCTGATATTCCTTTGCTTAGTTTTCATGAAGGGATTGTAAGTCTCAGGCAAATTGGTATGCTCGAGTGGATTCTCAGTGCAACACAAAATCCCCCACAATGAGAGGGCCCAGAGGACATGCCTTTTACTGATTTTATAAGATGGAAAGTACTGAGAGAGACACGAGAACATTTGAAGAGCTTTGTTTTTCCTCTTTTCCTTATGCTGAATCTTACAGTTGGAGATGCTGCTGCTCAATTGCATAAATAAAATGTAAATATAATAGGTGTAACAGAACCTCAGAGTAAGGGTCATGTGGCAGTATTGAATTACCAAAGACAAGGTGAGCATACTTATCGTAATGGGTGGAAAAGGCAAAAGAATACCTACAGTGGCATGACTCGAATGGACCTGTGGTACTGGCTAATCAATCATGGTGTTTCCAGGGACCACATACATAAGAAGCTTACTAAGTTTTTATTTGATTTGTATAAGCAGTAAAGCTCTAGGATCAATGACAGGAAGTCAGTATTGAATCGTAGCAATAGAGAATCTCACTCAGTCAACCAATTTCTAGACTTGAGACAGTTTACAGACACAGAACCCCTTGAATGAAGGGAAGGCCGGGTGCCCTTGAGGAAGGACTTTGTCACAGTACCAAAGATTTATGCTGTTCACTTCTCACCCATCCTTCTCCAGAGGGACCTGCAGCCTTTTACTAGAATAACTGTAAGTTGAGGGAAAGGAAATAATCAGACATTCTTTGGCCTATTGAATACTGGTTCTGAGTTGACACTGATTCCAGGAGATCCTAAAAAGCTTTGTGGCCCTCCAGTTAAAGTAGGGGTTTATTGAGGTCAGGTGATAAATGGAGTTTTGGCTGAAGTCTGACTGACAGTGGGTCCAGTGGGTCACCGAACTCATCCTATGGTTATTTTCCCAGAACCAGAATGGATAATTGGGATAGATATACTTAGGAATTTGCAGAATGCCCACATTTCGTCCCTGACTTTAGAGTGAGGGCTATTATGGTTGGAAAGGCCAAATGGAAACCACTGTAATTGCCTCTGCTAGGGAAAATAGTGAACCAAAAACAGTATTGCATCCCTGGAGGGATTGCAGAAATTACTGCTACCATCAAGGATATGAAAGATGCAGGGGTGGTGATTCCCACCACATCTCCCTTTAACTCTCCTATTTGGCCTATGCAGAAGACAGATGGGTCATGGAGAATGACAGTTGACTATCGAAAACCTAATCAAGTAGTGACTCCAACTGCAGCTGCTGTACTAGATGTAGTTTCCTTACTCGATCAGATTAATATGTCTCCTGGTACCTGGTATGCAGCTATTGATTTGGCAAATGCTTTCTTCTCGATTCCAGTTCATAAGGACCACCAGAAGCAATTTGCTTTCAGCTTGCAAGGCCAACAGTATAACTTTACTACTACCTCAAGGGTATATTAATTTTCCAGTTTTGTGTCATAACTTAGTTTGAAGGGATCTTGATCACCTGTCTCTTCCATAAAATATCACACTGATCCACTATATTGATGATGTTATGCTGATTGGATCCAGTGAGCAGGAGGTAGAACACAGTCTGGACTTGTTGGTTAAGCATATGCACATGAGAGTCAAAATTTGAGGGCCTTCTACCTCAGTGAAATTTCTAGGAGTTCAGTGGTATGGAGCATGCAGAGACATTCCTTCTGAGGTGAAGAAAAAGTTGTTGCATTGGCCCCTCCCTCCACCAAGAAAGAAGCACAATGCTTGGTGGGCCTGTTTGGATTCTGGAGGCAGAACATTCCTCATCTGGGCATGTTATTATCACCCATATATCAAGTGATTTGGGAGGCAGCTATCTTTGAGTGGGGCCTGGAACAGGAAAGGGCCCTTCAACAGGTCCAGGCTGCTGTCCAAGCTGCTCTGCTCCTTGGGCCATATGATCCAGCAGATCCGCTGGTGCTTGAGGTATCAGTGGCAGATAAAGATGCTCTTTGGAGTCTCTGGCAGGCCCCCATAGGGGAATCACAGCAGAGGCCATTGGGATTTTGGAGTAAGGCTTTGTCTTCATTTGTGGACAACTACTCTCCCTTTGAAAGACAGTTCTTAGCCTACTATTGGGCCTTAGTGGAAACTGAACGTTTGACAATGGGCCACTGAGTCACCATGAGACCAGAGCTGCTCATCCTGAGCTGGGTATTATCTGACCCCCCCAAGCCATAAAGTAGGCTGTGCACAGCAACAATCCATCATCAAATGGAAGTGGTATATACGTGATTGGGCTCGAGCAGGCCCGGAGGGCACAAGCAATATACATGAAGAAGTTGCCCAAATGCCTATGGTTCCTACTCCTATTAGGATGCCTCCTGTTCTCCAGCATGCACCTATGGCTTCATGGGGTGTGCCTTATGATCGGTTGACTGAGGAAGAGAAGACTAGGACTTGGTTTACAGATGGTTCTGCACGCTATGCAGGCACCACTTGGAAGTGGACAGCTGCAACATTACAGCCGATTTCTGGAAAAACCTTGAAGGACACTGGGGAAAGAAAGTCTTCACAGTGGGCAGAACTACGGGCAGTGCACATGTTCATGCATTTTGCTTCGAAGGAGAAATGGCCAGAAGTGCAATTATATACTGATTCATGGGCTGTAGCCAATGGTTTGGCTGGATGGTCAGGGACTTGCAAGGAGAATGATTGGAAAATTGGTGAGAAAGACATTTGGGGGAAGAAGTATGTAGATAGATCTCCACAAATGGGCAAAGGATGTGAACATACTTTTGTCTCATGTAAATGCTCATCAAAAAGTGGCTTCAGCAGAAGATGAGTTCAGTAATCAAGTAGATTGGATCACCCGCTCTGTGGACTGTCAGCCTCTTTCTTCAGCTATCCTTGTCGTTGCTCAATGGGCCCATGAACAAAGTGGCCATGGTGGCAGAGATGGAGGTTATGCATGAGCTCGACAGCATGGACTCCCACTCATGAAAGCTGACCTGGCCACAGCTGCTTCTGAGTGCCAGATCTGCCAACAGCAAAGACCAACACTGAGCCCCTGATATGGCACTATTCCCCGTGGTGACCAACCTGCATCCTGGTGGCAGGTTGACTACATTGGACCACTTCCATCTTGGAGGGGACAGTGTTTTGTCCTTACAGGAATAAACACTTATTCTGGTTACAGATTTGCCTTTCCTGCATATAATGCGTCTGCCAAAACTACTATCCAGGGACTTACAGAATGCCTTATCCACCATCATTGCATTCCACAAAGCATCGCTTCTGACCAGGGAACTCACTTCACAGCCAAAGAATTGCAACAGTGGGCCCTTGGTCATATAATCCATTGGTCTTACCATGTTCCCCACCATCCTGAAGCAGCTGGCTTGATAGAACGATCGAACAGTCTCTTAAAGACACAGTTACAGTGTCAATTAGGTGCCAATAACCTGGAGGGCTGGGGCAGGGTCCTCCAGAAGGCAGTGTATGCTTTGAATCAGTGTCCAACATATGGTATAGTTTCTCCTGTGGCAAGGATTCATGGGTCCAGGAATCAAGGGGTGGAAGTGGGAATGATTACACTCACTATCACCTCTGGTGACCCTCTATGAAAATTTTTGCTTCCTGTACCCTCGACTTTGCACTCTACTGGCTTGGATGTTTTGGTTCCAGAAGAGGGTGTGCTTCTTCCAGGAGAGAAAATAAACATTCCATTGAACTGGAAGCTAAGACTTCCCTCTGGACACTTTGGGCTTCTGATGCCCTCCTAAATAACAGTATTAGGAGGGGTGATTGACCCAGACTACCAGGGGGCAATTGCACTTGTTCTCCACAATGGGCGTAATGAAGATTATATCTGGGAGGCAAGAGACTCCTTAGGGTGACTTTTGTTGTTACCATGTCCTGTGTTTAAGATCAATGGCAAACTGCAACAACCCAATCCAGACAGGACAACAAGTGGCCCAGACACT
Source organism: Nannospalax galili (assembly GCF_000622305.1). Classification (NCBI taxonomy): domain Eukaryota; kingdom Metazoa; phylum Chordata; class Mammalia; order Rodentia; family Spalacidae; genus Nannospalax; species Nannospalax galili. The sequence goes on along the minus strand of NW_008352267.1, from coordinate 2,130,707 downwards.
TCAGGGATGAAAGTATGGGTCACTCCTCCAGGGATAGATGCAAGACCTGCAGAGGTGCATGGTGATGGTGGAGGAAATACAGAATGGGTAGTAGAGGAAGGTAGTTACAAATACCAACTTAGACCACATGACCAGTTGCAGAAACGTGGATTATAATTGACAAGATTATTTTTGTCCTATTTTGTTAAGAATAGGCTTGTGCATGTATACACATGTTAAGCAGATACTTGAATTATTCTTTTTTGAATATGTAATTGAGATGTGTTAAATGGTTAAGTGTTGTGAACCTATATGATTATATTGGGTTATGAGACACTAAAGGACTAAGCATTCCTCGAAGACCTTATCACCTACTCTAAGATATATAATGGATTGGTCATTGTATTATGGGAGAGTTATATCATGTTAGGTGAAATTATGACCTCAACATTGTTTTCATTTGATAATTAAGCATGACATAGAGAGAGGCTATTGTATGTCAAGTTGACAAAGTGTGGACTTGTGATGGCTAATCCTGGGTGTTAACTTGATTGGATCTGGGATTAACTACAATGAGAGATATCTTCTTGATTGGATCATCTAAAGCAGGAAAACACACCCTAAATGTGGCTGTTACCTTCTGATGGCAGCCGGTAAAAAAGACCTAGGCAGAGCAGAACGCCAGGCTTTTTGCTGCTTGCCTTCTCTCTCGGTGGTGAGTTCATCTTGCTGCTGTAGACTGAAGACTAGCTGATATTTTGGAATTTGTCAGACCTTCAGCACCGGATTGGGACTACTGAGACATCCAGCCTTGTGGACTGAGCGACTATGGATTCTCAGCCTCTCCAGTGTGGTGCAGCCATTGTTGGACTACTCAGACTCTATCCTGTGAGCTAAGATGATAAATCTCTATACATATTCATTCTACCAGTTCTGTTTCTTTGGAGAACCCTGACTAATACAGAACTCAAGGCAGAAACCTAAAGATGTAACTGTGTTCTATCTTATACAGCATTATCTTTGACCAGGGATCTCACACAAAACCATAGAAAGCCAAAAGGAACAATGGAAGATGTAGATGGTTGGCTGTGCTCTCTGGCATTCTCAGACTCGTCCATGAACACCTTATCCAACCTAGGACCACCTACATAAGAAACAGTACTGCCTCCTCATAGATATATTCAAAGACCAACCTGGTAAATACACTTACTCAATTGAAAAATTTACAAGTCATTCTTGATAGTTAAGGCTAACTACAAAATCTGTGAAGAAACTCTCAATGAGGTACTGTGTAGATCAGGCTGTGGCCTGCAGTATGTGTGTAGAAGATTGCCTTGACAGTAATAAATTATGTAGGAAAACCCAATGTAAAATATAAGGGTATCATTTCTTGGATTTGGCACCTGAGTTTTATAAATTTATTATCTCTCCTCTTTTTATGGAAAATTTTTATTATTTTTGGGAATTTTATGCAACATATTTGATAATATTCATATCCTTTCACTTAAATGCCCATTACTAAACTCCCAACAAATTTCTGTACTTATTATCTATCATCTGATCATCTATATGTCATCTATCTATCTATATCATCTATCTATCTATGTATCTATCATCTATCTATCATCCTATCTATCTATCTATCTATCATCTATCTATCCATACATCTATTTATCATCTATCTATCTTCTATCTATCTATCTATCTATCTATCTATCTATCTATCATATATCTATCTATCTATCATCTATCTACCTATCATCTCTCTATTTATCTACCATCTATCTTTCTATCTATCATCTATATGTCATCTATCTATCTATATCATCTATCTATATCATCTTCCTATTGATCTATCTGTGCCAAACTCCACTAAATTGGGTGGCAAACATTGGGGAAATGTGTGGATTGCGAAGGGGATCCTTTTTTTATTAAAAAAATTGAGCTTCTGATTTACATTTCATACAATTCTTAATCAAATTTAGACCTGTCCCCATTCATGTACTCCCACTCCACCCCCAGATCTTATGTATTGGCCTAAATGTTAAGTCCTATCCAGTTAAGCGTCTGTACCCAGATGTTCTTTGGTGAAAATTCATCCAATGTTGTGTAGTCAGCCTATCTAGAAATTGTTGGTAATGCCACTCTCCTCCACCCAATAGTAATCAGTCTCTGATAGCTACCAGACTAGAGCCAATTGGCCACCCATTTCCCTTTCTCCACTTTGATTCTGTTGTCATGGGTCCTGTGCTCCATGCCACCATTTCTCCCACCCATAGCAGAGGAACGATTGTGGAAGAGAGAGTGGAAGTTTGATTGTGAGAGCCAGGGTTGGCCCATGAGCATAGGGGAGGGAATATTAATGCCATCAAATTATATTGTATGAAAAAAATCACAAAAATTCAATAAAAATAAATTTTAAAAATTTAAACTTAATATGTGGCAAGCAAAAATTCAGTCTAGGAGCTACATCCTCCCAACTTATATGAAATGAACAAACTGAGATTAAAATTGTCACAAAATCTCATTGAGGTTCCATATGGCTCTGTTTCTTAATTCAATTTAATTGTGGGCATATTATTTTATTTTCAGGTTTGAATAAAATTTATGTATTTATGTTTATTTCAAAGTCATATGCCATTATTGCTCATGTTAATATTCTAAGCAGGTTTTTTCTTCTTGTTGGTTTGAAACCTGCTATGTAGACCAGTTTGGCCTACTCTCACAATCTTCTTGCCTCTGATTCCCTTCTTAGTGCTGGGATTAAAATCATGTGCTAACATGTGTGATCTCATGTTGATTATTTTAATGCTGTACTGCTTTGTTATCATCAATTTGTCATAGATCCAGTAACGTGAATATATTGGAAAGCAAAATCTAGGTTTCTGTTTCTGAATTTACTCTTTTTCTAACTGGTAAATTATTGTAAGAGTGATATTTGTTCATGTTTTCTACATGTCCTTTCCTTCTGCCTATGCTTTTTACTAATTTTCATTTTCTTCCTAAAGGTTTTAGACAGTTCTTATTTGTGCAGTATGACCCATTTGTGAAGTACTTGATTCAGTACGTAAAATTGTCAGCTTGTATGGTTTTTCGATGTTCATTTGGGGAAAAAAAAAGTATTAATCTGTGATACTGCATTTTTAATTTTAAAATTTGCATCAAAATTATAGTAGCTATGAAAGTTTTACATGTTTATTTCTCTTTTTATCAAATGTTTATTATAAATGTGTTATTTAATCATATTGGTAAAGTTCTTAAAAGACACATTATATTTGATCTCACATCTGTATTTTTTCAGTGAGGAAACAAACACATTTTTTTTAAAGAGAAGCCATAGCCAGAAATTCTGATATTTTAAAATTGTACCTCCCTGCTCTGAAGTTTTTCTAGTTCCCTGTCTTGAACTTGTAATTCTAATTACTCTTGCCTTTACTTCTCCTTCGCATCTCCTATTCATGATTCAAGGACTTTCTTTTCCCCTTAAAGACAAGAGTTATGCAATTTAGGAGTCTTTTAGCTAGATCCACTGAAGGGGTACCCCAATTGTCTCACTCTGTGTCCCTGTTTAGCATGGAAAAAGCCAGAGCATTCTGTGTCCCTATTCCCTATTGGCAATTTGAGTAACATCTTCAGAGGATGGCGGGATAAGAATAGGAGGTAGGAATTAGCTAGGCAGTTAGCATAAAAAGACCCCAAATAAATGTAGCCAGTTTCTGGACTAAAAGTCAAAATGTCCTTGGGCCTGTAAGCAATACACTGTCTTCCAAAGGCCAAAAACGTCAAAAGTAGTTGGAAGCTTGTATCTAATCCTTAAAAGATTTTAGGGTTACCTCTTCAGAGGGGGGGATATTGGAGGGGAGGGAGTGGACATAGATTTGATCAAAACATCTTATATGCATGTATGAAATTATCAATAAAGTGTTTGTAAAAGTTAAAAAAATGTACCTCTGGATGTTCCCAGTATCCTCACTCCACAAATACTGTAGTGAAATATGAGAAATGGGTATTTTAAATAGAGTGATTCTTATTTTAGTGTATTGGTATAATATGGAGGAGTGAAAAAGAATAATCAGACACCCATAGACTGTTTTGAAAAGATGTTATGCACAAAGTCTACAGTTTTTCACAGATTGGAATAGGGGTACGAAACTGAACAAATTAGTTCCTGATGAATATTTTGAGTCAAAGTTTAGAAAATAAAGACCACTCTCCAAATAATTATTGAAAAACAAATAGCTTCTCTTACAGACCAATAATTTATCTACACTGATTAAATTCAGTAGATAAGTGCACAATTATCCATCTCACTTCCTGTGTAAGGAGAACCTAGGAAAAAGTCCTATCATTTGATTAAGAAAATTGCATTTGACAGAGGACAGAGAATGGGGTCATCATATGGTAATTTGCCTCTTTAAGTGAACATATCTATTCAAGACATCAATCCAATGCAGTTCCAACCCTCTTCGTTTGCTTCTCCATAACGTCTTTCATTCATTGTTTTTATACCATTTATATAATACATAAAATATATAATTATAATAAGCATATTATTTACTTACCAACACTATCTTCTTACCAATTTCTGTAGTTGCTTCCATTGAAAACTAAAAGATTTTTGCATGTATTGAATGTTGGAAAGAATTCTATGCTTTTAGGCAATTGCAATTTTTTACAAAGACATTTGTGGCAGAGTGAAGAATGCACTTTTGTAAATATATACATATTTGAAAACTGATATTTTGGAATTACTTTAAAATTTATTGAAATATCTACTTTAAAATAGCCAGACTCAGTAGTACACATGTGTAATACAGATACTCAAGAGGTTTAGGTAGGAAAATTGCGAACTCAAGGCCTACTTTTCCTACAGCATGAATTTAATTTAATCTCAACAACTTAGTAAGAACCTGACTCCAAAACAAAAAGAGAAGAAATGAAATCTGAGGATGTTTATCTGTGGCACAGTGCTTACCTCACATGTACAAGGCCCTCTGTTCAATTCCAAGGAAAATATTGTTCACTTCAGTTATTTTTTTAGGTTAAGTTTATTTTCTCCCCTTAATTTAAACATGAGCATTCACAAACACACAGACACACAGGCATGCATAGACACAGACACACTCACACAGAAACAAACACACATATATACACATAGACACAATCACACACAGACACACAGAGACAAAGACAGAAAGACACAACATACACCACACACACACACACACACACACACACACACACAGGTTAAAGCCAAAATAGGTGTTAATATTCTTGTATGGATGCCATGCTTGAGTATAGCCATGAGCCTGAATTCTAATTTCTTTTGTAATTATTTTTAATTAGAACAATTATCCCCTTGTCCTAAAATAAACCTTCTTGAGTTTTAATCTGTCTGAAACACTACAATAACCCTATTTTCAATATTAACTCAAAGGTAGATAACCTTCAAAAGGACATTTTTAAGTATCATTCAGCATAAGTTTTTGGAAAACTTATTGAATTTATGAGTTATTTAAATTCTTCAAATGTGACCTCCCCCCACACACTAATGATTGAACACATGACTCTGTATATATTCAACAAGTTTTCTAACACTGTTCTGAATATATTTCATCCTGCAAATGTTGCATCATTGACAGTATAAACATAATGTTAAAGGTGAGGGAAATATACAGCATGTGATTATTTCAGGTTAAATAGAGTTGTAAACAAATAAGCTATTCTCTCACGTTGCCTTGAATTATATTTGTATGTCAAAGTCATTATAAGCAATGGTCAATAGGATATTGTTACAGTCAATTGAAACTGTTACACTTCATAACATATTTAAAATGTCTAAAAATTTATTTCTGTTAGAGTAGGTCATATTAGCATTACATTCATGATTACTTTGAATGCCTAAACTACCTTTGTGTGTGTGGAAATATGTTCTTTTATTTGCATCCAGCATGAATTTACCAGACTCACACTCAAGATTCTATACCTTGTAACACTGTGACTTCATTACCTTGAGCTCAAAGGATTCATGTACCCAGTTACTATCACTCAAATATTGTTTGATATGTGCTGAGGTATAAGTATGTCAGCTTTTTAACTCCTGATCAACACAGATAATATAGGATCTACATTGTCTCCAAAATTTCATGGGGTAAATGAATTCACTTAACTCTTTATCAAACTTTGAAGTGTGGTTGTTTAGAGTTTTGGCTCCTGAGTTTCACTTCCTAATTCCTTATTAATTGATTTTTTGTGATTTTCATACAATATAGTTTCATGGTGTTTAGATTCCATATCCTACTCTCACCTTCTTCCGCCACCCCTTGCCCAATTTAATGTAATCTCATATTTATATAATATGACATGTAGAGTATGATTTGCATCCCCAAAAGTCCTTCAGTGCAGATCCATCCACTGCACCCACCAAGTTTCATATAGGTTTCCAGTTTTCTCCTACAACATTTTTTCAGCACTTCAATTTAAGTTCTTAACTTAGTTGTTGCTCATAAGAAACCCAAAATTCAACCAGTATTTCCTATGTAGCCAACCTTAAAGATGGGACTCAGGATTCAGATTTCCTTTGGTAGAATAAATTAGTAGGCATATTGTTCACAGTAAATAGTGCAAAGACTATTCATGTTATAACATTTTGGTGTCTATCATTGCCTATAGACATTTGTATGCAGTTTATGTTGAAGAAAACAAACAGGTGTGCCAAATTTTTCTATTTTTGCATAGATGTGAAGAAATTTAAAATATTATGAGTTTAATTACTTTTTGTAAGAGCCATTGATATTCTGAAGGGAAACATAGGAAAAAAGTCATCCATTTACCAATGGAGAGCAAGGTGAACATTTCTGATTGTCACTAGGGAGGAGTACATATTTTTCAAATGACAGAATGTGAAGAGGTAGTCATGGTCCATCCTCTGAGGATTAAGAGAGCTACAATCTGGGATAATAAGAGCTAGAAAACATGGCAGTGTGTCTGATCAATTTGTTTCTTGAATGGGTCAAGGAAATACAAAGATCCATAAAAAAGGGGGGGAATGATTGGAGAAAAGATATGAAGATGGGCAATGTGTGAAAAAGGCTATGTAATCAGTGCATAGCAAATACAGGTGCACAGTGGATGAAACTATCCACCAGTCTATGTTTTAAGTAGCTCATAATGGGGTAAAAATATCTATAAAACTGAACATGGACACATAAACTTAATATTCATCTCAGTAAAACTAATATAGCCATTTACCTGACTGAAAATCCAAATTGTAGGATGTAGCTCCTAATTCTGTCAATATTTAACTTAATGATATCTACTGGAAATTAAACATTTTAGAATTATTAAAATTTTTAGAGTAGTACTGTCACAGTTCACTAAACAAAAGAGGGACATTCTGGGAAACACACTAGTTAGGTGATTTTGCGATCATAGGGTGTACATACACAGACTTAGATAGCACAAGTCAATCAGTACATGTGTCCTCAGAGCAATCATGACAGGCAGTGAGCATGAGAGGTATCCAGACTCTCCTGTAATAGTAGGCTATTCAGATTCCAGTTGAAAACTGACATGCGTAGAAATGAACAGTAAGATAGCAATATAGTGCACTGACCACAAAAGTCATTAGCATAGTCATTTAAAAATATTTAATTATTTTTATTTCATGTGTATGAGTGTTCTACCTGTGCTAGATATGTGCATTACATGCATGCAGTGTCCTGTAGAGGCCAAGACAGGGTGCTGGCTTCTCTGGAACTGGAGTTAGAGACAGGTATTAGCTGCCATGTGGGTTGTGGTAATCAAGCCTGGGTTCAATGGAAGAATAACCAGGGCTGGTCTTAACCACTGAGTTATCGCTCCAGCCACAGTATAATCATTTCTTATTGTTTTCAAGTACTATTCACTGCACACCATTTAAAAGTCTAAGTATTTTATGGCCGGTAGCACAGTAGGTTTGCTTAAAGTGATTTCACCATGATTGCTCCCACACACGACTTAATTATGAATCATTTGTTCCAAACACAGCAATGGTCAACTGAGGCTCAGGGAGAAAGCAATGAATATTAATCATGAGAACACTGTGGATGACAGAAATGCAATTCTAGCTCTAAGGTGAACTACAGTTAATGAACGAGGTGGTGTTTTTAGCTTTAAAACTACAAAGTTTCCTCCCAACCAGAATTAAAATATTTTCTGTTGATTATAATCTTGCAAATGAATTTAGCTCCAGAAAATATAGATGTTCACAATAAGGGTACTTTTGTAATTAATGCTCTAGTCATTATTCTGACTTATTAATATAGTCAACATTTATAAGTCTATCTGTGGCTGTATCAATATTAGTTTTTGTTTGTATATGTTCTCACATCTCTTTAGCAATTTTGCATGTATGATTAGCATAGAATCATGGAAGAATTGATTTACATTTCCTGGAGATTACTTTCCCTGAAAAAAAAAACAAACAGATAAATGGAAAGCTCAGGGGCCACGCATTTCTTGATGGCCAACAATTAAGTAATATTTGATTGGATTATGGCAACTGATTTGTACTCAACAAATTCCCTGTTGGGGAAAGTGAGTTCAGCTGGGTTTAAAATCTTGGACTTACTTGCTTTTCTTCACTTTCCATTCCCATATACCTACACCAAGATTGATTTTCCCAAACTATCAAAGTGTCTTCATCTTAGTCTCAGCTATGGGGAATTAACTTCAAATTAAAGCACTATAATTGCAAACACAGTAAGAAACAGTAACAAAATAACATGCCACACACTCTGCAAAATATTTTTACCAATTATTTTTCACTAGCTTAAGTTTCCCATATTGTATATAAATAATAACTAATAACTAGTATAATAGTCAGTGGAAAACTCTATATTTCATGATAGTTTCTTATGACCTTACCACAGACAAAATTCATTTTTCATACTAAAAACTAAGGAAGCTGCATGTAGTTTGAGGATGTGCCTTGATGTGGTTTTCCACAAGTCTTCAAGATACAATTAAACAGAATCCAAGTGATATGTATTTGTATAATTTTAAAAGAATCACCATGATTTTAATACATAAACATAGCCAAACACAAAATTCAATATGTGCTTCTTAAGAAATTAAAATTGTGGGCTGGAGAGATGGATCAGCAATTAACAGTATTGACTGCTCTTGCGGAGATCCTGAGTTTGGTTCCTAGCACTCACATGACAACTAACTGTCCATAACTCCAGTTCCAAGATCCAATATGATCTTCTGGTCTTTGCAGACATTGCACACATGAGTTTGCTCACATATATGCAGGCAAAACCCTTATGCACATAAAACAAAAGTAAATAGCCTGAGAAACTTTTGCAAAAAATAAATTAAAATTGATGACCCATTATTAGTATAATTGAATTACCATTCTGTTATCTTCCTTACTGCTTTTA
>NW_008352267.1:2116759-2121198 GCF_000622305.1 Nannospalax galili | reverse complement strand
CTGCCTCCCGAGTGCTGGGATTAAAGGCATGTGCCACCACGCCCAGCTTTTACTGCTTTATTTTATTATCTGAATTTTACAGATGAATAAATCATATCATGATTGGTATCATCCTAAGGTGTGTTAACAGTATGTTTTGAGAGCTATAAGAACCTGTGACCTCTCCAACATTAATCTCTGTTCTGCCCTTAGAATTTGTTCTCCTTTTTTTTTTTAAAATCTTTAAAATTTTCCCATATTTAATTCAGTTCGATAATTCAGAACCTGCAAATTGCACTAGATCAGAAAGTATAAAATTTGAAAATGACCCATGAATAATTAATTTGGATGCTGTGGTCGGACAAGATGAAGCGCTATGTAGGCCCTTCCCCAACCCTTGCATTTCTTGGCTACAACAAAGACCTTTTAAGAACCTCAGTGCAGTGGGTGGCTTTCTCAAGCCTCCCTCTGCCTTGCTTTTTAGTAAGCAGAACAATAAAGCCATCTGAAACTGAAGGGGTTGCAAAGGGAAATTCTGGAAGCCACAAAAAATGAGGACATTTTTTTCTCCTTCTATATAAATGGAATTATTATTTGATGTGAAGGCTTTGTGACTGGCAATACTTATTCAACATAATTTTAATATCCATCCATGCTGCTTGATATAACAAAGCTCCTTCGCATTACACAAGTCCTTTAAACACATCATCCATTTTCTCACTCAATATCACCATACATGATTACAGTATATTAGCAAAATTATGGTATAATTTATTCATATTCAGTTGTTGCCCTTTATTTACATTTATGTAAGTTTATGTGAATTTCTGTGTGATTTTGCCCTATGTATACATTTACAAATCTAGGAATAAAATCAAAATGCAAAATTGTTCCATGACAAATAAATTCATTATGATAGACCTTAAAATATTTTACTTATTATTTTTATTTTTGTGTGTGTGTGTATGTGTGTGTGTGTGTGTCTGAGTGTAATGCCTACACATATGTAAGTACACCCATGTCATGCAATGCCCGTAGTGATCAGAAGAGGGTTAGACCTTTAAAACATCACTATGACCCCATCATCTCTCTCCTTTCAAAAGCACTACTATACTCTTTATTCAAAATTATTCTTTTTCAGTTTAAGAAAATTGTGTATAAATATTTCATACTTCAGTGAGCCATTCCCTTTTACTTTGGGATGATATCTTATTGAAGCTGTGATGTTTTTTCTTCTTTTTGGTATCATCAAATATTTAGATTCCTACATTTCATGGTGTATTTTGAAAGAAAATATGATAAATATATTTGGTTTTGGAAAAATATAGGCATTGAATTAACCATGGGTAATTTTAGACTTGATATGAATACACATTTCTTTATTACATTTTTTTTTTTTGGTCTTTTTGAAGCAGGGTCTCCATGTGGCCTCAGCTGTACTGGAACTCACTATGTAGACCAGACTGGCCTTGAACTCACAGAGATCTGCCTGCCTCTGCCTCACAAGTGCTGGGACTACAGGCATGTACTTTACATTTTACAAGTTATGTTTAATCAGTTCGACATAATTACCCTTAAAATGAGCAGTATGTGCAATCTTACCTGTTAAAAATGCAAGTGTAAGTATTCAGTGCAATCTCATTAAAAAGATTCATCTATTCATTAAATTTTTAAATAGAAAGAACAAGTTAATCAATAATATAACACACTGAGCTCTGAATGTTATGCAGATACATATTAAAAAACTAAGTGGAGGGGCTGGAAAGATGGTTCAGTTGTTAAGAACACTAGCTGCTTTTGCAGGGGACCTGGATTCAATTCACAGCACTCACATGGCAGCTGATAACCATACATAACTCCAGTTCCAGGGGATTTGACATACTCTTCTTACCACCTTGGGCATTGCACAATACATGTGTTCCTACCTACATGCAGGAAATACACTCATACATATAAGGTTAAAAAATAATAAATAAAATATTAAAAAATAAAAAAACTAAATGGATTTAGTCATTAAGATTTAAGAACTGTTCATGTGTTGTGTTTGGAATTTGTTTATTTATAATTTTGTTATGCAAGGTCCATGTGGAGAGTGTATGTATAAATTTACAAACATATTAAATGATAGTTTAAACTAATAACTTTAATTGTGCAATATATGATTTTAGGACAAAAGTGTTTTTTTTTTCTGGAAGAAATGAAGCAATTATTTGCAAATTACTACTGTTGCAATTAAAAATAGAAAAAATGAGGAAAGTAACAACAAAACAAAACAAAACAAAACAAAACCCCACGAGGAAACAAAGTACCTTAAGGCAATACCTTCAATAACTTGAAGAACTACCAAAAAAATATAATACATGAGACTGAGTTTCAGATTTCATGAGAGGTTATTAATGACATGGATTTTTTTTGAATCCTAAAGTGTAAATTTTAACACATAACATAAAATCCACAATTGTCAGACATATTATAACATGAACTAAAAGTCAGCAAATTTCATATGCATTTGGAAAATAAAACACATGTGGTATAGTAATATAAAAATTGCAAACAAAGTTCAGATGACATAGAATATTCTTGCTAGCTTGTTTATGAATGACATGGATTTTTATCACTTGGCTAATGTTCTAATTCAAAATCCACCAAGGGAGTGAATTTTGAGGCTCAGGGGAGTGAGCCAATACTCTGGAACAGATCATCCAGCAGAGCTGGTACCATTTCCATTGAGTAAATGACACTAATGAGGACCTGAGTTCTGCACCATAGAGGTGATGTTGATCATGGAAAATTACTTATTGATAAATCTGTGTAAGATGATAAATGATAAAATATAATAAAATTTTGCACAACATTGTCACTTTTTTTTTTCTAGTCATGTAATGCTAGTGTCAGACATTCAGTGAACATACGGCTGCTTGCAAGCCACCTGAGATGGGTAGTAAGAAGCAAAACTCAGGCCTGTGCAAGAAAGGGCAAAAAGTGTTCTAAATACTGACCCATCTCTTCCACCCCAACCACCTGATTCTTAAAAGCAGATTAATATGATAGTTTTAATCTTGTGAAATATGAATTATAGAAGTAAGGCTTAAAATATGTTTCAAAAAGGTCAGAGTTTAGATGAATAACAGGAAAAATAAACCAAAAATAAAAGTATTTTGAAAAAACACTCAAGCCAACCAAATGTGTTGTAAGATAATGATTAGGACAAATGGTTTTAGGATCATTAGAAAAATCTAAACTGTAATACCAATAATGCACAAATCAATAAGTGAAAATTAAATAAAAATCAATCAGAGTCCATTGTGAGCACTGCAACAGCAAGAAGAAAGAATAGAGAAAACACAGTTGTTAAATGACATAAATCATTTTCTGGCAGATGCTCCAGCTCGTTTCCAATGTAAGCTGCTCCAGTTTCATTCTATACTCACCTCAATACTCTCACCATCCCTTAAATCCCTCAATGAGCCTTTGCTAACGTGTGATACCACAATCTTCATCCAAGAGCCTATTCATGAATGAGAAACAGCCACAACATTTGTTATTGTTCAGCATTTATTGTTGAATATTTGGACTAGTACTAGTCTGTTTAAAAATGATTGTTAAAACAAGCAAGCATATATTTTTCTGTGAAGTCTGAAATTCCTGAAGAACAATCTTATTCAGATCTGAGTTTTCTTAACTATCACCGGGCAGTTAATCCAGGCCAGGCACTTTAGTCTGAGTTTCAGTATACTTTCCTGAAAAAATGCTGTGCAATACCTTTCCAGTGTCAGAGGAGTCATTTCTAAAGTCATTAAACTTTCTCTTCCTTTTTTTAAAAAATTATTTATTTTTATTTTATGTGTGTGTGTATTGCCTGCATGTAGGTAAGTACACCCATGTTGTGCAATGCCCGTGGAGGTTAGAAGAGGTTGTGGGATCCCCTGAGACTGGAGTTATGGAGAGTTATTAGCTGTTATGTGGATGCTGGGATTCGAACCCGTGCCTTCTGCAAGAACAGCCAGTGTTCTTAACCGCAAAGCCATCTCTCCAGCCCCTATTTGAAACGTTATAAAGCAATTTTTCAATCCTTAAATCTAAACACTAAAAAAAAAAAAGGAAATACAAAACTCTAAATAGCCTGAAATTCTTTTAGTTTTCTCTAAAAACTACCATGAACAATGAGTGAAGTTTCAGGCCCACACCTCTTTAAGTGCCTAGAGACAAATGCATCTTGCTCAGAAATTGTTTACTGTTTGGATAACTTAAATTCCTGTTTAACCCTCAACATTTTATCAACTTTCATTACCAAAATTTACATTAAGCTTTCGTTTGTTTTCTAATCCAACTTTCACTACATTTCTCTAAAATAAATTTAAATGTATTTTTAACCAATCCATCTTTTGAGTTTCATATTGGATTTCCTTCCTCAATATCTGTATTCCAAATTAAATTTATAAAATTTAACATTAACTTAC
>NW_008352267.1:2107015-2116736 GCF_000622305.1 Nannospalax galili | reverse complement strand
TTTTTATTATATCTTAATTTAAAAAAAAATTAAAAATATTTTAACGATTTTTTTGTGTTTCATACATACACATCTTTTAAAATATAATTTTATTTTTTATTTTCACTTTATGTGTATGAGTGTATTGCCTATATGTATATGAGTGAACCTATATCTTGCAGCATTGTGGAGGTCAGAAGAGGGGGTCAGAATTTCAGAGATAACAAGTGGATGTTTTATTCCATCATGACTACCCATACAGAGAGCAGTGAGTATTAATTTTTAAGAGATGTCAACCATAGTTTTTAAAAATTAGAATAAGCATAGTTTAGACAAATAACATCAAGTATAATATGGTAGGGTTACAGGACAGCTCATTTGCTAAAGTGCTTGCCTTGCAAGCAGGAAGATCTGAGTTTCGTTCATTGAACCACACTTTTTAAAAATCCAGCAATGAGTAACTGACCAGCTCTCTGGAAAATTTTGTTTCCTTTTGGTCATCCAAACCCTCTGCCTCTTAAATTTTTTCTGCATTCTCTTTTGTAATGATCCCTGAGCCTTGGGAAGCAGAGGTTTGAAATAGGTGTCCTACTTGAGGATAAGCATGCTGCCTCTTGTTCTCTGCATATTGGTTGCTCTGGTTTGATTCTCCATTGCTATGACAAAACACTCAAACCACTAACAACATGGGGAGGAAAGGGTTTAGTCAGCTTGTAACTCTCAGGCCACAGTACATCAGGGAGCTGAGGGTAGGAGCTCAGGGTAGGAACCTGGAGGCAGGAGCTGGAGCACAGTCCATGGAGGGATGCTGCTTACTGGCTTGCTCCCCTGACCCTTGCTAGCCTGCTTTTTTGTGCAACACAGGCCCATCTGCCCAGGGGTGGCATCACCTACAGTGGGCTGGGCCTCCCACATCATTCAACCATCAAGAAGATGCCCCACAGACATGGCCACAGGCCAGTCTTATGGAGGCAATTCCCCAATTGAGACTCCATTAACCCAGCTGTGTCAAGTTGACACTAAAGCTATCCACCTGTTGGAAACAGGCTTAAGACTAGGGTGAAAGTCTTGATGATAGCCATACAGCAGGCTCGAGGCAATTGACTGACCACTGGAGCCACAAGGAATGCCTTCTGACATTTGCTCCCATGGGCAGATCATGAGACTGATGCCTAAAGCTCACCACTCCCTAATCACTACACTTTAAAACCAAAATTGCAACACTTAGATATTGCATAAGTTAGGGTCACGTGCTTTCCAAGAATCCAGGCTCTATAATCTGAAACCCAGTATGCTAATGAGGCAACCTACCCGCTATTCTGTGATAGGATGTTAAGTCTGTTATACTAATAGGACGCTAAGTCTGCTATGCTAATCAGGTATCCTATTTGCTGTGCTGTGATAGGACACTGAACTTGTTATGCTAATAAGGTATCCTACTTGCTGTGCTGTGATTGAACCACTACCCCTATATAAGCTTGTGCCTTCCTGCAGTAAACCAGACCTGTGTCAATGAACCTGGTCTCCTGTGCCTGAATGTGGCTCTGCTGACACAGTCTCCTCACCAGCCCTGGGGTCCGGGACCACGCAGTGATAATCAGAGGCAGTGCAGGTGAGCAGAAGAGCTGCCTCAGCACTGGATGAGCAGAAGAGCAATCTCAGCCCAGGGCAGGCAGAAGAACAGCCTCAGCCCTTGGCAAGTGGAGCAGCAGCCTCAACGCCCATGACAATGAAGGAGTGGCACCCACGAGAACAGACTGCAGCCTCCGCTGGTGGTGACCCCACCCACCACATTGGCCAATTGTGCGTTTCTGTATTAATCATCCCTTCGGCATAATAAAATTCTCTGATGAGAGTTGAAGGTTGAATTTCCTATGTGTGGCAGTTGTATTGATGATGTGTCACTTAGTTTTAAGTGTCTTATAAAACAATTAATCTGTGTTTTGGCCAATTCTAGAACTATGTAATAGCCTCCACTTATTGAAAAAAGAAGTTTCTCTAAAGAGAGGTGAAAGATACATTTGTCTCTAAATTTGAGGGTACATATTTAGAATAAAATAAGAATTTATCAACTTTTGGCAAGTGATGGCTACTGTGAGGAGGAGAGACAGTGTCTTACAGGGATGGAACTCCTGGTATGCTCATTGGATGGACCCACACTGAAGGACATGTTGGGAACAGAAATCAGACTCTACAAGCTATATATATAAATAATTAAGTGATGGACAGAGGGAGGAAGTCTGGATATAGAGGGGGTTATAAATATTATCAAATTATATTGCATGAAATTTCCAAAAATTCAATAAAATAAAAATAAATATCCAGAAATGGTTGTATGTGCTTCTAAACCCAGTTCTGATGAGCCAGAAACAGAGGAACACATTGAGGTCAGAGAGCCATTCCAGTCACCTTGACAAGCACCAGACAAGTGAAATACCTTATTGCTAAACAAAGTGAATGACATCCAGAGATGACACACAAATTTGCCATCTGTCCTTTAATGTACACATGTCTCCAGAGTTCTCTCTGGGTCTCTTGTGCTATCAGGCAAACTGTATAACATATCTTTATGTGCATTTATTATTTTTGTGGGGGAGGTGACTTGCAAAGAAACAAGCACCTAATGCCTAGCTCCTGTGCTATGCATCTGAGGCTGAGAGCCCGTCCTATCAGATTGCTCCCATGTCACATCCATACTCATCACTAGTTTTCACCCATGCCTCAGGGGCCCGTGGTCTTCCCCAGGTCCATAAGTGCCAGGCCATTCTGTCCTTGAGTATTATGGGCTGCTGCTTGTTCTCCACACCAGCTGCCATGTTCCTGGCAGCTTGAAGCTCTGTCCCAATATGGCACCACAAGCCCCTCCTTTTGTAGCTCTCTTCACAGTCAATTCTCTGCAGTAGGCCCCACTCCTTGGAGGAACCAGAACCCCTGGGGAGCAACACATATGATGAGTACCCACATATTCATGCACACCCTTTGATAAACACTCTGAACACACACAGACACACATACACACACATAAAATCAGGCACAGCACACATATGTGTAAAATCAGGCACAGAAAAAGAAATGAAAGAATTGAAAAACAAAATATTGGAAAGAAGATTTTTTATTTTTATTTTTTTGGTCTTTTTGAGACAGGGTCTCCCTATAGCCTCAGCTGTCCTGGAACTCACTATGCAGACCAGGCTGTCCTTGAACTCACAGAGGTCTGCCTGCCTCTGCCTCCCAAGTGCTGGGATTGAAGGTGTACTCGGATTAAAGGCATGAAAAGTAGAATTTTATAGATTCTCATTCTAAAATATTGCATCTAATTATCGTCCATAATCTTCTAGATGAGTTTACTAAAATTTAAAGTAAGAACAATTACAATGAGAGATACTAGGAGATTAAAACTCAACATCATATGTGGAAAGTCTTCATAATTAAATTGTATCCTTGCCTGATATCAGTGAACTCATTTTAGGCATTGCAAGAGGGATTTTTTGCACATCCTGATCTCAGAATGACTCTATTGAAAGTATCTAAGAATTCTGTGCTGCTACTGGAAGAGATTGTCTTTCCCTACAAATTTGTGAAGACCTTTTGACAGAACGTGATGTGGGTGTTTGGACGATCGTGGTGGAAGCTATCTGTGGCTTTTCCACATCAGCTATGAATTCACTTCCTTCTCATGCTTTCTAATCATCAGTCTAGGAAATTCTGAGTGAGGTTTTTACCTGTTTGCATACTGAGCTTCAATTTCAGGATGCTGTAACCTACATGAGGATTCTATTTTAAATGTCCTAGATTAATGTCTTTGGTGAAATTGTCTGTTTTGTGTTTTGGAAATCACAGTGGTTACTAAATCATTATAAAAGGTAATATTTAACATTAAATATTATTTAGTGCAATCTATTTATAATATTGAAATTTTAATGATTTAATGCCTTAAATGTTTCTATGAAATTAAAATATTAACATTAGAATTATTTTAAGATGTGTTTTAATGTAATTCATTTAATTATTACTAAATATTTGCCAGATTAATTGTAAAAGGAATAACCAAATGAATAATGGTAACTAAGAATAAGGAAATTGAAAATCTGAATACAATTCTTTATTTTTTTTTTTGAGTATTCAGAGTCACACACAGTGCTATGTTCACTGCTATGCCATCTACAATTTGTCATCAGAGAGATTTTGTTGATTCCTATATACAAATGTAAAAAGCATGGTTGTCATTTCCCACTTAATACACCAAACTATGAGGCAAATTACATAAATATAATGACATTTCTGTCTATATGCTTTCTTGTAAATATTTTTCCCCCAAATTTATTTATTTGGATCAAAAAGCTCATTTCTAGAAAAAGGAAGGAACGTTATCATAATTATGTAATAAAAACACATTGTCTTTTAATTCCTAAAGAGAACTAAGCATTCCCGAAATGGAATGAACAACGGAATTTCATTAACTTGTGATCTGTATGCTTCTATTTGTTATTAACCTGCAGAGCAAGACTTATTTGTAACCTTGTCAGATTAGAATTCAATAGGCTAACCTGACAGAAATAAATAATTTATTCATTTATCTCTGTTTTAATGTGAAATTTTTATGAATGAAAGTTCATATAGATAATAAAATAAATAGGGAAGTTTTTTGATTTAATACATTGGTTATCATAAATTAAGGCATGAAGCAATAAAATCTAAATAGATGAAAGTTCTTAGTTTCTTCATTCAATCACGATGCAGTCTGGTATGGGCTCTTGAGGTCCCTGTTAATGTTCAAACATTCATTTCAGTATTTTATAAAAAATAGACTAATATCCTAATGTAACTACATCTACTGAAGTTATCTTTCTCCCAACAGAAACCTCCATACTAACATATAGGGTCACAGGGTCGGGATTGTAATCAAATGTGAATTAAAGACAAAAAAAAGTAAATTATCAAAAGAAACACATAGAGTTTATGGAGGCTTATTAAATAATGTTCCAATTTGACATTACAGTGCTATTCTGTAGTCATTTTTGAGTGCTGAGTTAGATAAAATGTGATAATATTTTGAACCTGTGTCTATTATATTCCTGTTATATGTTAAGCTGCAGAAACGGTTCTAAGCACTGGCTGAAATTACTCAACAGAAATGATAATGCCTTCATAAATATATTTACAATGCACATAAGGTAATCTGACATTACAGATTTCTGTTTGTCTTATATGTATTTGTGAACACTTAATGCAGCTAAAAATGTTGCTTTTCTGGTTTAGGAAGGGTTTATGAGTTTAGGGAATTTTTGTCACATCTGTCAAATTGGAAGATACTTTCTCAAGAGAAGAATATCAGCATTGGATGAAAGAAAAACCTATGTGAAAAATGGAAGATCCGATAGGGCATATTTCACACCATTTAGATTATCTGGAAGAGTTTTCTTCTAATTTAAACTAAACATGTAGACAAAATAGAATTACAGAAAATATGCAGACATTACGAAGAAGTTAATGAGGATAAGAAAGGGCAAGAAGGCAATCAGAGCAATTCAGGGGCACCATCAGTTTTGTGTTTTGTAAAGTGATTGATTGAAATGAGGAAGAACGACAGGACATTGAGCACATGGGAGGGTTGAGTATCAGAATCATGTCATTGTCCTAATTTACACTAGACATTGGACAGGAGTATAATATTCTCAGCTGAACTGAACAGAAGTCTACAGATTCCACTTATGTTTGTAAGTAGAATGGAAAATATTCAAGGATTCCCAAGATATTTTCTTGGGATATCAGCTGAGTGTTAACACTATTAAGTAAAACATAAAAATATTATATTCAAGTGAGAAAAATGGTTATTGATGTTATGGACAAGATGAGCATATGACACTCATGTAATCTCACTGAGAAAATTCCAAGAAGGCAGTGGAAATATGGGTGGTGACCTAGGAAATAGGCTTGGCATATGTACAATGGAAGGTTATTCATACATTAGTGATTTATGAAGTCATCACTGAAAATTCAAATTGAAAAAGACAAATGTTTGCAACTTACATTCTTGAATTCATGAATGAAATTTAAATATTCATCCCAAATAGTGAGTGAAAAAGATATTGGATTCAGAAACTTAACTGAAATAGGCAAAGGGAAAGAGAAAGAAATGAAAACACTTTACTGAACTCAGCTTTTAGTCAGTGATGAACAATCAACTATAATCATAGTCTCTTTACAAGTATCCTTTGCTCCTCCTGCATTAGCTAGGCAGTGACAAACGTGCCACAGGCATTTGATATAGAACAGCTACTGTGCATGCAGTGCGATGTATAATATTGTTACATAATTAAAACTATGGCAGTCATTTTCTAAAATCATATAAGAAGCCACATTGGGATTTTATAACAGCTTATTTTGTCAATTGTCCCCAAATACTACCATTTTGCAAAAGGCAAGAGGACTTCAAAAGTTTTGAAAAGAGGTAAGTCTAAATACTAGATTTCCCGACTTACTGCTGGATGTAAAAGCCCTCTTTTATTAATTTGGCCTAATTGTTTAACAAACTTAAAATTTAAAAAAAAACATATATTTTATTTTATGTGTTTGAACGTGGTGCCTACATGTATGCGAGTGTGCCTATGTCCTGAAATGCTGGAGGAGTCTAGAAGAAGGCTCTGGATGCACTGGAACTGGAGTTGTGGTTGGTTGGTAATCTCCGTGTGGGCTACCTCTCCAGCCTTGAATATGTTTATAGCTTAAAAGACGTTTTGGTGCTAATGACACGCTGAACAATCACTGAAGCCCATCACTGTGTGTTAAGCAGAGGTATAGAGTGGAATTAAATTTTGTTATTTTATCATCAGTAAGGGTATCTATTTTCCAAGACAGCTTTTGTTTCTTTTTATATATGTGAATTAGAGTAAAAATACTATATGCATCAAAGAATCTTTCTGAAAATAATATCATTCAATGTATAAAACACAAACAGCAACACCTCACACATGTAAATTCTAAATATGTTCACCAGAAAAAGAACTTTGGTTTTAACTACAAGATTGTAACTTTATGGCCTGGAGAAATGGCTCAGCACTTAAGAGCAGTGTATGCTCTTGAAGAGGACCTTGGAGTTTGGTTCCCAGCACCATCATTCCACCTAATGACTGTCTTATAACTCCAGTTCCAGGGAATTCAATGCCTACCTCTTCTAGCTTTCTCAAGCATTGCATGTACAGGAGCATTTACATACATGCAAGAAAAATACTCATATATATAAAAAGAGAAAAACCTAAATAAAAATTTGAAAAGCTGTGAGCAGATCCAGTAATTTTCTTTACCTGGGGTGCATATAAATTCTCCTCAGTCTTTTGCTAATCAGAATGTAGCAGAATATTAAAAGATTCAGTCAGGGACAGAACTTATCAGTCAAGCTTGCTCAGAATATGGTGAACGAATGCATGGAAAATGGTTATTAAATCTATTTAGTACGAATAATTTTATTAAGAAATTCTTACCTATCTTTGAGAAGGAAAAATATGAGTGTCTAATTAATGGACCAATAAGGTGGTTTAAATTGATTTAATAATGTATCCAATTTCTAGGCATTGATTTAATAATGAATCCAAAGTTTTCTCTATTTCCAATATAATTTAAATGGAACATAATCAGTTCATATTAAATATACACTAATAACTAGTGATAGTAAGTAAAAAAGTCTTTTCCCATTATAAGAGAATGGTCTTATGAATTACTACTTTCCATCTTATCAACAATATTCTGCTGTGCTCTTTCTATATTAGTCATGAAAAAGTATACACATTCCATCTAAAACATCAGTATTGTATTTCTATCATGACATGTCTAAGAAGACACCTAGGAAATAATACCTAAACAGAGCCAGAGAAAACAAAATTAATATTCCCATGGTGAAGAATGTTTATATTTCACATCATATGTACATATAACAATAAAACATAAATGTAAATATAAAAGTATGAATACATACACATATACACATAAACAACATTAATAAAATATGGATATTCTTATACATTTACACACACATGATCAAAACAATTTTTTTTCTTTTCTGTGGGTCTATTACTATATACACATATAAAATTGCAGGCACACACATACAAAGAGAAACACAGAAAGATAAAGTGCAGAGAGACTTACTTGCTCTACTCCTGAAGGGAAATATATGTCTACTAATTTTATAGAAATTCAAGAAAATATCTCAGCCATGTAAGAAAACTGAAAACATATTACTATGATCGGTTAGCCCTGAGGTGATTTTCTACAAAAAAATGCTGATTGTGTAACTTAATATTACTTGTGTAAAGCATTATTATACATTCAATTTATTTTCAAGCTAAAACAGTCAAATTATATGGATGGCAAAGCCCATGTATATAGAACAAATAGCATTTTAATGGAGACAAAGGTAGAATAATTTGAACTCTTTATTTGCACCAGAATATTCTAATAGCCATGCTATTATATCAGAGCAGAAGCAAAGCAAATTTCCAACAAAGATAGGGCTAAATCTTATCAATGTCAAAGATATTGACGGTCACATTTCTATAGCAACACCTTTTCTGTAATAGATTTCCTTCCCAGGTTTTAGCAATAATGTTGCTGGTTTGAATAAGGAAAACATTAGGCAGTCTTGCTTAAATTAATATGCCGTACATATTTCACCTCAATTTCTCTATGCAGACAATAAGCACATGAGTTTCTGCACTCTCTGAAGTGCATAATAGTAAGGTTTAACACCTAAATAATATCATCAAACTAAAGATGAATATAAAGTAAAACCATGGAGCACATGACTCAACCTTGTTATTTAATTCATTTTCAAAAGAAAAAAATACTGAATCTAAGAGAAGAACATCTCAGACCAAAGCACAAAAGAAAAACTTGACTAGGTGACCCACTAGATATTTCTTCTGTAACATCTTACAGTCTATGACAAATACATAATTTAAATTATGTGTAATTACATAATTCACAGTATAATTAAAATTATGTATAATTACAACTACATGTGTATAATTATAATTATACATAATTACATAATTATCATAACACATATTTCTGAGACATGTATCCATGAAACTATATCAAGTACTATTTCTTTCATGGGAAAATAGAAATGAATCTAAAATTTTTCAAATGAAATTCTTCACATTATATCTGCTGAGTAGCTAATAGAAAGCAGGAGTGTGTATGTGGATAGATCAGTGTTCTGATGTATTCAGAAAACTGAGCAGAGTACTCCATATTCAGCACTAAAATGAAACATTTTTTAATATGTCATTATTTTAATCCTTAATGTTTCATGAAAATTTATCTTTTTGAATATGTTCATGCTGTAATAGTAGGAAAACGTAAAATTCCAAATATTCAACATATATACTTTTTATTACAGTTCATAAACATAATTGCTGTACTTCATTCTCTTCAATTTCCTTCTCCTTTAATTCACAAACATGTTTCAAATCATTGCTGAATTTTATTTCTCATGTTTTTCCATGAAAATTGATGGAAAATAATGTTTGTCTAAGTGCTAATTTTCAAAAATGTGGATAAAATCAGTGCACTCATTCCAAATGCTTTGTTACATAGTCTTACATGACTGACACACCTGCCTTACTTTCAAACAAGCAAAATTTTAAAGGAAATATGAATATATGTAATGTGAAAAAATAATGATGTTAAGATATCTGACTTTCTATGATTTGGAAATATTTTCATGCCTGCAACTTTGTTC
>NW_008352267.1:2073393-2106654 GCF_000622305.1 Nannospalax galili | reverse complement strand
GTGTGTGTGTGTGTGTGTGTGTGTGTGTATATGTGTGTATGGTTCAATTAACTTTAAGATACAGATATAGAGAATGAGTTTTGAAGAAGAGAATTTTAAGGGTGAGTCTCAATTGGTATCTGAAATGGAATAATTAACTTGTTAATACTTTAAGTATGAAAGAAAAACTGGCACATTGTGATTTAGCAATAGAGATTAGAAAACATCATATTAGACATTCACAACTAACCTCTTAGGATAACATTGATCTAAGGCACTGTGCATATGACAGTTTTGAATACCTTTTCAAACTCAGAAATACAAGGAGATACTCTGGATGCACTCAATGTTACTGAACAATATCCAGGAATGAATGAAATCAGTGCAGTAACTCTTAACTCAAGACCATATAAATTACCTAAAAGGTTCCACATGGGTGGCAAGAGAGATCCTTATTTCTCAAAGTTTCAGAGCTGAAAATAAAATCCTATTCTGCAACTAGCTGAATTATAGTAAAATATAGCTCCTATTACAGAATATGTCTACTGTTAATGTGAACATACAGGAAAGGATGGGATAGAAAAGGTGTATTGAGAATACGTGGGAAAACTTGAGTAAGCTAGGTACAGTCAGTCTCTAAATCTTGAG
This sequence comes from Nannospalax galili, assembly GCF_000622305.1. NCBI lineage: Eukaryota > Metazoa > Chordata > Mammalia > Rodentia > Spalacidae > Nannospalax > Nannospalax galili. The sequence continues at coordinate 2,106,027 of NW_008352267.1, read as the reverse complement.
AAAATTTCATTGCTAGTAAAATCCACCTCTTCATACCAATGTAAGACTGTCTGTACATTCCATGAGAATACCCTAGTATCATGCTTTACTGCTGATTCTCCTAATGCTCAAACCATACAACCCCCTTTTCCTCTGGATCTATAACACAATTCAAGTTCCAGTAGATGTGTATGCATGCTATATCAAGTGTAATTCATGAAGAGGTATGTCAGTCCCCAAAAATGACTTGAGTTTTCCATCTTATACAGATAAAATCAGTAGAACATTTATAAAAATAGACATTAAGAGTGTAAGATAATGATGAAGCATATAGTTGAATCAGGGCAAATGTATTGTGGGATCATTAAGTGAAGTCATATTTAGTGTTGCTGTTCAGGGAATGTAAATTGGCCCCAGCACTTTTGTAGGCATTGTTTGGCTGAAACATGAAGTAAATTGTGGCTTACAGTGAATAAGGTCAAAATGGTGAGCTTGTCATGGTGTAGTGTAAAGGAAAAGATTTAAAGTGAAAAGAGAGAAGAATGCTGTGACATATTTGTCATTTAGATGAACTCGTCTCAAATAAGAATATTCTGAAATAAATTTGTAAGAAGATCCCAAGTATCCTTGAATATTCTTAAGATCATTCTTATATGTCAAGACCTTAGACCAGGAACTGGGGTAATGAAATAAGAAATAAATAACTTAAATACAGTGAGAGTAAATGTATCCTAGGGTCGAAAGAGTGTTAGTGCTCAGTCACCAAAGAAAATCTGAGTAATGTTACAGGTAATGAACAGAAAAATCAATACAAAACCAAGAATATGTGACATACATAGAACTGTTGTATTGGCTATTTGGTTATCAACTTTCCTTGTGTGAAAAAGATAGGAATTCTAATTGTTTTTCTAGTTCATCTGAAAGCTTTCTAGGTTCAGTGAACCAGAAGTTTTACCTACATCGTAAAGGCAGAGACAGAGACCATCCATCAACATCCAACTTTGTCATTTTCAGACTCAGAACCAATTAAGTGAAAAAGAAGCTTGCTACTCCAGAGAACCCCAATATATTGGCAAAAATTTATACTTAAAACTTTCTAACAACATTTCCAAAAAGGAAATATGTCTTTTTCAAGGGGAATTGTAAACTGAGTAAATGGAATAATCAGACTTTCAGAGACTACTTGATACTATCTCTGATTACACATGAATCTCAAATGACTTAATCTATTATTTCAAAATGATGAGGCAATCAACTACTTAAATACAGAGCTTATGGAGTTAACCTCATCAACGGGATTTTGGGTGAGATCTTTCTCAGAGATGGCCAAGTAGGTATCTAAATATATCCTTATGAATTAACTAATATCTGGCATGAATAATTGAAACAAACATACTGAAGAGCTGTGAATGCCCCAATTAGGCTTACTCTGCTAAGGCACAGGAGTCCTTTGTGTCAAAGGGCAAACACAGGCCATAGAGACTATCTGATAATGATGAAACATAAAGTTAAAAACAATGTCACATTTCCAGAGTAATTAGTTCCATAACCAAGGACTTAAAAGACATACAGGTGGTATTTTTTATTACATCTCCATTCAACTCAGCTATTTAGTCTTTGGAGAAAACAGGTGACACTTCCAGAAGAGTTAAGTATCACAGATTAGCCAGATGATCATTTCCTTTGCAGTTTCTGTAAAGTATTTAACTCTTTCATAGCATTATGTGATAACTGATATGCAGCTATGGATATGCAAACATTCCCTACTTGTCTCCTAAAATGTCCACTGCAAACAGTTGCTTTCAACTGGCAAGATCAAGGGCACACAGAAACTGTTTTATCCCTTAATTCTTTTTTTAAAAAATATATAACTTATTTTTGCTCTTTTTGAGACAGGCTCTCCCTATAGCCCCAGCTGGCCTGGAACTCACTATGTAAACCATGCTGGCCTTAATCTCAGGGATCAAACTGCCATTGTCTCCTAAGTGCTAGGATGACAGGTATGTGCCACTGCACTTGGTTTATACCTTAATTTTTTAGTGTTACATCAGAATCTAGCCCTTAGAGAAATTGGTCACTGTATTTTATAAGATGTCACACCGCTCCATAATATGGATGATGTTTATTTTACATGTTAGTTGCACACAGGAAACACTTCAGAGCCTTATCATTGCTCTGGATGGTAAGTCACAGAACAAGCACTTATTAAGCAAAGCCCTAGCATCCTCCAGAAATATCTACTATTCATTTTTAACACATTTTTATTGAGCTTTTGTAACTTCATACAACAGTTCTTAATCAAAGCTAGATCCCCTCTCCCATTCTCGCCTCCCCCATTTCCTCCACTGAAATTCATATATTCTACCATACATGTCAAGTTCCATTCATTCAGGAATTTGTACCCACATGTCCTTCAGTGTAAATGTGTCCACTGGAGTCTAGTCAGCCTATCTAGTGATTGTATGTAAATCATACTCTCCCTCACCCAGCAGAAATCAGTCTGAAATAGTTCTCAGTCTAGTGCTGACCCACTACCTATTTCTCACATCCCCTTTGGGCCTTTTCTTAATCGAGTTGACATGGGTCCTGTGCTAGATGCCACCAGCAATTTATCAACTCCTGATAGCTACTAGAAATTGGACAGGAAGCTTGAGCCACCAACTTATCATATACCTGAGTTTCCTATTAGAAATCCGATATTATCTAATTCAGCTGGACTTAAAATTGGGCAGGCCAAATAGCACTGCATTAGCTAGAGACGGCCTTGACAAGGTAATTATACCCCATCAAGAAGAGTCCTTATTTCTCAGACTTTGCTTTCTTTCAGTGTACACACATGGACACATTAAGATATTCTTACATTGAGTTCCCAAAGAGAACATTAGACCTACTGAATATGTATACTGGAAGGAAGATGGTAAAGGGAGATATGACTAATTGCATAACTCTGGACATCACACTTGACTGTTTCTTTCTTTGAAATGAGAAATGTCAGATATGGAATCTTATATGCTTTAATAGTCTGAAAACAGTGTTTTGTTTCAATGGTCAAGTTCTTAGGTAGAACATGAATAGAAATTTAGGACAAGGAAATTTCAGAAAGAGGAATATGTTTAGAAGAGTGAAAAATAAAACTGTCTCCCATTTGAATGCTCACCAAAGGTTAACATCAGCAGAAGAGGACTTTAATAAATAAGTACACACAATGATGCTTTTTAAAGATAAAGATATGAGTCAACCTTTTCCCCAGCCATGCTATTATCAAGACAAAGTGACTGTGTTAGCTAGGATGTAGGACATACATTGACTCAGCATAAAATTGCAGTTTCCAATAATTCCTTGGCTATATCTTGCAGTAAGCAATAAATCTTCAAGAAGACAAACTCTGAATCCTAGATATACCTTCATTTTGGAGGGAGCACAGTCAGTCAACTGGAGCGATGATGATGTTTGTTTGCCTCCATCATGGAGATCAAGGTTATGTTTCTACTATGAAAGACTATTCTGGACATGATGTTTCCTTTCCTATATTCAATACTTGGCCAAAATTTCCATCCATTAGTATATAAATTATTTAGCCTATATTGCAGTCATTTTATGCTATACTACCTTAAATCTAGAAACTAAATTCATAATAAAAGAAATGTTCATCCACTAAAGTCTAGGCAACCCTTTTTAGAGGATGAACTTGCCAAAAGATATCTGTGTTTAAATGCTTAGCTGGAAAGGACTTACGTATATGACAGAATGCATGATATTCTGTTAGGGGGTTTTGGGGTGTCATATATGAGAGAGAGGTTTTACATTAGGATCTATTGTATAAAAGGCACAAAAAGTCTATAAAATATTTTTAAAAAACATGTTGCAAAGGGCACATTATTATGAAGTTTACATTATTTACCATACCCTGCATCAACTGGAAATATCTTACTTGATAGAATATTGAGATGACAATTTGAAAACCTAGTTTTTAAACCACATTCTTTCTGGGTCAAAGTATGGGTCTACAGGAAGTTTCATATGCTTGAGACCATTCTCCTATATATAAGACTTGCCATCCCCCAGTCAAGATTCAAGGGTCAAAGAATCAAGGAAAAGAATAAGTAGTATAATTGAGCATTACCCACTAGCAATAAATTAACTTTGCATTTCCACAACCTTAACTGTGTGTAGACAAGAAAATATCAAAGGAAATAATAGTATATCCACCATATGATACAATATATCCAGTAAATTGGCAACTCCTACAGCTATATAACCATATCTTGCCTCTGAATCAACTGGCTAAAATAAACAAATAAATAAATAAATAAATATGTATGTATTCTGCTGGTTATGATGATTTATACAGATTGCATAGCAAAAATGCACCACCATGGTGAAAGAATATAAAGAAGAATATTTCTGAAAGTCAGAAGGCTTTTATGGTATCTTTTAATATAAATGTGCATTGTGCCATGATCAATACATTTTAATAAACAGAAACCTAATACAATGTGAATACTATGGCTGAAATCCCTCAGAATAGATATTTTCTGCTACTGAAGCAGGCAAAGGAATGATCATTTTTTGTTGCTTCTTGAAGGTGTAAAAATATTTAGTAGGTACTAGGAGAATATTGTTAGGAATAACTGTTACCACAAGAGTTCATAGAGAACTGAGAAGTAAATGTAATTATCATCTCTTTCTTATTTTGTCATAAACATATAAGTTTGATCATAATTAATCTTTGGTTTATTCCCCGTCTGTCCTCTTCTTATAACATAAGTATGCATTGACTTATTTCTTTATAGCATTTATCTACTACTAACATTATATTATAGCATCATAATATTAACAAGGCCAGTTAAAGTTTCTGTCTTGGCACCTTGGAATTTAGCCTCCAAAACTGGGTAAACTGGGATATTTTCATGCTAAATAATAAATAAATATATAAACAAATAAATAAATAAATAAATAAATAAATAAATAAATCTTCCTTTGATTTTATTTGCTAGAGAATCATGATTAATTCAGTCACCAAAACTGTGAGTCAGAGCCAGGGAGATGGCTCAGTGGATAAACCTTACTGCTAAGTCTAACAATCTGACTTCTATCCCTAGAACCCACATGATGAAAAGAGGGAACGGACTCCTGTAAGTTGCTCGCTGACCTCCACACATTCACTGTGTCATAAACGCACACACAGTTTACACACACACACACACACACACAAATAAATAAATAAATAAATAAATAAATAAATAAATAAATAAATACAAATGCGAAAACATTACAAAATGTGTCAAGTTTCTCCTGATTATAGACATAAATATAGGAATACCTATAGCTTGGTCGTTATAACTTACATACCAAACCACAGTTTTGTAAAATCTTCATTATGGTAAATCATAATAAATGGTTTCTTTCGCAAGCAAAGGGCAAACAAGAGCCAATACAAATTTTATAGTCTTCCCCTTCAATTTTAATGAAGAATGTTATGTATGTATTTATTTTCTTTATTTTCTTTGACTTTCTCTTTATTTTCTTTCTTTTAGTGACTTTCACATCACCACAGTAAATTGATATATTTATGCACTTAGTGCTTGATGTAGAATGATCTTTGCAGAATATTTTGAAATAGAACTCTATGCATATAGTCTTCATTTGCTTTTCATAAGTTAAACTTAAAAAGCTACGCTCTTTACAGTGTTCTAGCTTGCTAATTTTTCTCTTAAACAGAAAATCGTTTCTGAATTTACTGCCTATGCAGTTTTATTTAAAGAATTAATTCATTCTTTGTTTTTTCTAATATCTTTTTATTTTATATTGCCACTTCCATGAATTGACTAATTAAAATTAGTCATTGTATAAGTAGCACTAATTTTTTAGAAATAAATTTGTATAAAATAATTGCCAAATTCATATTGGTGACTAATTGCCAAATTCATATTGGTGACTTTATGTTAAAATTCATAAATTTAGGGAGAAAAATAATTAATCAAACTGGTTATGGAATATGGAATTATGTGTGTATGTATATACTGAATTGTGTCCTATTCCAAAGTGTGAAAATCATAATTAATATGATATGATTCTGCACTTGTGTGGGATAAACTGTTTTACAAATGAATGTGTTTTAATATATTTAAATTGAATTAAGTTCAAGTGTACACTTGTCTGTATTCATCTTTATTATTATTGCATCTGTAAAAATCAAATAATACAAGAAAATACAAGTGTTTTGAAAATATTTATTCTTTGGATTGGTAAAATAATGCTACTGTCTACATAAATGTGATTTTATAGCCTCAACCTCATCCTCTTTACTGCATCCTTCATAAATGTATATTTTATTTCATATAAGATTTATTTTTCAAATGCTATCATTATTACAGATATTTGTCCAATGTTTGGATAATTTATCTCAATTTAATTATTTTATTTCAATTTAAATATTTTTATAGAATAACATTTAGAAATTAGATCATGGTGGAAAGATGAAATGATAGATTTAATACTAAGTGCGTATTGATACTGAAATCATTTATTTTATTTGAATACAATTTATTAATTCCTAAGTGCAGGAATATTTTTGAGTGGTAAAAATATTACCTATTATGTTAGAGCTATATAAATAAATTATGCTTCTTCCTTCAAAAGTATGACTATATAAACATTCAAATATGTATTAACTTTATTATCAAACTATGTGTCCTTGAAGTTCAACATCCTTCATTACAATTCAATTCATTTGTCACATTGCTAACACATTAGATCATTAAAAGGTCACATAAGTACTAGTTATTTAATGCAGCTCTGGATAATAGATGCATTGAGTATAGATAAAACTCTAGGTTGATGAATTAAAAACAAACACACAATTCAAGGAGAGGAAGGAGAAGATGTGGAACAGAAGTTATTATCTGCCAAGTAATCCGAATTTGAAGTCAGCTGTCAAATTTGATTAATTTTGAGTTCAGGGAACAGTGAGTACACAGCGGCCTTCATTAGATCTAGAATTTCCTATGCCCTTCACCAATAATCAGGATGGATCTGCTTTCAGAGTTGGCTTCTTCTGCAGTGCATACGTATTTGGAACCCTGTGCAAAGGCAAAATGGACTCGACTCTCTTCTTTGCTGTTAAAACAAACAAACAAAAAAAGTAGCAGGGACTGGCAGATGCACATCTCCAGTGATCTCAAAGTCTATTTTCAAAAGAGGTAAACTAAAAATTTAATATTTTAAGAATATGTGTTGTGAAACTCTATTTCTGGTCAAAGGTTCTGATTAGAAAGGAAGGTCAAAGGTAAAAGAATAGCAAAATTTGCATAGGTATCAAATCTCTTTGTCACTGGAGTATAGCACAAGCTTTTGGCAATAATACAAGTTCTCAAGTTCCCGTTATTTTTGTGGGTGTTTCAGGGTGCTCTTTCAGCATCATCATGTTGTAGCACATCTATTTTAACAGGTGTCTGAATTTTAATTTTTTTCATTTCTTCACTCCTTCAAATTCATTTAACATTAAAGACTATAGTAACCTATTTTTGCTATGAAATGTGTTTATTTTTTTCTGATTAGAATTAATTGTCATATAAATGTCAGTTACTTTATGGAATTATAGAAAATTTTGCTTTTTGTGAGCATAATGACACACAGATGTAATTTCATCATTCCAGAGACCAAATTAAGAATGAATTCATAGCCAAATTGGGCTGCATAGTCAGTCAAATGTAGATTTGTTCTTTACAGCCACATCATGTCTCAAAACTCACATTCACAAACACACATGTACACATGTGTCAGCTCTAAACACATATACATAATAGCATCACTAAATTGAACGAGGGAGTTTATACACACACATGTGCATGCACACACACATAATAAATAAAGGAGAAGTCCGGAAATTGAGAGAGAGTGGAGGGAGTTAGTATGGCAGGGATTGGAGGGAGAAGAAGGAGGTGTAAAATTCTGTAAATACAGTATTCATGTATGAAATTTATAAAATTTGAAAAAATAGTGCTATAGGAGGAATGCTGAGGTTGGAACTGTGAATCATGGTAAATACATTATTTAATACTGTTGACTTTTTAAAATAAAATTGTATGAACTGGAGCAGGATAGATGACTCAATAGTTAAAATCATTATCTCTTCTTGGAGAGAACCTGGCTTCAGTTCCAAGCATCCATATGACAACTCAAAATCATATTTAGCTTGAGTTTATGACATTTTTTTCTGGCATCCATGGGCACTGAATACACAATGTGAACTAACACATATGTAGGTAAAACAAATAATATAAAAATAAATAAAATCATAAAAGATATCATTCATTGTGAAGAAAATACAACGAACTGGACTGAATGTCTGTGTCACCCTCAAATCCAACTGATAAAACCTTATGCTCCAGTGTGATGGCATTTGGAACCAAGCTTTTGATGAGTAAATAGACTATCTGGGTTACACGTTGATAACGGAAATAATGCTTATATAAAAACAAAATATTAAATTATCTCTCAAGAAAGCATTTATCTACAGATAAGCATGAGATTCCTCACCAGTAATATAAAGAATTTGCACTTTGCTCTTTGGTTGTGGCTGGGAATTGCTTGACATCTTTATTGAGTAACTTTTTGTTGTTTAGTCCACATAGTCAATGATGTTTTGTTATATGGTTCCCAAATTGGTAGGAAATAGAATATAAAATTTTGTTTTCAATATAAATATTAAAAATTTATATTTCTTCTAAAATATTGGTTATAGTTGAATCATGGGTACTCTGGTCTACCTTATAAATTATCCAAAATGTAGCAAGATCTAAATTATGAAAAGATTTAATTCATATTATGCATCTAGGTGGTAACTCTATATTAAATATAGACTATCAGAAAAAAAAAGTACAGTGTTTTAAGAAAATTTCAGTACAAAATCAGCCAGATTCCTGTGTGTATCCTGCGTCGGTTACGAATGCACTCAGTGTACCTTGGCCTTGAGACCTCACAGCTATGACTATCAATGCATTATCTAATTTTCTCCTTGAATATGTAGTTTTGATATTCATATTTTACATGATTAGGAAATCATAGATATAAAATATCAACTTAAATACTCACTAGACATGTATAAACATAAATGGGATGGATGTCTAATCAGCAAATCTTATCTTTAGGATTATATGAAAAATTTGGTACCAATACCCAGGTAACAAGAACTAGGAAACAAAGGATTTAAATTAGAAGGAGAGAACACGTTGCTTACTACATTTTGCTTTCTAAATGAACTGAAGCCAAATTTCCTTCAAGGAATCCTCAAGAAATATCACAAAGATATAATGAATATTTTTTTTTTATCAAAAGAACTCATGAGGCATTAAAGTTTTCTCATTAGATCTGAGGAGCTACCTCCTACACTCAAATCCCATACTTTGAAAGAAACTTTCTTTGCTGATTTTCTATTTCTGCCAATAAAATGTATAGCACCTTGTAATACTGTGAAAGCTAGACAGATGACACATAGCTTCAGGTCAGTATCAGCTTGATTTCACCTTTTTTGGTCCATGATTCAGGTATGTAGTATCTTCAGCCTTAGCTTCAAGTACTATTGGGTAAGCAAGGACAATGGCAATAGTCAGTATTTTCTGAGAATCTATACCCTATCTCTGATCGATAAATTCAAAAGAGAGAGTTTAATCCTTTTTTATTTTTTTGATAGCCTGGGGTGTTTATTAGTGACATTGAACCTCTGTACCTCTGTTATGGAATACCTACATCGAAACTCATACATACATATGTATATATGTTTATATTGAGCTATAATAGCAACTTGTTTGGCAAAGCATGCCTTATGACACAGCAGTGGCACTAGTATTATAGGCAAACCAATCACCTTCTAATTAGGTTTACAGCTAGTTTTACAATAGGTAATGTATACTGTTATCAAGGCCAAGAACCTTTGGCTATACTGATCACAAGCCATAGGGAAGAATCTACTACTATCATTCTGCTAAAAAGGCATGATATTAAACTGACTCATGATTTATTGCTACAGCAATTTATTAGTGCATAATTTAACCCTGACCAGACAAGTCTCTTCTTGTATCAGATGGTGATTAATATACAGACCGATAAATGACAAACTCGCAGAAATTAAGTGACTGTAGCACTCTCAGCTCTACTTTGGACACTTTTCTCTCCCCTTTTTCCACAAAGCTCAAAGGGTCATTGACAAAGATGAGTCAGAAGCTAGTAAGAGTCAGAAGTGTAAATGACTACAAAGAAACTATCATCCGGACACCACAGGGGACATTCACATGTGAACCTAGAATGTTTTTGACAGTATGTGGAAGACCTTTTCATACTGAAGACAGAGAGGAGCCCAGTGTTTATTGGAGATATGGGAAGAAAGTCTCAGCCCTGGTTGAGGGCCTATTGAAAATTGATAGATGGTAGTAAAGGGAGAGTCAGATTTTCTTAATACTGTGATGCAAGATAGGTTGACCAGATGCCAAAAGACAGACACATGCGAAAACACCTGTGAAACAAAGATTAGACTTGATAGGCCTTTAAAATAGCAGACAAATAATAATAGAGGACATGAAGTTGAGTGGGATACTAAGTTGTGTTTGGTGATGTGATAGGGGTCAAATACATCTTAAAGAACCCTCTCTGGCATTATCATTCAGGCCCCAGCTGTGTTTGTGGCAGAGATTTCTATTAGTAAAGTTCTCATGAAAGAGTCAAGGTCCTTCCAGCATTCATTATTTATTGATGGTTAAGCACTGATGGTTTAAAGGCAAAGTCTGTCTGCCTGCTGTGCTCCTATTTGCTTCTGTGGGTATAGCTATAAGTCAGAAAGCAAAAGAACTGAGGAATAAAGTTTCATCTGAATCAAATAGAAGCAATGAAATTCTGATTATTCTATGACAAAATTCACTTCCCATAATAAATTAAGTAATTAAAAAAGTTGATGAATCTTTCAGCTCAGATATTTATTCAAAAACTGTATTTCTCTAATGAACATTTTTTTTTTCTATTTTTGTAGGAATCAAGGTCTCTGGAATGTATTCAGTCATTGTTAACCTGCCTGGATTTTAAATACATTGCCAATTCTATTACAAGGAAATATAAATGTTTCTTCCTGAAGCAGTCAGTCATTGAGAAAATTACATGCGTGAAAGGAAGCTAGCTAAGCCTTTGAACCTGGGATAAAATCAAAACAACACAACTACATAACAGGAGAAGAATTAAAGTCTGAACAACAGTGCTTTGTCTGGTGTCTGAGGGGAATTCTGCATTGGCTGTGAAAGATATTCAGGAAAACAGCTATAAAAATACAACAAGTTGACTGAAGTTTGTAATTAATTTAGCAATTGCTATGACACAGCTATAGGCATAGAGATGGCTAATAAAACATGTCAATCATGCAGACTTTAAATAAAGGAGCAAGAGAGCAGTTACTGTAAACTTTAATATTGCCACAATATTTAATCTTTCCTTCCAGACATGTCCTTGAATAATAAATTCCCAGGTTTTTTTCTGGAAAAGAAAACTTTATTGTAATTATGCAACTTTCATATTTCCAGTACTGTTTACCTTATTTATCTTTATGTTTAGCATTTTCTGGATTTTCAATTAAATTAATAGAGTAATAAAACCATTTGAGCTTTATATACAAATGGAAATGTACATGTTGAGGAATAAGGTATGACCAAAGTACTAAATTTTCTACAACCTACAGCAAATGTTGTTTTCTCTAGATATAGATCATTTATGGTAAAGAAATTCATATTTACTTAAGAATCTGGATATTCAGAAATAAGAAATGTATCAAATTCCTTTGCACACTGCTATGTAAATCTAACACAGGAAATATATTTGCTTTCAAAATGATTAATCTTTAGAAATGAGAATTAATATATGCTCTGATAGTTTCTTTCCATCGAAACAAGGTTTTTGTGTTTCCAACATGAATATTTTAGTTATAATACAGAAGATAAGCATGACAAATACCCACAAATCATTGTGTTTTAATTCATAATCTGAGGGGAGAAAAAAATTTTCAAAACAATTTTAAATATATCAAATACTCTACAAATTTAAACAGTCATAAATACCCACTTACATATGTAAAACACACTTACTTCATTAGAATGTTTATTTCACCAAATGATAATATGCCTTTTAAAAGTGCTTTAACTATTCAATCATAAATACCAGAATTTCCTTACCATCAAAATACTTTAAAATGCATTTAATATTAGTATATGTGGTGAAATCGTCAACTAGAGCAAACTATTAGATACATTACAGAAGAATCTGACATTTTTCAATGGTAAGGACATTTGGAATCTTCTAGCAATTGTCTAGAACACAAAATTTACTATTTTCACCAATTTCTAGGACAGATCTATTGAGTTAACCCTTGTGCCTAGATACAATCAGTAAACAACACTTCAATGATCTCAGCACTCTTAACCTTACAGAATGTATGCATATTTCAAAACAACGTGTCTCATCTATGTATGTATCTATCTATGTATGTATCTATGTATCTATCATTTATCTATCATCTATCTATCTAACATCTATCTATCTTTGTTGTTATTTTCAAGGTATAAGAGCATATCAAAAGTTCTATTTGGGGGAGATTGTATCTGAACTGATACATCTGGATTTTACATTGAGCACTTTCTTATTTCCACAGGAAGAAGCATACATCTCGTAGTTTACTTCATAAAATAAAAAAAAATCATTTAATCCAAGGTATCTGGGGTCTGCCTGAATCATAAGCATGTCAAAATCAATTTACTTTTCCTGGTTTAATAAGGTCTATGGAGTCTAATTTCATTCCTTCCAAAAGTTCTTGTGTATTGTGTTCATCCCTTGGAGCCTTCTCAACATACCCAGTATTACACTCTTAAAGAAAACTGAATCTCCTCCTCCTGTTAGTTGTAAATTGCCAGTAGATCCTCAACTAGGACCAGTGCTTCTTGTCTGCCTCCATCCTAAATGCTAGATTTTGTTCGACTTGGACTTGCATAGGTCTTATACATGCTTAAAGTGCTATATGACTTAAGATGTATAATTGCTCTGTTCTCTCTGATAATTATGGATCCCTTTTATTCATCTACCACTTCTGGTTCTTATAGTCTTACCAACCCCCTTCCAAAATGATCCCTGAGTCCTGAAGAAGAAAGAGTGTGATATGTGTCCCATTTAGTTTCAAGCATGCCACAGTATTCAACACATTGACTGGTTGAGGATTTCTATATTGGTATCTGCTGAAAGAAGAAGCTTCTATGATAAGAGTTGAGAGATGTGTTAATCTATGTGCATAATAATAACTCATTAGAAGGTGGTTTGATACTGTGTCCACTTAGCAGTATGATGAGTATAATAAAAATTGATAATAAAAATAATAACAATAATAGAATCTTCCCTATGGTCTGGGACCTATCTTACTACATGTTTCAGGCCCTTATAATGCAAGGCATGCACTCCATTTTGTGATGTGTCTTCATTCCAATAAAAAAGCTATTTATTTTATATTTGTTCCACTATTTCATCTGTGAACATAGCTTGCCACGTGGGGCATTATTGCGTATTTCAGGGTTTACAACTATGTGAGGTTGATGGTTATTTTTTGTTTGTTTTCTTTCGGTATAATGCATAGCACTTTTCAGTATTATAAAAGCTAGCCACTGAGATGAAGCTTTGAGGTCCATATCAGCTTGATTTTCCTGTTTGTTCTATGACTCGCATATGCAGTATCTTCACCAATATTGTCTGGAGGGCAACCAAGAGCAATGGTGATAGTCTTGTTTGAAGGTCTATGGGAACTCACTGGTCAATCACTCCAAAATAGGCAACCCATTCCTGGCATTGGACATTCTATTTGCTAGCCTGTGGTATTTAGCAGGTACTTGCATCTCCTCCATAGGGTAACTATATTTGAACTCTTTATGTAAGCATATATGTTAAAAAGCTTTACAGTAGTAGGTTTCCATATGATTTTTTGGAAAGCCATTAGTGTTAGTTATCCCTCTGCATACTCTTTCCCCTACCGTTCCCTTCCATAGTCTATCCCATTTAATCATTTCTGCCTCCTGATTTCCTTGTCTCACTTCATATCACTGCATTATACCTATTGTCCCGTTTCCCTTGAAATCTTCCCATAGACAATTATGTTGATCAACACTATCCATGATAAAAAAAATAAGGAAAAATAAGCCAGCTCTATGGAGAATACTAGCAGGAAGACTTCATTCTGAACAACTGAATAAAAGCACTTAAGAAGTTACAAGGAATTAATGAGCTGTATTTTTAATTCTTACCTACACTTTGATTTTTATTAATGTAATTGCTAACAAATTAAGTTATTGTTCTTCTTAAACAGAAATCAATTATAGATCCCTTTTATTTTCCTGTCTTTTTTATTATTTGTCTGGTGATGTTTATAAACCAATCTTTCACTTAATGTCTAAATTTGATGCTCCACTAAGAGATTAATCAAACTCTGATATACTCTTCTTATATTTTACCCAGAAAGAACATACTGCTTCAGGATTGAATTGTCAGTCTGTAAGGACAGTCTTCATGAGATCAAGCATTGGTTCACAGTATTTTTATAAAAGTTATTGTTCCCATTCATTAAATATGTATTTTGACAATTTCATGCATGTATAAAGCACATTACAATTATTATAATCCTCCAGCCTCTCTAGTTTCCTTTCCACCATTATTAAACCCCCTCATCATTACAATTTCCTCTCCAATTTTATTTTTAATATCGATTCATTTTAACATGGATTATTCTTGTGTTTCTGGATTTGAAACCATCCATTGGAACCTGCTGTGCTCCTCAGTGAATACACATCTGAAAACAAAGACTGATCCTACCCTATAATCTATCAGTACAAATAGTTCAGCAGTGAGGGGTATGGCTCCTTGAACTATTCACTGATCCCTGAAAAATATATTTAGAGTACCATGCCTGTGTATAATTATTAACTCTAGCCACAACTGCTGTGAGGTTATGACTACACTGGTTATGCTATGCACAGTAACTAACAACCTATTGCCTTTTCTTCTCTAGGTATATTAATTTTGTGCCCTTTTCATAATGACCCCTGAGACTTAAAGGGGTAGGAAGTGCCAATTTTATGTTTAGGTATGAGCAATCAAATATCACATAGTCTCAGCAACTCGGACATCTGTGAATCTCTGCATTCACTGATATTCATTAGAAAGTCTTCTCTAGTTGAGTCTGGGAGTAGCACCTGTCTAAATAAAAATACTTAGAAGACAACTTGTCATCATTACAATTTACCAAAACAACAGTAGAAATAACCCTTAGTACCTAAGACCTTCTGAGTTGTGGGTTGTTTCTGCTGGGTATACTGTGCTAGGTATGAATTCCAGTCTGTTGTTGAGCATGGTTCAGATTCAGCCAGGTATTGATTGGTTACACACCTAACAGTTGTGCCACTATTAGTCACTTTGATACATCTTGCCTGGCTATTTGATATTATAGCTCACAGGGTTCAGGGTAGGTAAAATAATTGATGCTTTTACTCCACTAGCAGGTTACATATCATCTTTCATCTATGTAAGCTATCCTAGCAAGTAGAGGGAAAGCTTGAAGCTCAATCTCAACTTTTAAAATCTTTAAAAATTTTTTTATTGAATTTTAGTGTATTTCATACAGAACATGTAAATCACTCTTAATATCTTTATTCCCCCTTCCCCACTGGCACCCTCCCATAGCCCACCCCCACTGGAATTCATAATTCTATGTTAAGGCATAGAATACTGTGTCAAGTTAGTGTACCCAGATATTCCTCAGTGTAAGTTCATCTACTGAGATCTAGACAACCTATGTAGTTTCCCTCACTTTATGAATATCAATTCTTCCTCACCCAGCAGTAATCAGTTACCAATATTTCTTCAGCTAAATTGAGGTCCGGTGTGCATTTCTCTAGTTCTATATTGGATTTTTGTCTGCCTGAGTTTGCATGGGTCTCAGAAAGCTAGTATAAAAAAATAGAGGAACTCATTAGTTCAATAACCTAATGGCAAATTACACATACAATATTGCAGGGAGGTCACTTCCTTTTATGGAATGCTGCTTATCAAGATGAGTGTGAACAACAAGCAGAGTGCAATAGATGTGCCAGTGTCCAAAATATAGGGTTTGATGCCCTAGTAGGACATGGCAATTCTGAAACTCTCCAGGCTCAAGCACAAAGGCCTCCTTGCTATTTTGAACACGTCTGACTGCACACTGCATGCTTTTCAAAGTGTGCCAGCACGCAGTGATACCAAATTAACCAAATTGGTACAGAAACCTGGTGAGCCTTTCTCTGACTTCATTGAGAGATGCCAACTGAATGTAAACAGAAAATTCAGTCATGGGGGACTGCTGATGCCTTGCTTAAAGATCTTGTATATAAGGGCTGCTCCACTGAATGTAACCTGGCCATAGGGTCTGTGTGTCATAAGGATATATCTGAATGGATTTTAGCCTATCAGGATGTGGGGACTGCTCGGGCCCATGCTACTGCCCTCGATGAGGCACTGGCTGGTCACCAGCCCCAGACTGGTACACAAAAGGTAAATGTTGGGCTTGTGGGGAACAGGGCCATTGCTCTCACACTTGTCCTAACAAACTCATTAAAGAGGCTAAGAAAAGTCAAGTTCCTCCTTCAAAATGTCCAAGGTGCCTGATAGGCTTCATTGAGTGAGAGAGTGCTGATCTAAGGTGGAGTGGATGGTAAACCCATACAAAAGGGGTATTAAATGGCCAACAGGGCACCTATCAGCCCTGCACCAAGGAGAGGAAATAGAGGGTTCCATCCCCCATGTCCAATAGACAGTGCCTATTGATCTACATAAGCCTGGAATATAGGTACCCTAGATGGACATAAATTTAAGGGCTTAATTGATACTGGAGCTGATGTCACAATAATTAGACAGGAAGAGGCATTGCCTCACTGGCACTGAAAGCTGGGACCTCCCATACAAGGTGTTGAAGGCTTACAAAACACCCAAAAGTTCCAACGCCTTGTAGTCTGGACTGATCTGGATGGCAACACCAGAGAAATCAAGCACCTTTAGGCCACAGGACTTCCTCATAATCTGTGGGGGAGGGATATTTTTACTAGCATGGATGTTGTTCTGACCACTGATGACAAAGCCTTTTATGATGATTGCATTTTTAACCAGTGCACATGAAATGCACCCATCCTCACCCCCAATTCTCATGGCCACTGCCCCGTTGCCCAAAACACCCCCCAGTAATTTGACCTGGAATATGGAAACTCCAATACGGGTAGACCAGTGGTCTCTCCCTTCACATAAGCTAACCCACTTGATCACATTGGTTCAAGTATAATTATCCTTGGGTTATATTGAGCCCTCTCTTAGCCCCCATAATTCTCCTATTTTTGTTATTCTAAAAAGGTCTGGGAAATGGAGATTTTATATGACTTAAGGGCTATTAATGACCACATGGAGCCCTTGGGAACCCTTCAACTGGGATTGTCTCACCCAACTGCCATTCCTAAAGAATGTGCAACTACTATAATAGATATTAAGGATTGTTTTTTATCTATTCCTCTTTATGATGATGACAAGCCCTATTTTTCCTTTTCTGTGCCCACCACCAACCACAATCTCCCAGGTCAACTTTTTCAATGGAAGATCCTACCACAAGGCATGAAAAACAGGCCCACCATTTGCCAATATTATGTGGTCCATGCATGCAGAACTTTGCTGACTGAGGTGTATATCTTACACTATAAGAATGACATTCTTATTGCCTATAAGTACCCTAAGATCCTATGAGGAGTCTTTCAAAAACTTAAAACAAATCTCTGAGTGCTGGGTCTCACTATTGCTACAGATAAAATTCAGTTACTTGCCCCATATACCTTTCTGGGCCATTGTATCCAAGATGTCATCTGCCCTATAGCCCATGCTCTTACCTTACCCGATAAGATCACCCTCTCTGAGGCACAGACCCTCTGTGGCAACATAAATTGGATATGGGGCTTTCTACCCATGACTACAGAAGAGCTTACACTGCTCTTTGACCTCTTGCAGGGCGCTGATACAGCCTCCACCCCCCGTATGTTCTCGCCTGAGACTCAATGTGCTATAACAATAATAAATACACACTTATTTCAAGCATTTGCTAATAGGGTAAAACCTGGACAGCCTATCCAGGCCTTAGTTATTCTTACAAAAAACACCCCTATGGGAGCACTTTGGCAAGCCCAGGGGCCATTAATATGGGTCCACTCTTCTTGGAGTCAATTGCATAAAACCACTCTTGTAATTGAGGCCTGGGCAATAACAGCCCTAAAGCTCATTCAAACCTCCCACTTTCTATGGCTGTGACCCAGAGTCACTGGTCCTCCCTCTTCCACTCCCCATGCTCCAAGCACTGTTTCTTGACAACCCTAGCTTTCAGACTCTCCTTATAACTTATCAGGGAAGAAATGATAATCATTACCCCAGCATAGACTTCTCCAAGGAATAAAACAGTTTCCCTTGTCTTTATTTCCCCAAGCATTTCCAAAATGTAATCCCTTTCCTGAGGCTCCTCTAATCTACAAAGATTCTATCAAACATGAACTAGTTACATGGTCTTCCATGAGGGGCAGCTTTCTTCACAAAAACATCCTTTCCTTGCAAGGACTGGTATAATTTGGAGAGTTGTCCTCTATGTTATAAGTCTTTCAAGACTTCCCCATAACCCTATGCAATATATTTTCTGACAGTGCCTATGTGATTCAAACTATACAAAATCTGGCATTTGCAGTCCTCCAACCTCCTATAGCCCCCTTGATCTATTGCTCTCCTCTTTGCAATTGCTGCTTGAGCAGCACTCCACCCCTTGGTACATTCAACACATGCACTCCCATACCAATCTTCCAGAAGGTAATTATCTGGCAGAAGGTAATGCTATCATTGACAGACTAGTGATGGCTGTTACCCTGGATCCTGCTCTCTTACAAGCAGGGACTTACATGCCTGCTTCCATCTTTCTCCCCAAGCTATACATAGGCTCCTACCTACTTTGTTGATTCAGAGCTGCAAACATCTGGTCTGTGCATGCTCCACATGTTCTCTCTTTTGCTCTTGGGGCCATTAAAACCTGCTGGAACTCTCCCCAGAGGCCTCAGGCCTAATAAGATTTGGCAAATGGACATAACTAAATTTTCCACTTTTGGTAAACTAAAATACATTCATTGTATTATTGACACTTACTCTGCTGTCCACTTTGCTTTGGCCTGCTCTGGCGAGACTGCCTCACATGCCATAAAAAACGTTAAATATGCCATGGTCCTTTTAGGAGTTCCCTGGCAATTAAAAACAGATAATGGCCCCTGCTAAACGTCCACGGCTTTTTGCCACTTCTGTGCTGAGTGGAATATTCAACACATCATTGGCATCCCCTATAACCCTCAGGTCCAAGAAATCATTGAACACTCCCAACAAATGCTCATTAAACAAACACAGAAAATAGGGGGAGATAATGACAGAGGCCCCCACTATAAGGATCCCAATTTTGTTATACAACAATTTCTATTTGTCCTAAATTTTCTAAAATTTGACTCCAATGGCCTCCCACCAGTAATAAAGCTTTGGGGGGCATTCACTCATCCCACTCTCACCCCCATGGTGAGATGGAAGGACCCCCTCACAGGAGAATGGAAGGGCCCACATTTATTGCTAACACAAGAGCGAGGCTATGGTTGTGTCTTTCCTGATGATGCTCCAGCCCCCATCTTGATCCTGGCCCAAAACATCAGAGTTGCCTGTGATGCAGCCGACTCCAGAGATATCGACCTCAGAGACGGTGACAAAAACAGAAACCCAATCCACAGGGAAGGCAGCCCTACGTCACGAGCCCCGAAACCAGATGGTCCCACCTACACAACAGATGAGAAACCTGACCATCGATGACTGTCCAAACAGAGGAGGGCCAGAACATTCCAGGCACGATGACCCCAAAACTGGTCTGCCCAGTGACCTAGGGGGACATTAAAGCTTTAACCAGCCAGGCACAGGCCATGGCCCCTGAGCCAAACCCAGGACCAGGGACCCTTTTTCTCTTATTGTATGCCACTTAATCACTCTCAACCATTCTGAGCCCTCTTGGTGCCTGCTAGCCCAGCTAGCCCCAAGAGTCAACCTTTATTGATGGGACATGATGGACCTTAAGCTTTCCTCATTGGAACATTCACACCATAAGAGGGCAGCCACCCTGGTGATTGCTGACACTACTCTTTTGGGGATCAGTATTGCCTGCACCCTAGGGTTAGGAACGTGAACACTAATCCTACAGGAAAAAAAATTATAATGCCCTAAGTATGGCTATTGATTTGGACTTAAAAAGATTACAAAGTGCTATAGAACATCTTGAGAGTTCCCTGTCCTTCCTTGCAGAGGCTACCTTGCAAAATAGGAGGGGACTGGACCTCTTGCTCCTTCAACATGGAGAATTATGTGTTGCTCTAGGATAACAGTGCTGTCTCTATTCTAATCATTCTGGTGTCATAAGGGACTCCTTGAGCTTAGTCCACAAAAGGATCTTAGAGAGAGAACAGACCAGGGTACAAAACCAAAACTGGTATGAGTCAGTATTCCAATTTTCTCCTTGGCTCACAACACTTTCCTCTGCCTTAATCGGGCTTCTGGACTTGCTCCTACTAGCCTTAACCTGTGGCCAAATTCTTTTAAGAGCCTTACTTAACTTTATTAGAAACTGGCTTGCTATGATTCAACTTATGATGGCACTGCCTCGCTTCTTACACCCTACCCCAAGTCATGCTCAGACCCAGGTTTAAAAAGGATAAAAATCATGGCCAGAGTCATACAATGGGTCTAACACAACTTGGGTTGTCCTGCTAGGAGCCTTCTTGGGGACTACCTTGGCTCAGACAATGCAGACGTTAAACTTAGGGAATCCTGGACTAAAAATACATTTGAAGGCCTTGGCTCAGAGGAGATGATGACAACAGGCTTGTGCATTCAGGTCTTTTGAGCACACTCCAAGATACTCTAGCCATTGCCCTGGATTGCTTCATCCAATAGCCTGCATCCTTCTTCAAATTGCACTAGCCTTGCCATGGCCCCAGTTCGGACCCCAAGTTTTGACCTCAGAGTAGCCCATCTTTTAAACAAAAAGGGGGAGATTTTGGAGTATGTTAGTTTGCTTTGATACAAAGATATCAGGATACAAGATATCAGGATACAAGATGGCCCCCTAACTCCAGGGAACAAACCACCCCTCCCTCACAGGGCTGATCACATGATTTACAAGAATTCTAGTCCCAATCAGTAAAACGAAACTGTACATTGAAACCTAAGCTGTCTGCCATTGTATGACCTGATCATTGTACTCTCTCCTGAATGAGTTAAGAACCCTATAAAAGCCTGCTGTTTCCTCAGTAAAGTAGATCTTTGTCTCTGAACTTGGTCTCCTGTATCTGAATGCAGCTCTGCTGACAAAGCCTTCTCACCAGCCCTGGGGTCAAGCTTTGGGTCGGGGTAGCGACCCTGAAAGTGAAGGGATGGCCGCACAATATCTCTACATGAGTCCATGTAAAAACTACATAATAAGAAAGAGTGCCAGACAGGAGAAATCTTTCTTTGAGTTGTTGGTCAGGGTGGTCCATGGGACTCCCAAAATTACACAGGCTATTGCCACAGCCCTTAGCTACCTCCTAGAACTTAAAGGAAAGACCATACAACTGAAGACAGAATGTACGTCAAACACAAGTTTTGTTGCGTTGGAGGTGGAACTGATCTGGAGCCCACTTCCCCTGGAAGCTAACTCTAATAACTTTGGAGAGCACTAGGCAAGTTCCTTATGCCCTCAATTGATGGTCCAACACCAGCTTCAAAACTAAATAACCACATCAATGACTGGCACAGCGTACGACATTGAAGTAGTTGTGGCACTTTTTTATTGGGGCAATCAACAGCTACTTAATTGGATTAAAAGTCCACTCAGTGGGAAGAAACTCATGTAGGGTACTGTAAACATAAGCAAAATATATGTCTGGAGGGGTCATAGATCATAGAGAAACCCCCAAGTCAGTCAGCTTAATTTTTCTATACCTGACAATCTATGTGCATGGTTTCTTCAGTAGTAGTGTCTTGTCAACTAGATCTGGTGGGCTGCAAAGAATTATGGCAAGACCCCCTCTTATTGTGAGGGATTCTGGAGACTTTTTTGACCAAGAACTCATATAGAAGTATGTTACAGCCACAGCTGAAGCTTTTGTTTAATTACTCTTGGATTTCAAGAGCAATATTGTCTAGTCATGAAGGATATGTGTGTGGGGACCTAAAAGCCCCACCTTGCATAGGTCCAAAAGGAAGTTACTGGGGGTGCAGCCTGGCTTGCTTTGAAAGTCTGAAGAATACTTCCAAACTGCTGAGGAGTGCATGATCAGCACGTGACCATCCTTAAGCTCCACCCTCAGGGGGAGGGGGGAGTTCCAGGTGCCTTTATGAGCTTTGGAAAACTTGCAATAAATGAATTTCTGCCTGAATAAGACCACCATTGCATCTGAGTGTCCCCAGGCAATGGGGATGGTGTGGGCTGGTGAATGGTGTGCTAACTCATCCCCAATCCTTACCTTGCCAGGGGTTGCAGATTCGAGTCCCTGGCATCTGGCGCTCAACATGGCACTTGAAGGAAGGTGAAAAGAAGACAAGAAAGAAGTAAGAAGAAGACAAAACAGATTGGGGGCCAATCGAGGGGGCTCGGGGTAAGCAAAACCCTAAATATGGGTAACACAATTTTTAAGTTTGAAGACCCAGCACTTAAAGTGCTGGGAAATATGCTTAAAACAAGGGATTGGATTTGTCAGATCCCGTAGCTCAAAAGGTTTGGGCAGAGGCAATTCATTTGGCTCCCTGGCTACTTGGGGCTAATGTTTTTACTGGGGATACATGGAAATCATGGGAGGGTTAGAGGAGGAAGACAGAAATGCAACAGAACTGAACCCAAAAGCGGTCAAAGTTACAAGCTGCACCTCAGGCATGCCCTGGCCAGCTTCAGAGCCTCCCAGGCAGAAGGGCAGGACAGAAGATAGTACATGGGGTCAGCGGTGAAAGCCGCCTAACCCAACCAACTTGAACTAATGCATGTGGGTGGGCTGCCCCCCTGCTGGCGACCAGCTGGAGTAAGGGGCTCATGGGAAAAAAGGGCGGGGACCACCTCCCAGCTGGTGACTGGCACCATGGCCACTGGGTTCATTTAAAGAAAAAAAAACAAACCACCTTTGGCTGTGTGCCACGATTGGCTCCAGGACAGCTGGAAAGGCCCGGGGAAGATGGCTCGGGGAGGGGCCCCACCCCTTCAGTTTGGTGGGTGGCCATGGAACCACCCTGCCCCTGAGTGCTACAGCCCTGCTGTCAGCAGCACTCACCAAAACTCAGACAGAGGGAGCCCTTAGTACCCAAGATAGATCTTGAAATAGGTGGCAGGAGGTTTTGCTGCCTAGTGGACACAGGGGATGATAGAACCATTCTTAGAAAGGAGGAGGTCCCATCACAATGGCACTTATTTTCTGGGCCCTGAATCCTAGGTGTGGGAAGATACACCACATCAGAGGAGACTCGAGAATGGCTCATCTGGCAGGATGCAGATGGAGCTAAATGGGAAGTGTGACCCCTGGTGGCAGCAGAGTTATCTGCCAATCTTATAGGACAAGATATTTTGGAGGATGCACAGGCCTGCATAACCACTGATATCAAGGCCTTTTCTGATGACCTTTTGGATCTTGAAGAGTCTGATAGGCTTCCTGAGTCAGCAACTCAAGGGTTGTCTTGCCATATCAATTACAGGGGGAACCCAAAGAAAGAGCATCAGGTTCACCCCCAATTCTAAGGGCTACTGCCCCTCAGGTTCTGGCTATCCTGTGGTCCCCCACGGTGCTGGTATGGGTGGAGCAGTGGCCATTACCTGAGACAAAGCTACAGGCTTTAAAGGAAATTGCGCAGGAACAATTACGGATGGGCCACATCCGGCCTTCCGTAAATCCATGGAACACACCTGTCTTTGTTATTAAGAAAGCCTCTGGCAAATTGCTGCACCACCAGCTAACTCTCCTAGCCTGCACTACTATCCTCAGGCCTCTTGGGGTAAGTTGCAAGACTTGCATAAAGTCAATGCTAGAATGACTGTAGTGGGCACACCCTTAAGGGGGCTGCCTTGGATCCCTGCTATTTCCTCAGATTTATTTCTTTTTGTTATAGACATTAAAGATTGTTTTTTTCTCAATCCCTCTACAACCCCAGGATTGTGAAAAATTTGCTTTTGCTGTACCTACCACCAACTTTAAAATGCATGATGAGAGGTATGAATGGACTGTTTTCCCCAAGGTATGGCCAATAACCCAGCATTCTGCCAAAGTTATGTGAAGACCTTTTTGGGGCCTGCTCACTTGCTGCCACATGCCACGGTGTACATTTATATGGATGATATAATCTTGGAAGCTCCAAGCCCCCAAAATTAGAAGAGTTATATAAGGTTACTCAGAAATGTCTACAGACAGGCAGACTCCATGTATCCACTGATAAAATACAGACTATTACTCCCCTTAAAATTTCGCGAACCATACTCTCTTTGGAAGGAGTAAGTCCTTTAATACCACAACTGACTGTCAAACCCACCGTAACCCTGACAGAGCTACAAAAATTATTAGGAGAAATTAATTGGCTGTGAGCCTGGATGCCTATTCCCAGTGAGACTTTAAGAGAAGTGTTTCACTTGCTAGTAGGGAAACAGCCTTCAGAACTAATTCACCTGGCTCCTCAATACCTGGACATCTTACAAGAGGTCCATGATGCACTGGTCCCAGCCCAACTTGCCTGATACACCCCTAGTAAAGATCTTGAGTTATGGGTACTCCCTGGTGAGATCCTGATGACATCTGTCCTTAAAAAGGACAGGAAGCCCCTTAAATGGGTGCATGCCTCTCTGGGAGGTGTACCATGGGTTTATACACCCATGGATCAATTGGCTGACCTTATTAAGAAAGGGCGTGATGTGCTTCTGAGACATTATGGCATAGACCCTCTTAAAATTGTTATCCCTTATCAGCTTAAGGATTTTGAATGGCTCTGCAGAAATAATAACCGAGTGGCCATAGCCTTGTAAGGGTTTGTGGGAAATTTGGACTGTCATTATGGCCCTCATAAATTGGTGACCTCCTTTCACACCCTCTGTTGGGATGTCCCCTGGCTCTTTGTCAAGGAGCCATTGGTAAAAGCCTATAATTTTTTCACTGACGGGGGCAGGTTTGGAGCTGCAGTGGTAGTATACCCAGGGGCAGATGAGAATCCAAAAAGATATGTCCACAATTGTGATGGATCAGCTCAATTCAAGGTACTCATGGCCATTGCTGTAGCATTAATAAAGGTAAGTGTGCTCATGAATTTGTTTTCTGATAGTCTGTATGTAGTCAATCTTCTTCCAAGGCTATTAGGTTCTCATATCTGATTGGATGGGAACCCCTTTACTCCCTTGATGATTCAGACTCATACGCTCCTTAGAGAGAGAAAAGCCCCTATCTTCTTACA
This sequence comes from Nannospalax galili, assembly GCF_000622305.1. Classification (NCBI taxonomy): domain Eukaryota; kingdom Metazoa; phylum Chordata; class Mammalia; order Rodentia; family Spalacidae; genus Nannospalax; species Nannospalax galili. The sequence goes on along the minus strand of NW_008352267.1, from coordinate 2,080,461 downwards.
GCATCATAGGCGGCACCAAAGATTCCCTGGGGTTTTATCCCAAGGTAGTGCAGAGGCAGACAAGGTAGGTTCCACCCAGGTCCTGTCAGCAGGCCTGAATGAAGCTCAGGGGTTACATAACCTCACTCATGTAAATTGGCGGGGACTCCATAAAAGGTTTCCTCAAGTTCCCATGAATGACCTAAAGAAGACTGTACATACCTGTAAGTCTTGTCAACCCTTTCTACAGGTACTGCCTCTGCAACAGCCAGGTGTAAATCCCAGGTGACTCAAGCCCAATTCCTTTTGGTAAACGGATGTCACACACTATGGTCCTTTTGGAAAGCTTAAGTATATTTTTGTATCCATTGACACATTCTCACATACCTGTTGGGCTACTGCTCATGCAGGAGGAAAGTCTGAACCTGCTCAGTCTCATTTTCACCAGTGCTTTGCCACATTGGGACTGCCCCAAAGAATTAAAACTGATAACGGACCATGTTTTGTGAGTAAAAATTTACAAGATTTCTTCTCATTTTGGTGAATTCAACACAATACAGGAATTCCCTATAATCCCCAAGGTAAAGCCATTATAGGACGCAACCATGAAAACCTAAAAATTCAATTACAAAAACAAAAAGGGAGATTAAGCCCCCACCAACAGTTGGGTATGGCCTTATTCACTATTAATGTTCTTAATTAAAAAAAAAATCAGTTGGAATCCCAGTTTCAGAAGCATTGGGGATGACAGGAGCAGAGACCTGAGGTATGGATAAGATGGATGGACCCCATCACCGGCAATGGAAATGACCAGATCCATTGCTAACCATGGGTTGAGGCTTTGGGTGTGTCTACCCTACAGGAGATTCAAACCCCATATGGGTGCCTGCAAAAAACCATAAGTGGGTAGGCCAGGATCCGACTGACTAGCATGATAGTCCATGGACAATAGTTCGTGAGAAAAAATTCCTCTCTTTATTTGTATCCATCTGAGGTAAAGGACTCAGTTCCTTGACTTCATTGCCAGTCAGCCTCTTTGACAACTGTCTGACTAAAAGGAACATGGTCTCAGAAGTATTTCAACTTATCCTATGCCATGACTTGCTTTGTTTCTCTTGATAATGCTTATCTTTAAGTATCTTTACCAGATAACTTGGTGACAGAGGACCCTTGGAACTGTCACGGCCCACCTACTCATAATTACGGAGTTCCCCAGGAACCCCTCAGGTTGCCCATGCTTGGCTAACCCTGTTAGTCAGAGACTAAAACTGTCATGGGCTGGCATTACCCACATGGCTGCCCTTAATCATGATGCATTTTTAGCCAAAGACAGGTAAGATGTCCCATGACAAGTACTCCTAAGACAGGACATGCACATGGCTAGGTGCATGATCCAATGATGGGCAAGGCTTGATTAGAGGTGACACAACCTAAGACAGACAAAAATGCATAAGATTAGAGGAAGGAGATAGCCATCTCTTCCCAGGGAGCCACCTATGAGGTGGGTAACCCGTAAAATAAAGTCAGTCTGGCCTTAAAAATAAAAAAGGGGGATATGTGGGGACTGAAAAGCCCCACCCTGCATAGGTCCAAAAGGAAGTTACTGGGGGCGCAGCCTGGCTTGCTTTGAAAGTCTGAAGAATACTTCCGCACTGCTGAGGACTGCGTGATCATCTGTGACCATCCTTAAGATACACCCTCAGGGGGAGGGGGGAGTTCCAGATGCCCGTATAAGCTTTGTAACACTTGCAATAAATGAGTCTCTGCCTGACTAAGACTCCCAGTTGCTTCTGAGTGTCCCCAGGTGATGGGTGCAGTGTGGGCTGGTGAACAGCATGCTTACTCATCCCCAATCCTCACTTCACTGGGGGTTGCAGGTTCGAGTCCCTGTCATATGTGCTTTCTAAAACTCTTTTTATATGACTTAAATCAATTGGCTTACAGGTTAGTGTTTCCATAGGACTTTTTTATTCACCCAATGTTCTTGTTATCCCTACTTCCCACCTCTCTCATCTCTGGTACCTACTCTATTCCTGATTTAGGGGTAGAAACCTTAGCATCTTTAACCTATTGAACAATAGCTTCCTCAGCTGTATGAGAAAGCAACGATAGTGAAAATGTAACTTAGTCATGGCAGACTTGCCTAGTGTTTATGGAGTTTTAAACGCTGGGTTATATCCTCAGCACTAGAGTCATATACATATGCACACATGCACACACATGCACACACATACAAAATCATACACACAAACACACACACACACACACAGAGACAGAGAGAGAGAGAGAGAGAGAGAGAGAGAGAGACAGAAATCATAATGATACCTAAATATAAGGTCACCAAGAGGGCACTGTTTGCTAATATTTAAAAGTGATATTCTAAATAATATCTGGAATATGATAATCTCTCCGTAAATGTTAAGTTTCTTTCTCCATTAATTTATCTTACATTGCTATTGTACTTTGTAGTCTGCAAAACATTTCTTCAAATACAATAAACTGTGATAAAAGCAAATATGAAACATTTCTCTGCTTAATATATGATGAAATAAGATCCTGGGAATAAAGAAGGTATACATGGCATTTCTCTACTTAAAGGGAGGAAGAATATAAATCATATGAATGTTAATTCTAATGGAAATCTTAGAATTTTATGTCAAGGAAAATTATTTATAATTCATATCCAAAAAAGAATATAGCATGTCCTAATCAGAGTCAGATGTGATTAAAGTAAACATGTTCACTTTCTATTAGAAAATAACAGGATAAAATTTTATCCTAATACTCGACATCTATCAAACACCTACATATTCAGCAGATAAAATGCAGGACAATAAAATTTCATAATGATTAGAAGACAAGGATGGGTGGGAGTTTAGAATCCACAGCGAGTGAATTATGTTTGGTTTATACTGATTCCATTTTAGCACATCACATTTACCCCTGTGTCTTATTTCCTTTATCTCTATTGAAAATAAAATTCTAAGATTCCAGTTAGAAATAACATTTGTAAAAGAACAAGAGTAGTCACTGGTATACAGCCAGGCCTACTTATCTTTAGTTTTGTTTACTCAATCAGGAAAAAATGATATTATTTATCAATTTACCGGAGCATTTGATATAAGGATTTGGACTTTAATACAATTAGCAGGCTTTGAAGTAAAGGTTTCATTAATTTGTGTGAATACACATGAACTGTAAAATGCATGAAACAAATGTCTTACTACCTGCTGGTCAATACTCTAATTCAAGGATAAATGGATTGATTCATGAATCTGTATATTAGCAAATATTAAAAAATTCTCACATGTGAGTTAGATGGTGACATCTTGAGAAAAACTGCTGAGTTGTGAATCAAGTCATACAACTTGGGTCAATGCTTCTATTTTGAGCACTCCCCCTGCCCCCTTTTTCACAACAAGATTTGCTTTTCTAAATGGGAAGAAGAAAATTGAAACACCCTGACAGCTAGAGAAATCACTTTTCTCTATATCCCTTTCCTGTGATCAAGTACCTTTAAGGTCTGTGGATTTTGGCCAGTTGTATTTAGCAGAAGGGAAATCTGATCATGAAAAAAAAATATTTGGGACAGAAAAATTCTTTTTCCACTCAAAGTGGGAAATACAGATTTGACCTTTTCCATATTACAGACGAAGTGGAAAGTATCTTAATTTTCTACAACGGACAAAGAACAAAATGAAGCACCAATGAACATGCTGTTTGAGAGACTATAACAACGAATTGTTGAGAAATTCCTTCCAGCTGGACTGAGCCACAAACAGGTATTTCTCTGAAACAAAATTGTTGGCCCTGAGTACAATAAATTTATGTCTGTGTTTCCAGCACTTCAACCCAAGGAAAAATTTTGAATTGTTCCGAGAAATATATTTACTGCTTTTTATGAGTGTTTTATTTTTATTTTTTTAAAATCAGCCTACAAGGTAGCAGATTCCTCTACGAGATTTCCATACATACATTTCATTTTGGTTTATTCCTCATATCCTGCTCCTCTTTCATTTTCTTATTTGTTTTGACTTACTGCTGAATCCTACCAAACTTTAAAGGAAGATATAACAAAAACACTTCTCAAACTCTTTCATAAAATATATTTACTTCTTAATCATTACTTATGGAATTTGTAAAGCATAGCTCAAACTTTTGCTTCATCAATTTAATTTCTTTTGATTAGATACAGAAAGTACAAAATGAATGCAATACTGTTTGGAAATGAAGAGTCATTGAAAACTTTTTTCCAAATATGTTCACCTCCTATATACTGAACCCACAACACATATTGTTCACAATTCAGTTCTCATTGCTGTACTGCCAGGGGTGAAATATGCTCATTTGATTGTACTCTAGGAGTCCATTATTTCTCCCAGAACCAGTCTCCTAGGAGTTTATAGTGCCATCTTATGAGCTTATAATCAATTTAATTTATCATATGCAAGTTATCAAGTCCCTGTGTGTTTGTAATCAGAAGTTCTTTCCAAACAAAATCTTTCTCACATGAATATTTGGTAATTTTCTTTTCTCCCTTGCTTGATTGGTCAGTCATTCCTTCTCTTCACAACCATTCATTAATTACAATGCCCACAATAACACTTTTGTCACATATGTCAATCACTGATTTAGAGAATAGCACTGCTGTTACAGGTTAATTTTCCAGAGCCACTTATGTCCCATATTAACCAACAACCAATCTCTGGGCTTCATGTAACTTTAGTCCATTTCCCAGTCAATTCCTGGAGTTAATAAAGATATTAATTATACTGATAACTCTAAGATTTATTCTTATTTATTTCTGTTCAACAAAATTCTAAACATCCTTTAATGACTTCCAGAACACTTAGACTTTATTATATGTTCATTGAAGTCTGTTCTTTCTCAAAAGCTACAAGACCATTGTCATTCATTATAACAGTACAGAATAATAATCTTTGTGTTTGCTCTTCAGCATTTAAGTTTTCCTATAACTGGATGACATACTAGTGCTTCCTATTGGTCACAGGTGCTTGTTTTTGTTTACTTATATTTCCTGTATTTTCTTATATTTCAATAGGCCCAGTTTGTCTCTAGGTTGATCTTTGAACATGGGACATTTCTATCACAGCCCGAAGAATGCAGGGATTAAGCTGTGTTAACACACTAACATAGCACATTTCCCCATATTTTGTCCCTAGATTTGTCTATGTATATACACAGAGAAGCAGAAAGTATCTGTATTACTACAAAGTAAATATTAGGCCAGTGTGGTGGTACACATTACAGTCACTGGCTCAGGGAAAATCAGAAGGCGGGGACGTTGCAATTTTGAGGCATATCAGCACTGCATAGTAAAACCCTGTATCAAGAAACAGAAAAGAATAAATGTATAGAAACAGAAAAAATATAGTATTTTTCTTAAAAATAAACAATGAAAACAGAGAAATATAAGATAAATAAGAAATGACATGCAAAGTTAAATAAAAGCATGATTTAATAAGAATAGCTATCAAGTTATGAGTGTTAAATGGCATTTTTGATATTTTTGAAAATTAATTGCAAAGATTATTTATCATCAGTTCATAATGTCATAGTTATAACTTTCCCAATATTAAAGATCATGTGTAAATTGTTGAAGAAAAATATTTCCAGGTGTTGTAGCTTTCCAAAACAGTAGGGTAAGTAAGTATGACATGTGTGTAAGAATTTCCATTTGGTTATTCGTTTGCTACTTTGGACAAGCTACTTAAGTTCTTTACCCTAAATGTCCATATGAATTAAAGGACAGGGTAACATCTTGGTTATTGAACCAGTTTCAGCACTCAAATTTGGTATCTTTAAATAGCGCATAGTATATTTGTAACAATAAATTTTGGTCTATATTAAGAATCTACTGGAAAACCTAGGTGTGATGGTGTATGTTTGTAACTTCAACACATGAAAGGCTAATGCAGGAGAACCACTATAATTTTGTGCATAGCTTGCACTACATATTGAGATAAAGACTAGTGTTGAAAAACAAAAGGGGGGCTAGAGAGATGAAACAGTGCTTAAGAACACTGCCTGCTTTTACTGAAGATCCGGGTTCAGTTCCCAGCACTGAACATCCATCCACAATTCCAGTTTAGAAGACCCAATTCCCTCTTCTGACCTCTACAGGCATTCCATGATACATTTGCAATAAAACGTTTTAAAATTTTCTTAAAAATACTACATTTTGGTGCTGGAGAGATGACTCTGAGGTTAAGAACACTGACAGCTCTTGCAGATAACCCAGGTTTGAATCCCAGCACCCACATCCCTGCTAACAACTACCTGCAACTCCAGTTCCAGGGATCTGATGTGCTCTTCTGAACCTCCACAGACATTGCCATGACATGGATACACTTATGTACATGCAGGGAACCCACAAACTCATTAAATACAATAAATAAATTAATAAAAAATTAAAACAATAGAGCCTACTATGTATCATTCATTGGCTTGAGTACAAACATGATTGTTTCACAATCCTGAAAGAAACATGCTATTGCTCCTGGAGGTGTTACTGTACAAAATTAACAAGTGAATATCCTGTTATTATGTGACTTACATTCTAGATGTGGGCAGAGAAACACATTATTATATCAATAAGTAATGTCTCAATACTATGTAGAAAAACACTCTGGGTACCATCAAAGCATAAACATTGACCACACATTTCCTATATTTTGGAAGATCAAGGAAAACTCATTGAAGTTAGATACACATAAATGAAAGAGAGAAGCAGGATATATTGGTACACACATGTAATCCAAGCACCCAGGAGGCAAAGGCATCCCTGTGAGAATTAGAACAGCATGTGATAGTCTACAGTTCCAGGCCAGCTGAGGCAATAGTGAGACTCTGTCTTTAAAAAGGTACTTAAACAGGAGGTGGTGGTGGGGAGGGAAGGTGGAGAAGAAGGAGGGAGGTTAGACAGGGAGAGAGAATTGAGAGATAAATAAAGCTAGAAAAAGTTAAGTGTAAAATGGCCAGAAGGAAATGTACTAAAAGAATGAAAAGAGAAAAACAATTGCAGTTTTCCTAGGAGATAACCTTTTCCCAAATGCCAAAGTCATACAC